>NC_092343.1:359206070-359520570 GCF_046630445.1 Rutidosis leptorrhynchoides
TAGTTTACTATATTAATAAACTAACTTTATGTCTATTATACATTAACTAATTAAACGTTATATCTCTAGGTTGAGATCTCCGATTACATACTCCGTTCATACTACTTGCGTGGAATTACTTACTTGCTACTAAGGTGAACTTCGTAGCCCCTCTTTTTACTATTTCTTAACTGTTTTATAACTTTGGGGTGAGACTCATGCTTGCTTTTAAACTATTTTACGCTTATACACAAGTACTCAAACTTTATTTTGATCAGTTCAAACTGTTGCTAACATGCTTTGATTCATGCTTAATCCCTACCATGATATCGTTAATTACTGGAATTTGGTAAGCTTAGTTATTGTGATAGCGCTATTGAGGGTGACGTCTCTATCCGGATGACCGCTGGTCAATGGATACATAATAACGATGAACGACACGAACGTGATGTGTTTAGGGTAACTAATGGTTAGTATCAATATCATATACACCAGCACTACTACTGAACTGATTAAACCGCTTATTTAAATCTTGTGGTCTAAAACTTGTTATGATTGTTAAACCTATGTTGTTCACTCAACCTTTTTGGTTGACACTTTAAGCATGTTTTATCTCAGGTACTTAGATACTTTGCTTCCGCTGTAGAACTCTACTGTTACTTAGAAGTCAAGTCGAGCACTGGGACCAGAGTTAACATCCGCGTCAATGGCGATTTTGGCGGGCTGTTACATATATATATATTAAATGAAATTTTTATTTACATGATTAAGTATTTCCAACATGTTAAGCAATCAAACTTGTTAAGACTTGATTAATTGAAATAGGTTTCATATAGACAATTGACCACCCAAGTTGACCGGTGATTCACGAACGTTAAAACTTGTAAAAACTATATGATGACATATATATGGTTATATATATAGTTAACATGATATTATGATAAGTAATCATATCATTAAGTATATTAACAATGAACTACATATGTAAAAACAAGACTACTAACTTAATGATTTTGAAACGAGACATATATGTAACGATTATCATTGTAACGACATCTAATGTATATATATCATATTAAGAGATATTCGTACATCATAATATCATGATAATATAATAATTTAAAATCTCATTTGATATTATAAACATTGGGTTAACAACATTTAACAAAATCGTTAACCTAAAGGTTTCAAAACAACACTTACATGTAACGACTAACGATGACTTAACGACTCAGTTAAAATGTATATACATGTAGTGTTTTAATATGTATTCACACACTTTTGAAAGACTTCAAGACACTTATCAAAATACTTCTACTTAACAAAAATGCTTACAATTACATCCTCGTTCAGTTTCATCAACAATTCTACTCGTATGCACCTGTATTCGTACTCGTACAATACACAGTTTTTAGATGTATGTACTATTGGTATATACACTCTAATGATTAGATCTTAGCAGCCCATGTGAGTCACCTAACATATGTGGGAACCATGATTTGGCAACTAGCATGAAATATCTCATAAAATTACAAAAATATGAGTAATCATTCATGACTTATTTACATGAAAACAAAATTACATATCCTTTATATCTAATCCATACACCAACGACCAAAAACACCTACAAACACTTTCATTCTTCAATTTTCTTCATCTAATTGACCTCTCTCAAGTTCTATCTTCAAGTTCTAAGTGTTCTTCATAAATTCTACAAGTTCTAGTTTCATAAAATCAAGAACACTTCCAAGTTTGCTAGCTTACTTCCAATTTTGTAGAGTGATCATCCAACCTTAAGAAATCTTTCTTATTTACAGTAAGATATCTTTCTAATATAAGTTAATACTCATATTCAAACTTTGATTCCATTTCTATAACTATAACCATCTTATTTCGAGTGGAAATCTTACTTGAACTTGTTTTCGTGTCATGATTCTACTTCAAGAACTTTCAAGCCATCCAAGGATCCTTTGGAGCTAGATCCATTTTTCTCATTTCCAGTAGCTTTATCCAGAAAACTTGAGGTAGTAATGATGTCCATAACATCATTCGATTCCTACATATAAAGCTATCTTATTCGAAGGTTTGAACTTGTAATCACTAGAACATAGTTTAGTTAATTCTAAACTTGTTCGCAAACAAAAGTTAATCCTTCTAACTTGACTTTTAAAATCAACTAAACACATTTTCTATATCTATATGATATGCTAACTTAATGATTTAAAACCTAAAAACACGAAGAACACCGTAAAACTGGACATACGCCGTCGTAGTAACACCGCAGGCTGTTTTGGGTTAGTTAATTAAAAACTATGATAAACTTTGATTTAAAAGTTGTTCTTCTGGGAAAATGATTTTTCTTATGAACATGAAACTATATCCAAAAATCATGGTTAAACTCAAAGTGAAAGTATGTTTTCCAAAATGGTCATTAAGATGTCGTTTTTTCGACGAAAATGACTACCTCTTTAGTAATTGACATGTAACTTAAATTTTTGACTATAAACCTATACCTTTTCTATTTAGATTCATAAAATATAGTTCAATATAAAAC
This sequence comes from Rutidosis leptorrhynchoides, assembly GCF_046630445.1. Lineage (NCBI taxonomy): Eukaryota > Viridiplantae > Streptophyta > Magnoliopsida > Asterales > Asteraceae > Rutidosis > Rutidosis leptorrhynchoides. Next base: position 359,208,604 of record NC_092343.1, read on the forward strand.
CATAGCAATTTGATTCACTCAAAACGGATTTAAAACGAAGAAGTTATGGGTAAAACAAGATTGGATAATTTTTCTTGTTGTAGCAACGTGAAAATTGGTAACAAATCTATATTAATCATATCCTAGCTAACTTATATTTTATTATACATGTATTCTAATATATTATGTAATCTTGGGATACCATAGACACGTATGCAAATGTTTTGACATATCATATCGACCTATGTGTATATATTATTTGGAACAACCATAGACACTCTATATGCAGTAATGTGAGAGTTAGCTATACAGGGTTGAGGTTGATTCCAAAATAAAATATACTTTGAGTTGTGATCTAGCCTGAGACGTGTATACACTGGGTCGTGGATTGATTCAAGATAATATATATCAATTTTTTTCTGTACATCTAACGTTGGACAACTAGTTGTAGGTTACTAACGAGGACATCTGACTTAATAAACTTAAAACATCAAAATGTATTAAAAGTGTTGTAAATATATTTTGAACATACTTTGATATATATGTACATATTTGTTATAGGTTCGTGAATCGACCAGTGGCCAAGTCTTACTTCCCGACGAAGTAAAAATCTGTGAAAGTGAGTTATAGTCCCACTTTTAAAATCTAATATTTTTAGGATGAGAATACATGCAGGTTTTATAAATGATTTACAAAATAGACACAAGTACGTGAAACTACATTCTATGGTTGAATTATCAAAATCGAATATGCCCCTTTTTATTAAGTCTGGTAATCTAAGAATTAGGGAACAGACACCCTAATTGACGCGAATCCTAAAGATAGATCTATTGGGCCTAACAAACCCCATCTAAAGTACCGGATGCTTTAGTACTTCGAAATTTATATCATATCCGAAGGGTGTCCCGGAATGATGGGGATATTCTTATATATGCATCTTGTTAATGTCGGTTACCAGGTGTTCACCATATGAATGATTTTTATCTCTATGTATGGGATGTATATTGAAATATGAAATCTTGTGGTCTATTGTTACGATTTGATATATATAGGTTAAACCTATAACTCACCAACAATTTTTTTGTTGACGTTTTAAGCATGTTTATTCTCATGTGATTATTAAGAGCTTCCGCTGTCGCATACTTAAATAAGGACAAGATTTGGAGTCCATGCTTGTATGATATTGTGTAAAAACTGCATTCAAGAAACTTATTTTGTTGTAACATATTTGTATTATAAACCATTATGTAATAGTCGTGTGTAAACAGGATATTTTAGATTATCATTATTTGATAATCTACGTAAAGCTTTTTAAACCTTTATTGATGAAATAAAGGTTATGGTTTGTTTTAAAATGAATGCAGTCTTTGAAAAACGTCTCATATAGAGGTCAAAACCTCGCAACGAAATCAATTAATATGGAACATTTTTAATCAATAAGAACGGGACATTTCAGCGTATCGGCTGGAAATCCTCCTGTGCCTCAACGTACAACAGGGCCTCGAGGTCCGGCTTATCTTGATGAGGGAGATCTGCCGCATCCCATGGAAACGAGTCAACATGACAATCCATTGGATATTTATCAGACTTCCAGCAGACTGATCTCTTGGTTCATGAAAGTGATCCATTGGTTCAAACCACTTCTCTTCCGGATTCTAAATCTCAGGATCTGAAGGAAGAGTCGTTAATTGAAAGAGATGTACCATCTCATAGTATATCAATGATTTTAGGAGTCGGAGATAGCAATATCTCTACGAGATTTAAACCGACGGGTAGTTCTACTACTTTGTCAGAGTCCCATGAGACTAAAGTCATGGAGGCAGATGCTTCGACAGAAACTCTACCGGCGACAACTCCGATTGTTGCCCAACCTCCATCAGAAGGGGATATCACGAATCTGAATAGTAGTATGTACAACCCTACATATAAGTATAATACCGCATGTATATCCTTACCTGCCCTCACGGCAAATCAAACACTTCCACCGACATCACCTTTAACAGTTGCTGCTGATGCTGATGTTATTCGTGGTTACACCGTTGTTTCACCAACTGGGTCACCTTCTCGGATTTCAAATAGATATGGATTAAGATATCTCTCTGACAATGAGGTGGAGGAACTATATCTTGCTGAGTTTGCTAAACGAACTGATCTTGATCAAGTTTGCGAGACTATGATGATTTATCTTGAGCAAGCAAGGATAGTATATCCTTTATCTCCATGCAAGTCACCTGGACCAATTCACATGCCTGATCATGATGATTTTGATCCCGATAATCTTCATGAGGGGGAGAATAGACAAAGTGGTTATCGGTCCAGTGGTTTTCAAAGATCAACTTATGAAGCTGGTGCATCTAGTCAACGTAAGGATGAAGATGTTGTTGATATATCTAATTCTGAAAGTGATGAAATTGAGGAAATCCAGTGTGAAAGTTTTCTAGATGAATTAGAAGGTCAGAGAGAGGGTGACTCAGGGATGCTTATGATTATGGATTCAGCTGATCAAGTAGAGAATAAGTCAGCTCAAGAGGACAATCAAAACTTTGATAATATTGAAGATATTTTGAAGGGGTCGTTGAGTGTCGCCAATAAATTCAATGATCATCAATTTGTTAGCTTGTCATCTCCAACTGATGAATTTGGGATACACTTTGAAAAGGATATTTTCTCTAACGGAAAGGAAGATACTACGACTCCTCCTGATCTGAGTGTTCCATTTCAAATTATAGAGATTGTTCTTGAGCGTGATGCGAATTTCCAACTAAGTGAAGAAGAAGAGAAGATGATTCTTCGTTCACCATTCATTGAACAACAAGCGTGTAGAATCTATGGTGATTCTAATCTCGTCCTTTCTGCATCAATGAATGTTCTGGGTGTATGGAAATATCATAAGAATCCGGAATATCTCAAAGCTTATCTGAGTGTTCGCAACAAATTTAAATTGAAGAATGAAGAAAAACTTCAAGAGCAGCGGAATTCAGAGATCAAAAGCATAAATAAGGTTTTGATGATTAATAAGGATGGAGTGAAGATGCCAGTGTTTCAGGTAACAAGAATGGATGATGAGGATTATCAGTTCTCTGAAGCAGATTTTGATAAACTAAAGATGAACGACATTATTTTCATCTACAATTACTTGATTGATTTAAATGAATCTGCAACAACTTATCATGCTATTGCGATGAAGGCAGTCTACAGATTTATTCTTGACTCGATGAGATGGATGTCTGTTCACGATTTTCAGATGGGGTTAGAATCTGGACACAAAAAGCTCGGAATCAAACCGCCTAATCAAATAATCGAAGAGCTAAGATATATGTCCTTACTTGAAGTGAGTGACTGTCCATATGGATTTAAATTTGTCAATTATCATTATAGTAAGATCTTCATCAGAGTCTCGAATTTCAGAAGATACTCAGACGGAACGTTGATGTATGCTTTCAAATACTTGAGATGGAGATTGATCAATAACTGCTATTCAACTGAAGATAATGAGATTATTAAATACATTCTCACAAGATTGAAAAGTCATCTAAAGACAAGAGTGAACATACAAAGATATGAGAATCTCAAGGGATTCAAATCCAAAGTTCACTTTAGAGGAACAAAGTTCCTTTAGTTGTTTTAAATACGATTATATTGTAAAGTTCACATTTAACACTAAGGGGGAGATTGTTAGGACCTCAAAGTTGTATAGTGTTAATGTGAAATAAGCTTAAATGATGGTTCCTTAGAAGAGGGCTATATAAGGAAACTCAGTAGTCCTAATTAGATAGTCATTGCATTGTAACTGAGTTCTAGAAGCTGTGGAATGTAAATCTTATTGATTCTCACTCATACTGAGTCTCCTTTACACTTACCGAATCTCATTCTAACTTGTCTTTTCTTCTAATCTCAACATGATCTGATCTATCAGTGATCCATCACACAATGTTTCTAGGACACTGTCTTTTTCCATCCAGTCAGGGAACTCATCAAAAGAGTCTGGATTTAGAAAGAACTTTAGTCCTTTACTTGGAATTTTCATGATGTTTCCAAATTCTTGAAGTGATAGAGAGAAGCTTTTTCCATAGAGAGAAAATTGTATTTTCTCATCATGTGAAAAGACAAAGTTTTCATAGATTTCTCGGACGTGGAGAGAGTACAATGGTCCCTTCAGGTTGAGAAAGGTGTCCCATTTTATTGCAAAGAATTTAGCCAAAAGGTATGCCGAGAATTGATGGGAGAATACTTCTCGTCCTTCTGCTATAAGTCTCATCCTTTGATTTTGATTTTGATGGTGATGGATTTGGTTGCTTAAAGAGGTGATTCTTATAAGAAATTTGGACAACACCAAAGATAGCTTACTTCAATGCTTTCTTTCCAATTTGGTGTAATTGAGTCTTTTGATGTGCAAAGCCATATTGAAAGATGAGAGATTATGTTATGCGAATTAACTTCTTTCTGACTTCTGAAAGCACTTTAATTAATGTTTGGAATTTTATGGTGTACTTAAGGACTAGGATTTAACAGATTATCCATGGTTCTCTCTACGATCGACCTTAGTATTGATTGCACAGAGTTTGTTTAATTTTTGTGGTTTAAACTTATTGATCTTTTTGTTACTTAAGCATGATAATTTATCTCAAACACATAGTTATCTTCGTAATCTAACATTTGTTCAAATACATACTTAAGCATAAGTCTCACAAATAGAAATTTAAACACATTTCTTCTCTTCCTTCTACACTCGTTTGCATGAAAGTGCCTTCATCATATATTTCATGACCTTCTTGATTTTAGAGTTGTTCTTTATGAGCTTCACTTCATTATCAAGAATTTTGTCAACCCTTGCATTCATGTTCATGTTCAAGAATTCTTGATAATTTTCCTCCATGTTGTCCTCTTCGCTTCAGAAGCAATTTCCCTTTCTTCGTATGCCTCACAAGGGTCGTATTTGTTGATATCTCAGAATCGCTACACGAACTTTCATGTCTCTTGCGAGATGTTCTTGGTTGATGGCTGCTTCTGACAGCACTGAGTTTGTTGATTGGTTCAAGTGAAGGAGCATGTGAGATGTGATGGGTGATCTTAAGGTGTGCAAATAGAAAGTTGAGATGTAGACCGTAAGGAAGTGCTCGAGTTGATTCGGTGAGCACTTTGTGCATTCGTGAGGCCATATGGAAAGCTAGATTGATGGTCTTATCAAATTCAATAGCCCACATGACTAAAATTTGAGTGACATGAACATTTGCATGATTTCCTTTTTTGCAATAGATGTTGTGATCTGTTATCTTGTTTCAGATATTAAACTTAGGAAGTAGATCCCTTCCCATCAATCTCCTAGAAAGAATCTCTGAGTGATTAGCATTTGGTTTGCAGAAGTGACTCAATACATCGGTAGCTTTTATGAACTCGGGCAATAGCTTGTGTTTCCTACTGTAGAAGCAAAGCGCCTCAGTAGGGACACACAAAATTGTGCTGAATTCCTCTAGAGAGAGTTCATGCCATCAATTGCTCAGATGAAATTTTACTTTGTCATTTTTGAAACTGAAGTTGGCATAGAACTCCTTTACGAGTTCAGGATATACCAGTCCTTCCAAAAAGAGGAATGCAGTTATTCCCAGATGAGCAAATTTATCAACTGCTTCTGGAAATGCACTACAGTTTACCGTTCTTCCTTCTATAATTTTTCTAGAACTGATCCATTTCTTGTTATAAGCAATTCGTGCTTTTGCACCCTTAGGTGGATCATAAATTCCTTTATCTCTTGATTCCGCACCGTTGGTCCTTGCCATTTCCTATGCAATAACATTTTATCTCAAAAGTTTACGTATAAATGATTCAATTGTGTAATCAATGTTTTGCAAACTCTATTTACATTACTACATGAGAGCGTTGACGTTAACTTTCTTCACATTCTCACCCTCTTTTGGTGGAAATGTGTTTGCAATTGTATGAATGCTTATTCTCATGACGTTCATATGTGTCAATGGTTTGCAAACTTGGTTATCATCAATACATAGTGTTTTGATGTTAACATTCTTCACATTCTCACCCTCTCGTGGTGGTAATGCGTTTGCACTTAGATTAATAATGATTTTCATAATGTTCACATGTGTTAACATTTTGCAAACTTGATTTTCATCAATACATGGGTGTTTTGATGTTACCATTATCTACATTATTACTTTCTTTTAGTGATAATGTACTTTTAACATGTGAACAATGATTTTATGAAAACCTAATCTAATTGTACGATGAACCTAGAATTCATAACTTGAATTGATGTATTACTAATCATGATTTCAATGTTTTGGTTGTTTCAAGAACACATTTGATTATTTTCATCAATTTAAAGTTTAGAATCTTCTCGTTAGGGTTTCTTCAAATGATGTTTGAAGATATCATCATATGAACATAATTGAATGAAGGGAGTTCATAGATAATCTTACCGAGAGTGAAGATTAAGATTGAGTGACAGCAAATTCTTCGGTGTGTGGTTTGAAGTCTTGAGCCGTAAGAGAGAATGAGTGTAATAGATTTTGAGGGAAATGAAAAGTGAGGACTTGATTTAAGATTTAAAAGCCATCAGGACCTGTGCGGTCAATCTGCGGTCGACCATGGGTTCGGCTGTGGAGGAAAAACACTCTGCAATTGAGTGTGCAGTCGACCGTGGTTCGACCGTGCAACTTCTGATACAGGAGTTTGTCCGTATCTTCAAGTCGAGCGTGTTTTGGTGATTTTCTCATTCTATAGAATACTTGAGGACAAGTTTTCTTTGCTTAACATTCAATGATCACATCCAACCGATGTTTCATCATCAATGACAAGTATGAAGGCACGTTTATATATATATATATATATATATATATATATATATATATATATATATATATATATATATATATATATACACACACACACACACACACACACACACATACTATATTATACATATAAGGCATTTTGACCTACATTTATCTTATAATAAGATTTCTCATCTTTTCAAGTTAAGCATTCATTCCTAAGCTAAGCTTAATCACATTAAGTGTCCTTTATAATCATTTTGATGATGTGCTATTTTAAAATTGATTATCAATAGCGACACTCTTACTAATGTACTTAGGAACCATTGAGTTTTTAGAACCACTTTCCTCTTTACTTATTGTTTGATCATACTTTTTATAAGAAAAACTTTCATTAGTTTTAGAAAAGTTTTGACAAGATTTTTACATGCATTGTGATCATTGATTCTCATTAATCCTTAAATCACTCAACCCTCGATTTATCCCTTCCATTAATTTGCTAGATTGATTTAACTTTCCCAAGTTTTCAATTTTCCTAATAATTGATATTAGGCTTAGAGTACTTGTTTTGTAGGTACTAGAGTCGTGACATGCTTTCAAATCCATTTTGTTTCTTGATGACTCATAATTTTTTTTGACTTTCAAACACTTCCTTAAATCATTGCTTCACCAATTAAAACTTGGTTAAGTTGATTAACCTTATTTAATTCATTTTCCAACAATTTTACTTTGTCACGACTTCTAATATATACAAATTTTACCATTTTGTACTCATCTAGAAATTCATCATAATTAGAAGGATAGAATACATGTACCTCATTGCTTTAAACGCTTGAATTCTCATCTTCTTCTTCTTGGAAGTAAGATTCAACTTCATCTTCACAATGATCATCTTGACTTAGAGAGTATCTTGAAGCCATGAGACAAAAGTCTTCATCTTCATCTTGAGTATCTATCCAATTTCTTTCAAGACATTCAAGTCTTGTTAACTCTTCCTTGAACACATTCTTCTTCAAGTTACTAGAAGTCTCTTCTTCTTGAGAGCATACTATGTCCCAACATTCCTTTGTACTTTCACAAGAAAGTATTTTGATTCTTTGTTCACTTAGAAGAACCCTATGAAGTAGTGATATAGCATCAAATTTCTTTAGAACTTTGTTGATTACTTCACCATTTTGGAATGTTGAGAACACCACATTTGAAGATTCTTGAGGAACAAGGTTTCCTTCCTTGATGATCCTCCATATGTCATAATCCTTAGATTTGACATAGATCTCGAATCTTAATTTGCACACATATACATTCTCTTTATCAAATATTGGTGCTTCTCTAGCCAATTCTTCTAGGTATGCTATTGTTTGAGTTGATTCCAAGAACGTTTGACTCGTGTTTTTGCACAAAATGATTTTTGACGCAATCAAAAATGTTTCTAGAGTAAAGGTTCGAGCAACTGCTATGATACCAATTGTAAGTAACTATAGGGGGTGAATAGTTACTTAATACGCTTTCAAAACTTTTTCGATGATTATCAAGATTTAATCAACTTAATCAACTCAAACTCAATGTGTGTAGTGTTTATGTTTGAAATAAAGCGAAAAGTAAAGTAAAGAACATAAACACAATTATGTATAGTGGTTCAGGTAGATGTTAATTAATCCACCTTAATCCATTCCCAGATTCACTAATCAGGAGTTTGCTTCACTAAGCCTTTCTCCAAACTCGGTGTAGATCCGTTGGACAAGTCTTAATCCTCAATGGAATTAATCAACTTCCTAGTTACCTTTAAGGAATATGATAACTAAGCTAGGTTATGCTTCTAGTTACAAAGTACAATTCAAAGGATAATACAACACTAAGTAAACTCACAAAGATGGTAATTTGATAGTAAGTTTACAACACTTCTACATTCTATGAGATCATAGAACTTCTCTTGCTAATCACAAACATATAAGAATTAAGATCTCTAACGAATTAGAGTTGAAGCATGAAAGAGGGTCAAATCTTCAAAGCTCTCCAAGTCTTGCTATTTATAGAGAGAGACAAAAAAACTAGTCGGTGCTGCGGCTCAGACCACGGTCGACCGTGGGTCGACCGTACGTCGTCAGGTCTTATTCACCTATCCATTGTATGGCCGTTTGAATCCATTCAAACCTAATTCTTTTGGTCTCTTTACTTCATTTAATACCTGCAAAAGATACTCAACATCCTATACAAGTACTTTATGCATTAAGTGCATATTGGTTGTGTTCTTTTGATAGTGACTTTTCATGACCAAAGAGGGAAGTCTAACATTCTTTGATAAAAGTCTTGATAACCAATTGAAGTAATCTCAGATTTTTCATAATATTTTGTTTGTTTTTAACACATTTGCTTAAGTTCTATTGGTTGGTCAACATGTCATTGATGACAATAACTCAATTAATTACTAAGCATATTATTATTTGTCTTTAAGCTTAGACATAGATTAATTAGATGTATTTATGATGTCTTACCTAGTGAAACAAATATGTTCAATTAAGCATGTTGTAAAACATTATGTTAATCAAGATTAATCCATCCTTAGACATGTTGCTAAACTTAAACATGCTTCTTTTGATATTTCAAAGTGTGTTAATAATTCTATAAGTACTTCAGACCATTTGATTATGACACATCAATTATTATCAACCAAGTTACACTTAATGCATTTCGATAGGCTAAGCATACATTTGTAATTTCCTAACTTATAGCTTATAGCAAGACAAAGTTCATTCATACACATTAAAAGAGTATAAGCAAGTTGGCAAATAGCACTTAGCCAAGTAATACTCATGTAATAATAGCAAGTAGTCAAATAATACTTATGTAATGACTAGAAAGAGATCACTTAGTAATTAATCTATGATTAAACACATGGTGATAACATAGAAATATACTAAGGCTATGTAAGTTTACTTGCAATGTGGCACTTTGCAAGATTAATGTATAAGGATACATTAATGTCCAACACATGTACAAGGAAAAAGAAACTATTGGTTGGGACTTGATGACCATCCTAAGTATGTCTAGATACATTTTAGGAGCATAAGTTATCTTGTAACACTTATGTGTTATTCTTAATCATGACTAAAGCGTCATTAAGGAGTCATTAGGTGTGATTAACCAATATTAGCGTTCTAGTGACCAAAAATCTTTTGGATATGAAGAGAGCAACTATTCTAAGCATATTGAAACAAGTTTCGTGAATTATAGATGCCTCGAAGAGGTCAAACTTTATTTGATAAAAAGATTTGGACAGAACAAACTGCGGTCGACCTACTGTCAGCCATGGAGTCAACCGTGTACCGTGGACTCAAGCCGTGTGGCATCTGAGTTTTGTATTATATTAGTTTTCCCTAATGTTTTCACTCAAAGCTTCATTTGGTTTGGTCTTTTACTAGAGTAAGTGTGGATTAGTGAACTTGTATATTTATGTCAAGATGTCTACCATCACTTTTGGTCATGTGCATGTGTCATCATCAAAAACTTATTATCGTTGGTTAACATTAATATTATCATTAAGCATAAACCAACATTCTCCCCCAACTGCCTATACTCATCGTCCTCGACGAGGTTTGTCCCACCATCTCGAACGGTACATGAGTAGCTCTGATACCAGAAGAAATGAACCTCGAATCGGTCCAAAGAGATCTACGAGCCGAGTGTCCGTCACAACTCAAGAGACAATCACCCCTCACAAGATAAAGTAGTAGAATAACCGGGTATCTCTAGATTTCAACTAAAACCCATGATGGTAGATACTAATTAGCCACAACTTTATGCTTATAAAGGACCAATAGTTTCAATATATAGCCGATGTGGGATGCAGTATTAGAACGGATGCCCAACAACATATGTTCAATCTATATGTTGAATGTCAACTTCCTGTGCACACTAATACTAATGAAATTTTGAGGATCAGCAACATGTGTGCGCATTCGGCCTCTATGCTGATTTTGAAGGATGCTCATGGTCAGGGTAGGAAATGAAGCGTGCTTGTCATTCTTTACCTTTGGACTTTACATAAGTTGTTTAAACTAACTTGTCTTATTCTTTTTATTACATCATGTTGCTTGATGACCTCTTGGAGAGTGGAAATATTGAAGGGGTGGAAGTGGAGGTTGAGAGAAACGCTAATGATGGAAGTGTCACTTTCGTGGGTGAGGTGGTGCCTCGTAGCGATAATGTTAGCGTAGGCGCCGTTGAAGAGAATCCCTTTGGTTCTAAGATTAAAAGTTTTGAGGGTCGGGGGCGCACCGATGGCCATGAGACTAATGTCACTATCTCGCCTGGGGTGCAACCTGAGCATCCATCTGACTCTGGAGCTATGAAAGGCCATAAGCGCAAGCATTCTGGGGACAAGGAAAAGTCCCGGAAAAAGAAGAAACCTAGCAAGTCTTTCATACACGTAACTCAATCTTGTTTTTACTGCGTTTATATGCTATTGTGCGTTAACATGTTCTTTCTTTGCAGCTGATAATCTTTTACAGCTCCACCTGATAAAGGAACTTTTGGATATGCCTGACGACACGGTTGTGTCCCAGCTCAACTTTTTAACCAGTGTTACGCCCCATGGAGCGCTTTCTTACTTTGACTTGATCCCTGAGGTGGATCTACGCATAAACATCATAACTTCCATGCTAAGCTTTATGCTTGATGTCCATCGCATAAAAGAAAAACAAGTTATGCTGGTCGGTTTGAGTAGCTCTGCACAAGATATGCAGAGCGCCCGTGAGGCGCGCGAGCAAATAATCACTTTGAGGGATCAGCTTAATCTAGAGCAAAATGCGCAAGCCGATGCGGAGGCTACCGCCGTCCGGGAGACTTTTGAGAAAAAGGCTCCATCCACTGAGCTAAATGCCGCCAAGGAAAAAATTGGTGAGCTTAGGGGTGAGGCATAACTGCTCAAAGCTAGCAACGAGACACTTGGCAAAGCTGCCTAGGAGCATGCCTCTCAAGTTACCAAGTTTGAGGAGGCGCGAGCTGCTGCTGAGCTCCAGTTTACGATTTTGAAGAGAGGTCTTTCTAGTCTAGTAGTGCATGCCTACAACTACGCTCATGTCAATACCCTTTTTGCTAAGGTCCTTTTCGTGGTAAAGGCAGAGGAGAGGCATTTCTTTTGGGATCTAATTAAATGGCATGTTGAAGTTGCTCCCAGCCTTTTTGCTATAACTCAAATGACGCTTGACTCTGTGAAGAAGCGAAAGAGTGCCACAAAATAGTTGGCGAATATTGACCTTCCAGCTTGGTGGCATTGTCCTTAGATCCGGATGCGGATGCTGACCGCATTCTTAAGGAAAAATTGTAATTATTCTTTTTAGTTGCAACTTTTTGTAAGCGGAATGCGCCTGCTACTTCATTAATGAAAATATCTTCGTATTGTTGTGTGTTTTTTCTATCATACCTTGTATTATGCTAGCGTATAAATCATTACACGTTGTGATCAACTCTTCAGTATGATGCGCCATGGGTAATAAACCTTAAGCTTAGTTGTCATTACTTATACGCATATGCGCGTGTTTGCCAACAAGTTTTCACGAAATCATGTTTGTGTTGCGTGTTCAACGACTTTCTTCAAAAAGTACTTTGTTTGCTATAATTATGTGCGTATAAAGTTATTAAGACAAGTAAACGAGTTTTATGTTTGGCATAAATTAAAGTTGATATAAGTCGTAAATTATACTCAAGGAATGTCAGTGCCTTATCTATCATATATATTGTTGTGTACAATATATAATTAGATTATGCACCCGTATGTGTGCATCGAGAGTCTTTTAAGTGTGCTAACACTTACAATTGAGGTCAGGCACGACCAACGTCGTCGTTTATAGTCGTGACTTGCAGATCTCAAGTTTTGCTCGTGTTGGTTAGGTCAACCCAATGATCGTAACCTTTCGCTAAAATAGACTAGCTTGTCGCCAAAAAAATTCTGCCGCACGGGAGTCGGAGAAAACATCCCTTCAAAGGCAGGAGTGCGCTATATATATGACCATGCGAACCAGTTTTAATTTAGGAAACTACTTTGCATTGACACATGGCACAAAGATTATAGTAGGCAATAACTTGATAATATAAATGTTTCGCTTAAAGCGGTTACAAATTCTAACTTAAATGACTCATTAGCTCAAGTAGTCATACTATGCGCTGTTAACAATTGCACTTACTCGTAAAGTAATCTAAATTAACTGCAAGATTCCTTGAACCACTCGTCCTTGTAATCTTGCTATTCAAAGTCCGAGTCTCGCTCTTCTTCGTCTTCCCCTTCCCCTGCTGCGGTCGCTGTTTGGCCGCCATATTCATCTTTGCCTTTTACCGCCGCTTGACTTTTGATGATACGTATAATGATCCGTCTCAAAAAGACAGTAGTTAGCAGCTTCCCGGCTAGGATTTTTTACCCGGCATAAGTCGATCCCGGAAAAGAACTTCTTCCTGGCATCACCTCAGTAACTTGACCAGAAGGTTACTTATGCATGCACCTGGGAAGGCCCACATCGGACAGTGGATAGCCGAAAATGCCATATACAATTCGGCCTGGATAAGCATACACGCTACCGGCATCACCTAGCCGGATGCAAAGGCATTAAGAAGATAAGGACTATATTAACACAAATAAGCCTGTCGTTAAACCGACAACTATTTTGCCCAGGTCATGACAGACACCGTGAAGAAACACTTGGAGTAAATACGAAGCAAGACCCCTCCCGACTAATCAAGGCATTCATCCGTAATGACCTACTCGGGGCCACCACACTACCAGAACTACCACAGCTTCCCGGCTTACTATTCTGACCCGGTACAAGGATAACGTCCCGGGACAAGCACCTGTCCCGGAGCAAGCGATATCCCGGAGCAGACACTTCATCCCGGAATGAGTACACTGTCCCGGAACGAGTTCTTGATCCCGGAATAAACATACAAACAAGCTGCACGCCACGTCAGCCCACGAATTTAGGAAAGTTTGTTAGGATCTGCTCGATTATTCTCATGAAAGGGACATGTGCCACGTCACCCATCGGGATTTGCAAAGTTTGTTATAACCATGAAAGGGACATGTGCCATGTCACCATTCCCTCATAATGTCTATAAATACGTAAACAAGATCATTCATTCACCAACACTGGATGCATTAATGTTACTCTGCTCCAATTAATTACAAGTAGCATCTCTCCAGTCGTTAACACAATTCCGATCAATACTCGGTCATCATCGGAATTAACCTTCGCCCTAAGATATTAACTTATTCGATTCCGATCAAATAAGGTTAATCTAACCGATTGTTTTATACCCTTGGAATTCAGATTCCAAATCAGGGTTCGCACAAATATTAGAGTTAAAACATTCGATCCATTCTTTTTCCCCAATCAAGCACTTAAACACGAAATCTATTAACTAGACGATTTTGGTTTGATCAAATGGCACCACCTAAAGGTACGAACAATACAGCAAACCAGGCAGCGAAACGGCAAACACAAAAGGAACGCCTGACATCGTCCCACACACTTTGAACACAGCAAGTTCACCAACGGTGGAACCCCCACTGCCACAAAAATAATCCATTGCTACTGTTCACTCCAGCGACACTTCAGATGACGAAATGAATGTCTCCGGCGACGATGAAGATACACGAGAAAAGACATCAGCTGACGGGAAAAGATTGAACATGGGCATCTCCGGCCTCAAAACTGGTAGCTCGAGTGGAATTCGATCATCTCATGATGATACTGAAATGATCACGAAGATGATCTCAGCAGACGTCGAAAAACAAGTAATCGAGAAATTAAAGGCCATGTTACGTGATAACACCAATTTCGCAGGAAGGCAACAGCAACAAAACGCTGACATTCTAAAGGCTAGCCCTCTGCCATACATCGGTTCAGGAAGTGAAGGAGCTGTTAAGGCTGCAGCCAATGCATGGCTCACGGAGCTCCTCGTGCAGGCTGCACCGCCAGCATACAAGCATTCTCTTTCACAACCTGCCGTTCAGGGCACTGCACTCGAGAATCTGTTTACCCTAATAACCGGCAATAAAGCAAAATGGCTGGTTGAGATGTCGGCCACCAGCCAGAAGTTCTGCGAGAGAATTGCTGGATGCATTCTGCCGGACAATATCGTCATACCGATGTGACTACCCGGAAATTTTCGACCAAATTTAAACTTTAATCTTTATATTATTCCGACATGATAAGCAAAGTTTTTTAAGTTTAAATCTCAAGAATTTTAAATTTTGTTCATACATTCATTTAATCTTGACCAGACCTTGACGATTCACGAACCATTATAATTGGATAAGAATATATACGTGTATATATATGTGTATATATATTATAACTTGAAAACATAAATAAGGTATTAGGTATAATACTTTACATGATCGTATATACCGACGGAATTAAAAGATAATACCAAATAATTGAGTTATCAGATTCATTATGATATGATTTACGTGTCTCTGTTGTGAGGTCCACGTTGATTTGAGAAATCTTTCCATTTTAACAAGTATTCAGAAAATGATAAGGTGATTTACGAGTAAGAACAAATGTGTCTATTATCGAGAATTAGACAAAGGTAAGTGGAAGACTAAATTACATAATAATCATTTGATTTAGTTTCAAATGTATTAAAACGCTTTACGATATAATAGAACTCGGTTATTTAAGATGTCTTTGATTAAATAACATGAGATGGAATATTGGTTGTTAAATATGTAGATAAGTTGCAACGTGTATTTAAAACGTGTTTACGAATATTGAAGATATATATATATATATATATATATATATATATATATATATATATATATAGTTTCAAATTAAGTAACACTTGATTCGATTGATATTTAGATATGTCATCTAGGACGTTTGATAAACGTTGGTGTATAAATGGATTACGCCAAATTAAGTTTTAAAGTATAAACGATACGTGTTATAATATTTTCTAAACAAAAAATTAAATCGAACTTTGAAATATAATTAGTTATATATCATTACATAAATATTTCCAATACTTATGATATATACAAGTTTATATAAAAATATATATATATTATAGTGTAATATTAATTTAGTTATAAGACGTGTCGATTTAAAATAATACTTTTATATATATAACGACGTGATAATTTATAAAAGAAAATGACCAAAACACTTAAATGTTCAAGTTACACTTTGAGTGATATTGTTTATTGATAAATTAAGTCTATATTTTGACAAGGGTACGAGTCACGAAACATAAAGTGCTAGTTTTCTTAGCGTACGAAACGACGTTCGTTAAACCAGAACCGAGACATAAGTCGAGCGTTAGTATACAAGTTTTCAAAACTAATGATACAAGTCACATACGCTCGCAAATATAATATTATATATATATAAATATATAAATTAAATAATTATATAAATTAAAAAATTAATAAACGAGTGTCGGCAATGAGGATTGGTCGAATGTGAGCTGGTACCCAGCATCATGCGATCGCATGATTTTACAAGAAGGACTCCATGTGATCGCATGGAGTCAGAAACCTGAACACATCTATAAATAGAACGCGTTTGTTCACTGAAACACACATATTTTTATCCATCTATCTCTCTGTTATATTTATATTATTATTATTATTATTATTATTATTATTATTATTATTATTATTATTATTATTATTATTATTATTATTATTATTATTATTATTATTATTATTATTATTATTAATATTAAGATTATTAATAATAATCTTATTATTATTAGTATTAGTATTATTAGTATTATACATAAAATATTACGACGAGGTTCTGCTCGTATGTTTTCAAAACGAGTCTTTCGAGTGGGATAGAGATAAGGAAACTATGGGTTATGGCTATGGAGTTTATGGGTATGGATCAGGGGTATAACTCGTGAGGTCAACCTAGTGTTTATCATCTCCGTTGCGTCTACGTACTTTCCTACAATATTGAATCTCAATATTGATACGTGAGCACTCATAACTTAACTTTTATATATTAATAGTGTATCCTTGACTAGTGCTCGAGTATATATGATTGTGCATGCTTATATGTTTAATTTCGTCATTAAATAGCTTATGATAGATTATGAATTTGATACATATGCGATTGAGATAAGGATATGTTATGCATGTCGTTGAAAAGCTGGCAAAAAATTAATAACTTTTCATTTAGAAAGTGTATGATTTCGATGAACGGATTAAAAGATATCGTCAATTGAATTATCTATAATTTTAAAGTATTATTGTGAAAATGATTATTATTATCGTTATCGTTATCGTTATCGTTATCGTTATCGTTATCGTTAACGTTATCATTATCGTTATCGTTATCGTTATCATCGTTATTATCGTTAGTGTTATTATTATCTAATAATCAATATTATTATTATTATTATTATTATGATTATTATTATTATTATTATTAATATTTTTAAAATAATTAATATTTTTATCAAAACTATCATTTTATTATTTTTATCATCATCATTATTATTAAAAGTATCATTAATATTAAAACTATCATTTTTATTAAAATTATCATTTTTAATAGAAATTTCATTGTTATTATAAAATATCATTGTTATTATCATTTTAGTATTATCATTATTAAAAATTTATCACTTTGAATAGAATTATTACTTTTATAAAAAATTATTATTATTACAGTTAATATTAAAAAGTATCGTTATTATTAAGATTATCATGATTAGAATTACCATTTTATCATAATTAATATCATCATTAGTAAATATAAATATTGTTATTATTATTATTATTATTATTATTATTATTATTATTATTATTTTATTATTAATAAAAATAATTAATATTATTATTATAAAATAGTGCAACTTTACTTATTATTATTATTATCAATATTATTTTATCAAATATGTGATACAAAGATATTTTCACCATACGTAATACAATTACATTAATAGTACATACTACTATATATTTATGATTTTGAGTAAACTGTATAAATCTTATTACTTGAGATATATAAAAGTATATTTTTATCATAAATAAACTTTAATATAACTTTTTATTTATTAATAAATGGTTTGTATTATTTTAATAAAATCTGATAGATATATTTATATATATAAAATGACTATATTTATGTTATACAATTTTTTGGAAGTCATTTTGGTTAAGATGACTTTTGTTGACTTTTGCATATTAGTCTCGAGCATTAGGATTGTGATACACTACGACTTGACCTAAATTGTTAGACATGTATTGACCAACATATATATATATATATATATATATATATATATATATATATATATATATATATATATATATATATATATATATATATGTTCGTGAATCCGAGGCCAACCTTGCACTTGTTCAATGTAGTGACCCGAATTTTTCCATGTTTATATATATATTAAATGAAATTGTTATTTACATGATTAAGTGTTTCCAACATGTTAAGCAATCAAACTTGTTAAGACTTGATTAATTGAAATAGGTTTCATATAGACAATTGACCACCCAAGTTGACCGGTGATTCACGAACGTTAAAACTTGTAAAAACTATACGATGACATATATATGGTTATATATATATTTAACATGATTTTATTATAAGTATATATCTCATTAGGTATTTTAACAATGAGTTATATACATAAAAATGAGACTATTAATTTAAGAAACTCGAAAACGATATATATAATGATTATCGTTATAACAACGTCTTACTAGGTACATATGAATCATATTAAGATATTGATACACTTGGTTTGTAACACCCTAGGCAAATCCCACATCGCCCACGAACATGAGTGATCATGGGATTATAAGATAATACTCACGCTTAAATGACACAACGCGTTTTGGGACCACAGGCAGAGCAGATGTGCGAGTACGTTGTGGTTAAGCGTGCTCAGGCGAGAGCACTACCAGGATGGGTGACCTCCTGGGAAAGTGCTTCTCGTGTATGGTCGCCAAGAAAAAGTTGTGCGCCTACGGGCAAAGCGGACAATATTGTGGTCATGTTAAGCTGGGATGTTACAGAATGGTATCAGAGTCACTCACGTGCCGTTGGGGGTGGTGGGGCAAACCTCATCGAGGACGATGAGTCCCTAAGGGGGGGTGAATGTAACACCCTAGGAAAATCCCACATCGCCCACGAACATGAGTGATCATGGGATTATAAGATAATACTCACGCTTAAATGACACAACGCGTTTTGAGACCACAGGCAGAGCAGATGTGTGAGTATGTTGTGGTTAAGCGTGCTCAGGTGAGAGCACTACCAGGATGGGTGACCTCCTGGGAAAGTGCTTCTTGTGTGTGGTTGCCAAGAAAAAGCCGTGCGCCTGCGGGCAAAGCGGACAATATTGTGGTCATGTTAAGCTGGGGTGTTACATGGTTAATTATGTTAAATGATAAGTAAATATATTATTAAGTGTATTAACAATGAAATACATATGTAAAAATAAGACTACTAACTTAATGATTTCGAAACGAGACATATATGTAACGATTATCGTTGTAACGACATTTAACTGCATATACATCATGCTAAGATATATTATATATCATAATATCATGATAATATAACAATTTAACATCTCATTTGTTATAATAAACAATGGGTTAACAACATTCAACAAGATCGTTAACCTAAAGGTTTCAAAACAACATTTACATGTAACGACTAACGATGACTTAACGACTCAGTTAAAATGTATATACATGTAGTGTTTTAATATGTATTCATACACTTTTGAAAGACTTCAAGACACTTATCAAAATACTTCTACTTAACAAAAATGCTTACAATTACATCCTCGTTCAGTTTCATCAACAATTCTACTCGTATACACCCGTATTCGTACTCGTACAATACACAGCTTTTAGATGTATGTACTATTGGTATATACACTCCAATGATCAGCTCTTAGCAGCCCATGTGAGTCACCTAACACATGTGGGAACCATCATTTGGCAACTAGCGTGAAATATCTCATAAAATTACAAAAATATGAGTAATCATTCATGACTTATTTACATGAAAACAAAATTACATATCCTTTATATCTAATCCATACACCAACGACCAAAAACACCTACAAACACTTTCATTCTTCAATTTTCTTCATCTAATTGATCTCTCTCAAGTTCTATCTTCAAGTTCTAAGTGTTCTTCATAAATTCCAAAAGTTCTAGTTTCATAAAATCAAGAATACTTCCAACATTGCAATACTAACGATGACTTAACGACTCAGTTAAAATGTATATACATGTAGTGTTTTAATATGTATTCATACACTTTTGAAAGACTTCAAGACACTTATCAAAATACTTCTACTTAACAAAAATGCTTACAATTACATCCTCGTTCAGTTTCATCAATAATTCTACTCGTATGCACCCGTATTCGTACTCGTACAATACACAGCTTTTAGATGTATGTACTATTGGTATATACACTCCAATGATCAGCTATTAGCAGCCCATGTGAGTCACCTAATACATGTGGGAACCATCATTTGGCAACTAGCATGAAATATCTCATAAAATTACAAAAATATGAGTAATCATTCATGACTTATTTACATGAAAACAAAATTACATATCCTTTATATCTAATCCATACACCAACGACCAAAAACACCTACAAACACTTTCATT
Organism: Rutidosis leptorrhynchoides; assembly: GCF_046630445.1. Taxonomy (NCBI): domain Eukaryota; kingdom Viridiplantae; phylum Streptophyta; class Magnoliopsida; order Asterales; family Asteraceae; genus Rutidosis; species Rutidosis leptorrhynchoides. The sequence continues at coordinate 359,229,034 of NC_092343.1, forward strand.
CTTCAATTTTCTTCATCTAATTGATCTCTCTCAAGTTCTATCTTCAAGTTCTAAGTGTTCTTCATAAATTCCAAAAGTTCTAGTTTCATAAAATCAAGAATACTTCCAAGATTGCAAGTTTACTTCCAAGTTTTCTAAATCCATTCCAAGTAATCATCCAAGATCAAGAAACCTTTGTTACTTACAGTAGGTTATCTTTCTAATACAAGTTAATAATCATATTCAAACTTTAATTCAATTTCTATAACTATAACAATCTAATTTCGAGTGGAAATCTTACTTGAAATTGTTTTCGTGTCATGATTCTGCTTCAAGAACTTTCAAGCCATCCAAGGATCCTTTGAAGCTAGATCTATTTTTCTCATTTCTAGTAGGTTTATCCAAGGAACTTGAGGTAGTAATGATGTTAATAACATCATTCGATTCATACATATAAAGCTATCTTATTCGAAGGTTTAAACTTGTAATCACTAGAACATAGTTTAGTTAATTCTAAACTTGTTCGCAAATAAAAGTTAATCCTTCTAACTTGACTGTTAAAACCAACTAAACACATGTTCTATATCTATATGATATGCTATCTTAATGATTTAAAACCTGGAAACACAAAAAACACCGTAAAACTGGATTTACACAGTCGTAGTAACACCGCGGGCTGTTTTGGGTTAGTTAATTAAAAACTATGATAAAATTTGATTTAAAAGTTGTTATTCATAGAAAATGATTTTTATTATGAACATGAAACTATATCCAAAAATTATGGTTAAACTCAAAGTGGAAGTATGTTTTCTAAAATGGTCATCTAGACGTCGTTCTTTCGACTGAAATGACTACCTTTACAAAAACGACTTGTAACTTATTTTTCTGACTATAAACCTATACTTTTTCTGTTTAGATTCATAAAATAGAGTTCAATATGAAACCATAGCAATTTGATTCACTCAAAACGAATTTAAAATGAAGAAGTTATGGGTAAAACAAGATTGGATAATTTTTCTCATTTTAGTTACGTGAAAATTGGTAACAAATCTATTCCAACCATAACTTAATCAACTTGTATTGTATATTATGTAATCTTGAGATACCATAGACACGTATACAATGTTTCGACCTATCATGTCGACACATCTATATATATTTCGGAACAACCATAGACACTCTATATGTGAATGTTGGAGTTAGCTATACAGGGTTGAGGTTGATTCCAAAATATATATAGTTTGAGTTGTGATCAATACTGAGATACGTATACACTGGGTCGTGGATTGATTCAAGATAATATTTATCGATTTATTTCTGTACATCTAACTGTGGACAACTAGTTGTAGGTTACTAACGAGGACAGCTGACTTAATAAACTTAAAACATCAAAATATATTAAAAGTGTTGTAAATATATTTTGAACATACTTTGATATATATGTATATATTGTTATAGGTTCGTGAATCAACCAGTGGCTAAGTCTTACTTCCCGACGAAGTAAAAATCTGTGAAAGTGAGTTATAGTCCCACTTTTAAAATCTAATATTTTTGGGATGAGAATACATGCAGGTTTTATAAATGATTTACAAAATAGACACAAGTACGTGAAACTACATTCTATGGTTGAATTATCGAAATCGAATATGCCCCTTTTTATTAAGTCTGGTAATCTAAGAATTAGGGAACAGACACCCTAATTGACGCGAATCCTAAAGATAGATCTATTGGGCCTAACAAACCCCATCCAAAGTACCGGATGCTTTAGTACTTCGAAATTTATATCATATCCGAAGGGTGTCCCGGAATGATGGGGATATTCTTATATATGCATCTTGTTAATGTCGGTTACCAGGTGTTCACCATATGAATGATTTTTATCTCTATGTATGGGATGTGTATTGAAATATGAAATCTTGTGGTCTATTGTTACGATTTGATATATATAGGTTAAACCTATAACTCACCAACATTTTTGTTGACGTTTAAAGCATGTTTATTCTCAGGTGAATACTAAGAGCTTCCGCTGTTGCATACTAAAATAAGGACAATATTTGGAGTCCATGTTTGTATGATATTGTGTAAAAACTGCATTCAAGAAACTGATTTCGATGTAACATATTTGTATTGTAAACCATTATGTAATGGTCGTGTGTAAACAGGATATTTTAGATTATCATTATTTGATAATCTACGTAAAGCTTTTTAAACCTTTATTTATGAAATAAAGGTTATGGTTTGTTTTAAAAATGAATGCAGTCTTTGAAAAACGTCTCATATAGAGGTCAAAACCTCGCAACGAAATCAATTAATATGGAATGTTTTTAATCAATAAGAACGGGACATTTCAGTTGGTATCCGAGCGTTGGTCTTAGAGAACCAGAAAATTTGCATTAGTGTGTCTTATCGAGTTTGTTAGGATGCATTAGTGAGTCTGGACTTCGACCGTGTTTTCTTTAAAAATGATTGCTTAACATTTTTGTTGGAAACTATATATTATTAACATGTATATATTATGTGATATATTAATCTCTTAACATGTTTGATATTGTGTGATAGATGTCTACCTCTAGCACAAATCCCATTGACTCACCTAATAATAACGAAGAGTCGAATATATATTGGACTGATTCACAAGTTCCCGAAGAGGAACCGGAAGAAGAATCAGAACCGGAAGAAGAATCAGAACCAGAAGAGGAGGAACCAGAGGAGGAAATAGAACCGGTAGGGGAAATAATAAAACGGTTAAGTAAAAGAAAATCCTCAACCAACCGACCAAGGTTAATTATGGTCAATGGTGTTTCCGCCAAGGAAGCAAAATATTGGGAGGATTACCAATTCTCCGATGAATCGGATTCAGACGAGAATTTCGATGATGTTATAGAAATTACCCCAACTGAATTTAAAAAAGCAAAAGAAAATAATAAGGGAAAGGGCATAAAAATAGAGAAATCTAATTCCAACCTCGATGAACTTTATATGTATCGTCAACCCCCGAAGTCCTTAAGTTGTAACAATGACCCGGGAACCTCTAAACCACCAGGTTTTTCTAAACCGTTGTGGAAAACGACAGCTAGTATTAGGGGAACATCATATATCCCTAGAAACTTGGCAAAACGAACCAAAACTAAAGAAGAAGAAACGAGCGAGTCGGAATAAGATAGTTGTATTTGTGTGGTGTAATATATGTAATATAGTGTGCTTATGCTTTATGATATATGTAAAAATTGCTTGTATTAATAAGTATTTTTTTATGAATCTAACTCTTGTCTATTTTACAGTTTAAAAACACAAAATGGATAGACAACCCAATATTTTAAGAGACCTACCCGGAGACATGATTGATGAAATCTTGTCTAGAGTCGGTCAGAATTCCTCGGCACAACTATTTAAGGCGAGATCAGTTTGTAAGACATTCGAAGAACGTTCCAAGAATGTCTTGGTTTATAAGAGACTTTCGTTTGAAAGATGGGGGATATCACATTGGGAAACCCATAAGTTACGATGTGTTTACTTTGACGCATATATTACGGGGAACCCAAATGCTATTTTACGCAACGGGTTAAGAAATTATTTTGACTCAATGTATCCGAATATAGGACTTCATGATTTAGAAAAAGCGGCTAACATGCAACATAAAGAAGCATGCTATGCTTACGGGTTAGTAATGTTCGCTTCTCACCAAAGTGAGAAAAAGAAGATCAGGCTACAGCTATTAAACAAAACGTTCCCACAAGTGACGGAGTCGGTAATTGGGGTAAGAAATGAGGTTTTTAGGTTATTATGAGACTGTTGGTCATTACGTAACCCTCATCCCTTTGACGACGTTACAACACGCTGTCTTATCAACGGCCATAACGGTTATGTTCCACAAGACCAAGGATGGGAAGTAGTCCTAGTAAAACCAGAATGCATGACTTGTTTCTGGACGTATGAATTACGTGTCTTTATTGCCTTTGCTGAATGACTTGTGTACTAGCTAGAATTATCTTCACAACTATCTTGTATCAAAGTTATTGTGTGCTATATTTCATGCTTTATGTAAAATAAGCGGTATTGTAAGTTTGTAAAATATTGTATAAAAGTTTGAACGCGAAATATTATTATAATCAGTTTTTCATATAGAATTGTAGTAGTTGAATTGTATATTAGCTACTAAGTATGAACTTAACGGGTAGGTACTACCCGAATTTAAACTTATAAAATGCTAATATGAAGAAAAAGCTTTTATAAATGAGTTCATATTATGCTACGAAATACTATTAACTACTCTTAATATTCTGTATGATTAACTTGTTCCATTTGACTATTTTGAAGGAAATGGCACCGACTACTCGACACACCGTGAATATGAATGAAGAGGAATTCCATACTTTTCTAGCTTCAAACATAGCCGCAGTACAGGCTGCGCTACATACCAACAATAACCTTGGATCTAGCAGTACAGGAAATCGTGTAGGATGCACCTACAAAGAATTCACTGCCTGCAAACCTTTGGAATTTGATGGAACCGAAGGATCGATCGGATTGAAACGGTGGACCGAGAAGGTCGAATCGGTGTTTGCCATAAGTAAGTGTACTGAAGAGGACAAAGTGAAGTACGCTGTAACACCCCAGCTTAACATGACCACAATATTGTCCGCTTTGCCCGCAGGCGCACGGATTTTTCTTGGCGACCACACACGAGAAGCACTTTCCCAGGAGGTCACCCATCCTGGTAGTGCTCTCGCCCGAGCACGCTTAACCACAGCGTACTCACACATCTGCTCTGCCTGTGATCCCAAAACGCGTTGAGTCATTTAAGCGTGAGTATTACCTTATAATCCCATGATCACTCATGTCTGTGGGCGATGTGGGATTTGCCTAGGGTGTTACATACGCTACACATACCTTCACAGGTTCTGCGTTAACATGGTGGAATACCTATCTAGAGCAAGTGGGACAAGATGATGCTTACGCACTACCGTGGTCAGCATTCAAGCACTTGATGAACGAGAAGTACCATCCCAGAACCGAGGTCAATAAGCTCAAGACAGAACTTAGAGGGTTACGAACCCAAGGATTTGATATTACCACGTATGAAAGACGATTCACAGAATTGTGCCTATTGTGTCCGGGAGCGTTCGAAGATGAGGAAGAGAAGATCGACGCGTTTGTGAAAGGATTACCGGAAAGAATCCAAGAAGATATAAGTTCACACGAGCCCGCCTCCATACAACAGGCATGTAGAATGGCTCACAAACTAGTGAACCAGATTGAGGAAAAAATTAAAGAACAGACGGCTGAAGAGGCCAATGTGAAGCAAGTCAAAAGAAAGTGGGAGGAAAATGGTGATAAGAATCACCAATACAACAACAATAGCAATTACAATAATAATCGCAACAATTATCCCAACAATCGCAACATCAATCGCAACTACAACAAATGGCCCAACAATAACAACAACAACAACAACAACAACAACAACAACAACAACAACAACAACAACAACAACAACAACAGCAACTACAACAACCGTCCCAACAACAATAACAATCGCAATAACAACAACAATCAGAAGCAGCTATGCCAAAGGTGTGAAAAGTATCACTCGGGGTTCTGCACCAAATTTTGCAACAAGTGTAAAAGAAATGGTCATAGCGCGGCGAAGTGTGAAGTCTACGAATCAGGGGTTAACAGAACGAAAGGAACAAATGGTGTCGGAACGAGAAATGGCGGAGCAAGTAGTGTCAGAGCAAGTTATGCCAATGTAGTTTGTTATAAATGTGGAAAACCGTGCCACATTATTAGAAATTGCCCGAACCAGGAGAACACGAATGGATAAGGTCGAGAAAGAGTTTTCAATATTAATGCGGCAGAGGCACAGGAAGACCCGGAGCTTGTTACGGATACGTTTCTTATTGACAATAAATCTGCTTACTTTTTATTTGATTCGGGTGCGGATAGAAGCTATATGAGTAGAGATTTTTGTGCTAAATTAAGTTGTCCATTGACGCCGTTGGATAGTAAATTTTTACTCGAATTAGCAAATGGTAAATTAATTTCAGCAGATAATATATGTCGGAATCGAGAAATTAAACTAGTTAGCGAAACATTTAAGATTGACTTGATACCAGTAGAGTTAGGGAGTTTTGATGTGATAATCGGTATGGACTGGTTGAAAGAAGTGAAAGCAGAGATCGTTTGTTACAAAAATGCAATTCGCATTATACGAGAAAAAGGAAAACCCTTAATGGTGTACGGAGAAAAGGGCAACACGAAGCTACATCTTATTAGTAATTTGAAGGCACAAAAACTAATAAGAAAAGGTTGCTATGCTGTTCTAGCACACGTTGAGAAAGTACAAACTGAAGAAAAGAGCATCAATGATGTTCCCATCGCAAAAGAATTTCTCGATGTATTTCCGAAAGAATTACCGGGATTACCCCCACATCGATCCGTTGAATTTCAAATAGATCTTGTACCAGGAGCTGCACCAATAGCTCTTGCTCCTTACAAACTCGCACCCATCGAGATGAAAGAACTGCAAAGCCAATTACAAGAACTTTTAGAGCGTAGTTTCATTCGACCAAGTACATCACAGTGGGGAGCTCCTGTTTTGTTTGTCAAGAAGAAAGATGGTACATTCAGGTTGTGTATCAACTACCGAGAGTTGAACAAACTTACCATCAAGAACCGCTACCCACTACTGAGAATCGACGACTTATTTGATCAACTACAAGGCTCATCTGTTTATTCAAAGATTGACTTACGTTCCGGGTATCATCAAATGCGGGTGAAAGAAGATGATATTCCAAAGACTGCTTTCAGAACACGTTACGGTCATTACGAGTTTATGGTGATGCCGTTTGGTTTAACTAATGCACCAGCTGTGTTCATGGACCTTATGAACCGAGTGTGTGGACCATACCTTGACAAGTTTGTCATTGTTTTCATTGATGACATACTTATTTACTCAAAGAATGACCAAGAACACGGTGAACATTTGAGAAAGGTGTTAGAAGTATTGAGGAAGGAAGAATTGTACACTAAATTTTCAAAGTGTGCAATTTGGTTGGAAGAAGTTCAATTCCTCGGTCACATAGTGAACAAAAAAGGTATTAAGGTAGATCCGGCAAAGATAGAAACTGTTGAAAAGTGGGAAACCCCGAAAACTCCGAAACACATATGCCAGTTTTTAGGACTAGCTGGTTACTACAGAAGGTTCATCCAAGACTTTTCCAGAATAGCAAAACCCTTGACTGCATTAACGCATAAAGGGAAGAAATTTAAATGGAAGGATGAACAAGAGAAAGCATTTCAGTTATTAAAGAAAAAGCTAACTACGGCACCTATATTGTCATTGCCTGAAGGGAATGATGATTTTGTGATTTATTGTGACGCATCAAAGCAAGGTCTCGGTTGTGTATTAATGCAACGAACAAAGGTGATTGCTTATGCATCTAGACAATTGAAGATTCACGAGCAAAATTATACGACGCATTATTTGGAATTAGGCGCGGTTGTTTTTGCATTAAAGACTTGGAGGCACTACTTATATGGGGTCAAAAGTATTATATATACCGACCACAAAAGTGTTCAACACATATTTAATCAGAAACAACTGAATATGAGGTAGCGTAGGTGGATTGAATTGTTGAATGATTACGACTTTGAGATTCGTTACCACCCGGGGAAGGCAAATGTGGTAGCCGACGCCTTGAGCAGGAAGGTCAGAGAACCCATTCGAGTAAAATCTATGAATATAATGATTCACAATAACCTTACTACTCAAATAAAGGAGGCGCAACAAGGAGTTTTAAAAGAGGGAAATTTAAAGGATGAAATACCCAAAGGATCGGAGAAGCATCTTAATATTCGGGAAGACGGAACCCGGTATAGGGTTGAAAGGGTTTGGGTACCAAAATTTGGAGATATGAGAGAAATGGTACTTAGAGAAGCTCATAAAACCAGATACTCAATACATCCTGGAACGGGGAAGATGTACAAGGATCTCAAGAAACATTTTTAGTGGCCGGGTATGAAAGCCGATGTTGCTAAATACGTAGGAGAATGTTTGACGTATTCTAAGGTCAAAGCTGAGCATCAGAAACCATCAGGTCTACTTCATCAACCCGAAATCCTGGAATGGAAATGAGAAAACATTACCATGGATTTCATCACTAAATTGCCAAGGACTGCAAGTGGTTTTGATACTATTTGGGTAATAGTTGATCGTTTCACCAAATCAGCACACTTCCTGCCAATAAGAGAAGATGACAAGATGGAGAAGTTAGCATGACTGTATTTGAAGTAAGTCATCTCCAGACATGGAATACCAATCTCTATTATCTCTGATAGGGATGGCAGATTTATTTCCAGATTCTGGCAGACATTACATCAAGCATTAGGAACTCGTCTAGACATGAGTACTGCCTATCATCCACAAACTGATGGGCAGAGTGAAAGGACGATACAAACACTTGAAGACATGCTACGTGTATGTGTTATTGATTTCAGAAACAGTTGGGATCGACATCTAGCGTTAGCAGAATTTTCCTACAACAACAGCTACCATTCAAGCATTGAGATGGCGCCGTTTGAAGCACTTTATGGTAGAAAGTGCAGGTCTCTGATTTGTTGGAGTGAAGTGGGGGATAGACAGATTACGGGTCCAGAGATAATACAAGAAACTACCGAGAAGATCATCCAAATTCAACAACGGTTGAAAATCGCCCAAAGTTGACAAAAGAGCTACGCTGACATTAAAAGAAAAGATATAGAATTTGAAATTGGAGAGATGGTCATGCTTAAAGTTGCACCTTGGAAAGGCGTTGTTCGATTTGGTAAACGAGGGAAATTAAATCCAAGGTATATTGGACCATTCAAGATTATTGATCGTGTCGGACCAGTAGCTTACCGACTTGAGTTACCTCAACAACTCGTGGCTGTACATAACACTTTCCACGTCTCGAATTTGAAGAAATGCTTTAATAAAGAAGATCTCACTATTCCGTTAGATGAAATCCAAATCAACAAAAAACTTAAATTTATCGAAGAACCTGTCGAAATAATGGATCGTGAGGTTAAAAGACTTAAGCAAAACAAGATACCAATTGCTAAGGTTCGATGAAATGCTCGTAGAGGACCCGAGTTCACCTGGGAACGAGAAGATCGGATGAAGAAGAAATACCCGCATTTATTTCCAGAAGATACGTCAACACCTCCAACTGCTTAAAATTTCGGGACGAAATTTATTTAACGGGTAGGTACTGTAGTGACCCGAATTTTTCCATGTTTATATATATATATATATATATATATATATATATATATATATATATATATATATATATATATATATATATATATATATATATATATATATATATTAAATGAAATTGTTATTTACATGATTAAGTGTTTCCAACATGTTAAGCAATCAAACTTGTTAAGACTTGATTAATTGAAATAGGTTTCATATAAACAATTGACCACCCAAGTTGACCGGTGATTCACGAACGTTAAAACTTGTAAAAACTATACGATGACATATATATGGTTATATATATAGTTAACATGATTTTATTGTAAGTATGTATCTCATTAGGTATTTTAACAATGAGTTATATACATAAAAATGAGACTATTAATTTAAGAAACTCGAAAACGATATATATAACGATTATCGTTATAACAACGTCTTACTAGGTACATATGAATCATATTAAGATATTGATACACTTGGTTAATTATGTTAAATGATAAGTAAATATATTATTAAGTGTATTAATAATGAAATACATATGTAAAAATAAGACTACTAACTTAATGATTTCGAAACGAGACATATATGTAACGATTATCGTTGTAACGACATTTAACTGTATATACATCATACTAAGATATATTATATATCATAATATCATGATAATATAACAATTTAACATCTCATTTGTTATAATAAACAATGGGTTAACAACATTCAACAAGATCGTTAACCTAAAGGTTTCAAAACAACATTTACATGTAACGACTAACGATGACTTAACGACTCAGTTAAAATGTATATACATGTAGTGTTTTAATATGTATTCATACACTTTTGAAAGACTTCAAGACACTTATCAAAATACTTTTACTTAACAAAAATGCTTACAATTACATCCTCGTTCAGTTTCATCAACAATTCTACTCGTATGCATCCGTATTCGTACTCGTACAATACACAGCTTTTAGATGTATGTACTATTGGTATATATACTCCAATGATCAGCTCTTAGCAGCCCATGTGAGTCACCTAACACATGTGGGAACCATCATTTGACTACTAGCATGAAATATCTCATAAAATTACAAAAATATGAGTAATCATTCATGACTTATTTACATGAAAACAAAATTACATATCCTTTATATCTAATCCATACACCAACGACCAAAAACACCTACAAACACTTTCATTCTTCAATTTTCTTCATCTAATTGATCTCTCTCAAGTTCTATCTTCAAGTTCTAAGTATTCTTCATAAATTCCAAAAGTTCTAGTTTCATAAAATCAAGAATACTTCCAAGATTGCAAGTTTACTTCCAAGTTTTCTAAAACCATTCCAAGTAATCATCCAAGATCAAGAAACCTTTGTTACTTACAGTAGGTTATCTTTCTAATACAAGGTAATAATCATATTCAAACTTTAATTCAATTTCTATAACTATAACAATCTTATTTCGAGTGGAAATCTTACTTGAAATTGTTTTCGTGTCATGATTCTGCTTCAAGAACTTTCAAGCCATCCAAGGATCCTTTGAAGCTAGATCTATTTTTCTCATTTCCAGTAAGTTTATCCAAGGAACTTGAGGTAGTAATGATGTTCATAGCATCATTCGATTCATGCATATAAAGCTATCTTATTCGAAGGTTTAAACTTGTAATCACTATAACATAGTTTAGTTAATTCTAAACTTGTTCGCAAATAAAAGTTAATCCTTATAACTTGACTTTTAAAATCAACTAAACACATGTTCTATATCTATATGATATGCTAACTTAATGATTTAAAACCTGGAAACACGAAAAACACCGTAAAACCGGATTTACGCCGTCGTAGTAACACCGCGGGCTGTTTTGGGTTAGTTAATTAAAAACTATGATAAACTTTGATTTAAAAGTTGTTATTCTGAGAAAATGATTTTTATTATAAAAATGAAACTATATCCAAAAATTATGGTTAAACTCAAAGTGGAAGTATGTTTTCTAAAATGGTCATCTAGACGTCGTTCTTTCGACTGAAATGACTACCTTTACAAAAACGACTTGTAACTTATTTTTCTGACTATAAACCTATACTTTTTCTGTTTAGATTCATAAAATAGAGTTCAATATGAAACCATAGCAATTTGATTCACTCAAAACGAATTTAAAATGAAGAAGTTATGGGTAAAACAAGATTGGATAATTTTTCTCATTTTAGCTACGTGAAAATTGGTAACAAATCTATTCCAACCATAACTTAATCAACTTGTATTGTATATTATGTAATCTTGAGATACCATAGACACGTATACAATGTTTCGACCTATCATGTCGACACATCTATATATATTTTGGAACAACCATAGACACTCTATATGTGAATGTTGGAGTTAGCTATACAGGGTTGAGGTTGATTCCAAAATATATATAGTTTGAGTTGTGATCAATACTGAGATATATAGAGTGTCTATGGTTGTTCCGAAATATATATAGATGTGTCGACATGATAGGTCGAAACATTGTATACGTGTCTATGGTATCTCAAGATTACATAATATACAATACAAGTTGATTAAGTTATGGTTGGAATAGATTTGTTACCAATTTTCACGTAGCTAAAATGAGAAAAATTATCCAATCTTGTTTTACCCATAACTTCTTCATTTTAAATTCGTTTTGAGTGAATCAAATTGCTATGGTTTCATATTGAACTCTATTTTATGAATCTAAACAGAAAAAGTATAGGTTTATAGTCAAAAAAATAAGTTACAAGTCGTTTTTGTAAAGGTAGTCATTTCAGTCGAAAGAACGACGTCTAGATGACCATTTTAGAAAACATACTTCCACTTTGAGTTTAACCATAATTTTTGGATATAGTTTCATGTTTATAATAAAAATCATTTTCTCAGAATAACAACTTTTAAATCAAAGTTTATCATAGTTTTTAATTAACTAACCCAAAACAGCCCGCGGTGTTACTACGACGGCGTAAATCCGGTTTTACGGTGTTTTTCGTGTTTCCAGGTTTTAAAATCATTAAGTTAGCATATCATATAGATATAGAACATGTGTTTCCCGGTTTTACTGGGTCGTGGATTGATTCAAGATCATATTTATCGATTTATTTCTGTACATCTAACTGTGGACAACTAGTTGTAGGTTACTAACGAGGACAGCTGACTTAATAAACTTAAAACTTCAAAATATATTAAAAGTGTTGTAAATATATTTTGAACATACTTTGATATATATGTATATATTGTTATAGGTTCGTGAATCAACCAGTGGCCAAGTCTTACTTCCCGATGAAGTAAAAATCTGTGAAAGTGAGTTATAGTCCCACTTTTAAAATCTAATATATTTGGGATGAGAATACATGCAGGTTTAATAAATGATTTACAAAATAGACACAAGTACGTGGAACTACATTCTATGGTTGAATTATCGAAATCGAATATGCCCCTTTTTATTAAGTCTGGTAATCTAAGAATTAGGGAACAGACACCCTAATTGACGCGAATCCTAAAGATAGATCTATTGGGCCTAACAAACCCCATCCAAAGTACCGGATGCTTTAGTACTTCGAAATTTATATCATATCCGAAGGGTGTCCCGGAATGATGGGTATATTCTTATATATGCATCTTGTTAATGTCGGTTACCAGGTGTTCACCATATGAATGATTTTTATCTCTATGTATGGGATGTGTATTGAAATATGAAATCTTGTGGTCTATTGTTACGATTTGATATATATAGGTTAAACCTATAACTCACCAACATTTTTTTGACGTTTAAAGCATGTTTATTCTCAAGTGAATACTAAGAGCTTCCGCTGTTGCATACTAAAATAAGGACAAGATTTGGAGTCCATGTTTGTATGATATTGTGTAAAAACTGCATTCAAGAAACTGATTTCGATGTAACATATTTGTATTGTAAACCATTATGTAATGGTCGTGTGTAAACAGGATATTTTAGATTATCATTATTTGATAATCTACGTAAAGCTTTTTAAACCTTTATTTATGAAATAAAGGTTATGGTTTGTTTTAAAAATGAATGCAGTCTTTGAAAAACGTCTCATATAGAGGTCAAAACCTCGCAACGAAATCAATTAATATGGAACGTGTTTAATCAATAAGAACGGGACATTTCATTCAATGCCATCATATGCATACTTACTACGAAATACAGTATTGTGAGTTTCATTACTCCCTTTTATTATATTTTTGGGACTGAGAATACATGCGCTGCTTTTATAAATATTTTACGAAATAGACACAAGTAATCGAAACTACATTCTATGGTTGGATTATCAAAATTGAATATGCCCCTTTTTAGCTTGGTAACCTAAGAATTAGGCAGACGAGAGGTTCTGTTCCTAATTGACGTAAATCCTAAAGATAGATCTATTGGGCCTAACAACCCCCATTCAGGTTATGGATGGCTTTAGTACTTCGAGATTATTATTATATAGACAAGTGGTTCTGTTTGGGGATATTCTATGCATTAAAGTTAATGTCGGTTACCAGGTGTTCAATTCATATGAATGATTTTATCTTCGAGAGGTTCTGTTTATAAATATGAAAATCTTGTGGTCTATTAAAATTATGGAAATGATCGATTATGATAAACTAATGAACTCACCAACCTTTTGGTTGACACTTTAAAACATGTTTATTCTCAGGATTGAAAGAAATCTTCCGCTGTGCATTTGCTCAATTTAAAGATATTACTTGGAGTCATTCATGTCATATTTCAAAAGACGTTGCATTCAAGTCATTGAGTTCAGTAAAGATTATTGATGTGTGAAAAGTGGTGTATGAATTGTTGTATAAAATAATATTGAAAAATACCGATTAGAGATTGCTACACACTAACGGGCAGTGTACCCGATCGCGTAGTAGTATAGTAACTGGTTTAGTTCCGTGTATCGTTCCAAGGACAGTTGTATTAGTCAAACTAGAATTATAAACTATATAATGATTAACTAAGTAAATGAAGCTTGAAGGTACAAGTTTTATGTTTTGGTGGCTATTTAACGATTTAGCCAAATCAGAGAAGGTTAAATGTAAAAATAATATTTTTGGTCTTTTAAGTTTATAAGATGAAAATAAGTGCAAAGAAAGTAAGTAAGATAGATTTGATATCAATTTAAGGAAAAATGCTCATCTAGACTTTTTACCCTCGATGTTGAATGTTATTTAAGATTAAGACCGGATTGATTGGTTATGCACGAGAACTAATTGATCGGTTCACCAAGAGTAGTATTGAGTAAACACTCAAACGGGATTACAAGACGCAAGTGATGTTCTTGTCATCTAAGACCTCCTATTTGTAATCAACTAATTCAACTAGTCTAAAGACTTGAAGAATGATCAAGTCAATGGTGTGTTGATCATGATCCACTCCTATGTCAACTTATGATTTAGCCTAGTTCATTCCCTTGGTCCGGTTAAATGCTCAATTCACCCAACCCAAGTAATCAATTTAGTGTGGTAATAAGATCCCTATAAACGTCACTAGATAAGGCAAATTACTAACACCTATTAGTTATATGGAATCGAGTAATGAAAATATGTATAACAATATCTAGGGAATTGATCATTCACCTATATAACTACACATATCAATTAGGCTATCCGAAAGTATCTACAAGAGTCGTTCTTACATCCCTATATAAACTAACCATTTGAACTCAACTTATCCCTTTTGGTAAAAGATGGATAAACACATGTCACTAGATGTAAATCAATACATTAATTTAACAAGATGATGTTTCTTAATCAAATGAACATATCAACTAGTTGAATTAAAAGGATTAAGCTTTAACAAGAATGGTTCTTGTATTCAAACATCAAACTATCGTGCATAATAACAACCAATCAAAAGTAAACATTCAACATCTCAGTTATTTATCTAGATGAACATTATAGAGTTTAGCCAACAATCATAATTACAAACAAAATAACAATCAACTGATAAGTAGATTTCATTGTTGGAGGACAAGAAAATAACCTAATAGAGAATGAATCTTGGATGGAGAAGGTTTTGATCTTTGAAGACTTGATGTTGATCCTCTTTCAAGAGCTTGGAGTTCACCAAATTTGCTCCCAAAATCGTCTCAGTAACCTCTGGTTTCGTATATGATAAAACAGTCCCTCAATCAGTAGGTTTAAAAGTGGAGAAAGTAGGTCAAAAGGCAAAAGTAGCTGAAAACCTACTACAGGACGGCGTCCTAAAGTCTGGACGGCGTCCCGTTCTTAAGAGCTGGACGGCGTCCCAAATACTTGGACGGCGTCCCAATGTAACGAAAATTGCTGTTTCGTTTTCTTTTCAATCTTCTTTCATTTGGATGAAGCCTAACACCTTTGATGCCTTGTTTTACCATTTTAGAGCATAAATTAGACCTTAACTTGTATCGGGATCAACCAAGGTCATAGATCATCAAAACTCTTTATAAATCACTCTCCGATACAAATTTGCACATCTTGGCCTATTACTTGTAGAAACGCCTTCATTATCCTTGATTCTAGAGCATTTTTACACGATATTGCGATAGATATATATGATGTTATTGAGCAATATCAAAACACCCCACACTTAAACCTTGCTTGTCCTCAAGCAATTCTTTCTTTACAAAGTAGAACAATATCAAACACAATCACACAATATAGATTACAAACATTACATAAATCACTCGAAGCACACGATACACACACGTTGATATGGAACGTAACTCACTCTATATGAAACACACGCTTTAAGTATAACACACCTTTATTGTAATCACACTCACGCTATATACACAATGGAAATACACACACACATTTTTGGGAGATTAGAGCCAAGTATCTGAAAAATTTGATCCTACGAAAATCAGGACCTTATGAAAACGTTTTATGGTTTTTGAAAATATCATGCTAGTTTTAAAACTAGGCACGTTTTTCGATTTTGTCGGATTTTCTGAATTTTGAAAAATGAGTGCGGGTTTCCCGCTATTGGTCAAGCCAATCCCTCCCACGGTACCTAACACCATGCGATGCCGGTAAGAAAATAATGTGCTTAGGAGGATACACATTACGTCCGGATATCATTGACAATTATGAGGTAATCATCTAATCCGTTAAATCAATCATGAAGATTGAGGTTCATCAGTCTTAAAAGCTGATATCTTACCTTTCCAGAGGTTATCCACTGGGAATCTGATCAATTCACTGACATTTTGTGTATCATGGTGCGCTTCCCATTTTACTAGTAAATCTCCCTCATTGAGACAAACTTTGACTACCAGTTTCCCTGTTTGATGTTGAGGCCTGGTTGATTTTTCATTCGATGTTAGTAATGACTTTTCAAGATTTTTCGTCACCCTAAAACTGGTCTGGACTACATCTTCTGAATTAAATCAGTAAGTGTGTCATTCGAAAGACTTTACTTCCTTGAGGATGGAATAGATACATCCTATTGGTCATAAAAAGTGGTCGGACGCAACATTGTCCTTGTTAGGAGAAACAATGAGGATCGTCCTTAGGGTTTTCGATCTGGCGCGAGATCCGGTTTTCGACCACGCTATACAATCACCGCTCTCTCACGGTTTACACTCGTTTTGGTACAAGTGACCTACAAGTTAGCTTTACTAAACTAGTAGGATTTTCATCCAAATAATTGAATGATAGAGCAACTTCAAAGACTATTAATAATTTAAAACATAAATCAACATTTATTTTCTAGATTTTAAGACCACAATGTGTGTAACATGGTTTTTGGACATTTAATCGTTTTTAAGGCTACTTGAAAATTTTAAATTTTTTTTTTAAATAAACGCCTTAATTTTAGTAAAATGAGTTCCCGATAAATTTCTATTCCCCACTCCACACTTGAGATCATGCAAGGCCCTCATTGCATGAAATCAGAAAAAGGATTAAATTTAGAGGGCAAAGTGATAGGGTGATTGTAGAAATTTTCAATTTTTAACCTGCAAATCGTGGAACATGTAGACGGATGCCACTGAACTTACTGCCAGCATAAGAGCATCTTCCATTCTGCGATTATCATCATACACACATCATAATATCAAATGTTGCTGAACTTAATGCCAGTCTTTGAAGTTCAATCACGCTGCACAATTTAATAAACCACACAAATAATACTAAAAATAATGGTGTTTTTTCAACCACACCCATTATCAATCCACACAATTAGTTAATTATTACAAACCAAATATTGTCTAAAAACACACCATACAAATTAAATTGTCTGAAAACAGTGTACAAAATGATCAAAGGCACGCAGGCCTTAACTGGATTAGTTACCATATGGCCAAAATCAGTTTCCCGAACCATCTCTGTACGGGCGTCCTTGCGGATATTCCTGATCAAACCGGTTCCTAGCATCCTGCATCGCAGCGTTATTATCATAAATCGGGTGAGGCGGAGGTGGGTTTTGAGGATCCGTGTAATATTGGGGTGTCAGACGTGTCGTCCCATAGTACTGCTCGGGGTTGGAATAAAACAACTCTGAGTTATGGTTATTCCAATCAATACCATAACTCATCCATCCCTGATCGTGCACTTGAGTAATTTGTCGTTGCTCCATTCGCTGCTAACTATCCCACATTCGATCGTTGTGTGTCCTTTGCTCACTCGGACTCAACCTCATATTATTAACACTACTAATCAAATTATCCCAACTAGATTGGGACGGATGCCAAGGGCCCTGATCACCAACGTTCGTTTGCGCCTCCATTTTTGCTTCCTCCTCTACCTGCTGTTCTTGCTGCACGCCACTACCACTCGCGCCACCTGCCACAAAAGGTACCAAATGCCCATTTCTATCTTTCATAAGAATTTCAGCATTGATATAAGAAACCTTCTTTAATGGTTTCATGACGTTAGTACACTCCTGTAATCGGCTGAAATCTATGTTGAAGTGTCGAGCAATTCTGGTGATGTAGTGGCCTCCAAGAAGCGGCTTTTCTCGCCGTGTCTCGGTAGCGATGGTCAGGAAATAGTTTCCTATCAACCCAGGAATGTCGGTATAGCGACCCCGTTTAATTTGGTCCATTATCCATAGATCCAAAGTTTTAACCTTTTCGTTGCCTTCGACTCTCGCATTGAAAGTGCATGCAATGAGTCGATGCAGAAGTCTATCATCCCTGGATGCAATCTCATTATACCTGTGTCTGCTCGATTTGAATGGTGTAGATGCATTTGGCCTACAAATTCTTCGCCAATAAACAGTGTCATTAAAAACATATCGACCAACGTAATCGGAACCCCGCAAGTATTCACCTAACTGGGTGTCGGTGAGTTCCTCAAAAATACCCAAAACTCTGCATAGCTCAAAACTGCTTATACCCCTATATTCGCCCCCCAATCGAAACTGGAGAAAATCATTTGACAAATAATCACGGACATTATTAAACCGTACCGTTGAGTAGAATTCTTTTAGTAGTACGAGATAAATTGGTTCGTTGATGCTGAAAACTTGTTCACATGCGTGGGTAACTATCCTACCGTAGGGGATGGCTAGTAAGTTGGAAACATGGCGGTGCATACCCGCTTCATCCAACAGGCCCCAGATAAAATACCACGTGGCATTAATAGGCCTGCTATTTACCTTCTCAAATGTTTCTGCGTAGTCGTCGTCATTTTGAACCAGTCTCAACCAAACTCGAGGATCATTTAGATCCTCCTCTTCTTCCTCTCCAGACGATGATGATGAATGTTGTTGCAGTGGTGGTGGTGGTGGAGCCAAACCTGCGGTCCTGCCTCTCTTTGCTGGTCCTCCTCGGCTAGATTGTCCCAGCAAAACATAATAACACCAAACCAAAAGAACATAGAGACCGTTGTGTTAATGTTAGCTAAAAACATAACCGAGTAGCAAGAGAACTTAATCATTCCATTCAAAGTTCATAAGTATTATGAATCATTTAAACAAAAGCGTATGTTCACAATTTTTAACCAAAGCTAACTAAAGTCAATATGAACTCGCTAATACACTTTCAAAAATGAAAATCACAACTTCACAATTTAGCATCAACTTAGGACTCAAGCATGTTGCGTTAATAGGTCATAACATTTAAACTTGCATTCTAATGATATTCATCACAAATCATAACACAATTTTCACAATTTTAGCTCAAATGACCATTATAACGTCATACATTATGGCATTCCATTCCAACAATTTACTTCAACAGGCCTAAACTAGTGAAAGTTAAGCATACATATTTCATAAGTTCATTACATTTCAACAATATGCTAAAAATTCAAGAACATTCAAATTATGACCCGGCCAAATTGACATCTATATCACCAACAATAATTAAACACGTCACAACCTTCATTAACATCATACATAAACTCAACATTATGAATTAACCACCCTAAATTCGGATTCAATTTCCACAAACCCTAGAATCATGAGCATACCCTTAAAAACATGTAATTTTTGCAAAATCAACTCAATATGGGTAATTAAACAACTAAGGCATGTTAATCTAAACAATAATCATGCAAATCAAACACTCCACACTTATCTTTCACCAATTAGACATATAAACATACAATTCAAGTAATTGAGAAAGAAAAATGTGAAAATGAAGTAACCATACCCTAGAAAACAGATTGGAGCTTGGATTTGGTAGAAGAAAACGCGAATTTGAGGTAGGAAATTAGGGTTTTTGGAAGTGTGTTCGTGTTTGGTAGAGAGAAGTTGATAAAAATGTGTTTTGTGGTTGAGAAATGGGGTGGATAGGGTATTAAACGCGTATTTTTTTTTCTAAGTCAGAGGTCTTGGACGGCGTCCAGTACCTGGGACGGCGTCCAAGTCTTAAAGATGGGACGGCGTCGAGTTAAATGGGATGGCGTCCAGGATCATTAAGGTGGGACGGCGTCTAGGAAAATGGGACGGCGTCCCAATTAACTAAAATTCACTGACCTTCTTTCTTCGACATTAGCCAGTTTTAAGTCCAAACGTAAATCATTTTGCACAACACTAAAAATTATCGTACACACAATTCAAAATATTTACATTTGTGAACCATTTTTTAACGAGTCGTTCACCCAACTCGTCTCCATTTCGATTTACGCTTTGATCTCGAAGTTGAGGCTAACCTCATCTTCGATTTCTAGGGGACCATCAACATAGTGCTTGACCCGGTGGCCATTCACCTTAAACATTTCACCTTTTGAATTCCTTAACTCCACCGTTCCATATGGAAAAGCCTTGTTAACAACAAATGGTCCCATCCATCGGGACTTGAGTTTTCCAGGGAAAAGTTTAAATCATGAGTTAAATAGCAAAACACGATCACCCTCTTTAAAATATTTCAGATTCCTAAGACGGTTGTCGTGCCAAACTTTTGTCTTTTCCTTGTATATGAGCGAGTTTTCATATGCATTTTGTCTCACCTCATCCAACTCATTAAGTTGGTTTAAACGAAGGTTTCCTGCTTCTTCAAGATCGAGGTTACATGTCTTAAGAGCCCAATGTGATTTGTGCTCTATCTCCAAAGGGAGATGACATGCCTTCCCATAGACTAGGCGGTAAGGTGTGGTTCCAATAGGAGTTTTGTGGGCGGTTCTAAATGCCCACAAAGCATCGTCAAGCTTCGTTGACCACACCTTAGGATTTGATCCAACCATTTTCTCAAGGATCCTTTTTAGTGCCCGATTTGTATTTTCAACTTGCCCACTTGTTTGTGGGTGATAAGATGTAGAAATTTTATGGGTTACCACATATTGTTTCAACACCTTTTCCAATTGGGTGTTGAAAAAATGGGTACCACGGTCACTAATTAACGCTTTCGGGGTACCGAATCGGGCAAAGAGCTCTTTAAGAAAAATTACAACAACTCGTGCATCGTTTGTGGGGAGAGCCTTTGCTTCCGCCCATTTTGACACGTAGTCAACTGCAACGAGTATGTATTGGTTGGAATTAGATTTTGGGAATGGTCCCATGAAATCAATGCCCCAAATATCGAAAACCTCACAAACTTGGATTATGTTTTGAGGCATTTCGTCTCTTTGACTAATTTTTCCTGCCCTTTGGCAAGAATCGCATGATGTACAAATTTGGTGGGCATCCTTGAAGATGGTAGGCTAATAAAAACCGGCCTCATAGACTTTTCTCCCTGTGATTTGGGGTCCGAAATGTCCACCAGTGGGACCAAGATGACATTGGAGAAGAATTTGATTGCATTCTTCCCCGGACACACAACGACAGATTATCCCATTGGGACACCGTTTAAAGAGATACGGGTTTTCCCAAAAATAGTATTTTATGTCACTGAAAAATTTCTTTCGTTTTTGATGTGACATACCGGTTTCTAGGAATCTACCCGCAAGATAGTTGGCTATGTCTACAAACCAGGGATCATCAATTTTCTCAATTTTCATGAGATTTTCATCAGAAAAATTATCTTGAATAACGGTCTCATGGAGAACCTCAAGATTCGGGTTCTCAAGTCGAGAAAGGTGATCGGCTGCTAGGTTTTCGGCCCCCTTTTTGTCATTAATATCAATGTTGAATTCTTGCAAAAGCAAGACCCAACATATTAATCGGGGTTTAGCATCTTGCTTAGCAAGCAAGTACTTTAATGCCGAATGGTCTGTATAGACAACCGTCTTTGCTAGTACCAAATAGGATCGGAATTTATCAAACGAAAAGACAATTGCCAGGAGTTCCTTCTCGGTGGTAGTGTAATTAAGTTGGGCTCCTTGCAATGTCTTACTAGCATAATAAATGGGCTTGAAATGTTTTTCAATTCTTTGCCCCAAGACTGCACCAATAGCAAAGTCACTAGCATCACACATAAGTTCGAATGGAATTGACCAATTCGGCGATATGAGAATGGGTGATTGCGTGAGTTTTGCTTTAAGGAGGTTAAAGGCGTGAAGACACTCGTCTGTAAAGACAAATGGAGCGTCTTTCTCAAGAAGTTTGTTCATCGGAGTTGCAATTTTGGAAAAATCTTTAATGAACCGCCGGTAAGAACCGGCGTGCCCCAGAAAACTTCTTACACCTTTCACATTTGATGGTGGTGGTAATTTGGCTATGACTTCCACTTTAGCTCTGTCCACCTCCAGTCCCGCAGAGGAAATTTTATGACCTAAAACAATGCCCTCTCTTACCATAAAATGGCATTTTTCCCAGTTAAGAACAAGATTAGATTCTTCACACCGAATTAACATACGCTCAAGATTATGAAGACATGAATCAAAAGAATCACTGAAGACTGAAAATTCATCCATGAATACTTCCATAAAGTCTTCAATCATATCATGAAAAATAGCTACCATACACCTTTGGAAGGTAGCAGGAGCATTGCATAAGCCAAAGGGCATACGTCAATAGGAGAAAGTACCATAAGGGCATGTAAAGGTGGTTTTCTCTTGGTCCTCGGGTGCTATAGGGATTTGGAAATATCCCGAGAAACCGTCAAGAAAACAAAAAAAATTCTTTCCTGCCAACCTTTCCAACATTTGATCAATGTAAGGAAGGGGAAAATGGTCTTTTCGGGTAGCATCATTTAATTTTCTGTAATCAATACATACCCTCCAACCCGTGATAGTCCTGGTGGAAATTAATTGGTCGTCTTCATTGGTGATAACGGTCATGCCACCCTTTTTGGGTACACATTGGACTGGACTCACCCAAGGACTATCCGAAATTGGGTAAATAAGACATGCATCAAGGAGTTTGACAATCTCCTTTTTAACGACTTCCTGCATATTAGGGTTTAGTCGCCTTTGTCTTTGTACACATGGTTTATAGTTATCTTCCATTAATATCTTATGCGTACAATAAGAGGGACTTATACCCTTGATGTCATGAATTTTCCATGCTAGAGCCGGTTTATGGGCTTTTAACATGGAAACAAGCTTAGACTTCTCACTTACAGAGAGTTCGGATGAAATGATAACCGGAAGCGTAGAACCCTCTTGAAGGTAAGCATATTCCAAGTGTTTTGGGAGTGGCTTGAGTTCTAAAACGGGGGGTTCTTCAATCGATGTTTTACATCGGTATTCATTTCCCAAATCCAACTTTCTGTACTCTTCATCATTTGGCTCATAACCGTTAGCCATCAAGGTGGTCAACATCTCCACTTCTTCCACCATATTCTCTTCATCACCTTCTGCAAAAATGCATTCTCCCGTACCTTGCAATTCTGGAAATTCCTGCAACAACTTCGAATATGTGTCTACGGTTTGCAAATAATAACATTGATCATCAGTAGACTCGGGGTACTGCAAGGCATGGTCAACGGAAAAGGTAACCTTCATATCCTCAATACTAAGGGTCAATTTCTGCCCATGAACATCTATCATAGCTCTAGCAGTATTGAGGAAAGGTCGACCTAATATAAGAGGCACACGTGTGTCCTCCTCCATGTCCAAAATTACAAAATCAGCCGGAAATACTAGGGTACCCACTTTTACTAACATATTCTCTAAAATTCCACGGTGGAATTTAATGGAGCGGTCCGCTAGTTGAATTGCCATTCGGGTTGGTTTTAGTACCACGGGGTTTAGCTTAACATATAATGAATAAGGCATTAAATTTATGCTAGCCCCTAAATCCGCTAATGCTTTAATGCATTCCAAATCTCCCAGGAGACATGGTATTGTAAAACTTCCAGGATCAGCTAACTTCTTTGGTATTTTGTTCATCAAAATTGCTGAACAATTGGCATTCATGGTGACGGATGAAAGTTCCTCCATTTTCTTCCGATTAGTAAGTAAGTCTTTTAAGAACTTAGCATACTTGGGCATACCCGAGATTACATCAATGAAAGGAATATTTATGTTAATTTGTTTAAACATATCTAGGAATTTTGACCTTTCGGCCTCTAGCCTTTATTGTTTTTGCTTTCTTGGGTATGGGAGCGGTGGTTGATATGGTGTCACTACGGGTTTTTCCCGTTCTTCCTTTTCAACCACTTGTTCCGGATCCTTAACCGGTTCATCATTTTGGTTCAACGGAACACTGAATTCAGAATTTTCGGGCATTTTTGGAGCATCGTATGCTAAACCACTCCGTGTGGTGATAACATTGGCGTGCTCATTTCAGGGTTTCTTATTGGTGTTGCTCGGTAAACTTCCTGGTTTTCTCTCACTAAGTAAACTAGCTAACCCACTCATTTGCTTCTCCAAGTTCTGTATTGAGGCTTGTTGGTTTCTAAACTGGTGTTCGTTTTTCTCGTTGGTTTGGTTTATGTTTGTGACAAGCTGAGTTTGTGATACAATTAACTTTTCCAACATACTCTCCAAATTTGACTTTTTCTCTTCCTGTTGGGGTTTTTGATAAAAACCCGGAGTTTGTTGTTGGTACCCGGTACTTGACCCTTGTTGGTAATTGGAATTTTGACCTTGAGGGTTGTAGGGGTTGTTAAAGTTCCGATTAAACTAGGCTCTTCCTTGAAATTGATTATTATTTCTTTGGCTTATGAAAGCCACCTCTTCTTTTTGAGCCATAGTTAAACCGGCATCACAATCTTTTCCTAAATGGAATCCACCATAGTATTCATAACCTACTTTCATACTATGAATTTCCTTGGTGATTTTGTCCATGTTTCGAGCAACACCGTCTATTTTTACACTTAGGGAACTAAGTTCATCATAAGCACCGGCGCTTTGGACTTGAGCATTACGAGTAATTGGGCGTTCTTGATGCCATTCATGAGAATAATCGGCTAGCTTCTCGATTATCTCATAAGCCTCTTGCTCGGTTTTGTCCATGAGTGAACCTCCGGACGCTTGATCAATGGAAATTCGGGTTGCAACATCACAACTCTTGTAAAAGATTTGGACTTTTTGAAAGGTATCCAAGCCATGGTTTGGACAACCTCTTAGCATTTTGGAAAATCAATTCCATGCTTCGTACAAGGTTTCCATCAGCTTTTGACAGAATTGGGTAATTTCGTGTTGGAGTCTCGCGGACTTAGAAGCTGGAAAATATTTCTTAAGAAATTTTTCCAACATACCATCCCAAGTTTCTATCGTAGCCTCGGCCAATGAATCTAACCAACTTCGTGCTTTCCCGTGGAGTGTCCATGGGAAAAGTCTTAAAAATATGGCCTGGTCAGTGTCTGGTTTAAGTTTGAAAAGAAGACATATCTCTTGAAAGAGACGAATATGTTCGTTTGCATCTTCATTAGGACCACCACTAAATTGACACCTGTTATTAATCATTTGAAGAATAGGTCCCTTTATTTCAAAATTTACCTCACCAGTGGGCGGAGTAATGGCACTACCTTGGCCGGTTCGGGTTGCTTTCATCTTAGCCGCCATTGATTGTCTTGGTACCAACGGTCTTTCTCCTTCCATTTCAAAATTTGGGGGTTGAACGGGTTTACTAAAATCTGAATATCGAGGCTTGGTTGTACTTGATTCTAAATCAAAAGTTTCTTGCTTTGATGAAGATTCAAAAAGTTCAAGTACTTCTTTTTGAATTCTACCAAGCTTTCTATCAGGTTCCGTAAACGGTGTAAGTAATGGAGATTCTGAACTTCGAGTATGTGGCATATGCAACCTATAATCTGTCAATCACACAACTAACAAAAACTATTAAACATACCGATTCTACAAGATTATTCAAAGACTATTAATAATTTAAAATAATTAAGAAACTACTTAATCACAAATTAGTTAATAATTCTATTTTGACACAAAACTCTCCCCGGCAGCGGCGCCAAAAACTTGATGTGCGAAAAGTGGTGTATGAATTGTTGTATAAAATAATATTGAAAAATACCGATTAGAGATTGCTACACACTAACGGGCAGTGTACCCGATCGTGTAGTAGTATAGTAACTGGTTTAGTTCCGTGTATCGTTCCAAGGACAGTTGTATTAGTCAAACTAGAATTATAAACTATATTATGATTAACTAAGTAAATGAAGCTTAAAGGTACAAGTTTTATGTTTTGGTGGCTATTTAACGATTTAGCCAAATCAGAGAAGGTTAAATGTAAAAACAATATTTTTGGTCTTTTAAGTCTATAAGATGAAAATAAGTGCAAAGAAAGTAAGTAAGATAGATTTGATATCAATTTAAGGAAAAATGCTCATCTAGACTTTTTACCCTCGATAATGAATGTTATTTAAGATTAAGACCGGATTGATTGGTTATGCACGAGAACTAATTGATCGGTTCACCAAGAGTAGTCTTGAGTAAACACTCAAACGGGATTACAAGACGCAAGTGATGTTCTTGTCATCTAAGACCTCCTATTTGTAATCAACTAATTCAACTAGTCTAAAGACTTGAAGAATGATCAAGTCAATGGTGTGTTGATCATTATCCACTCCTATGTCAACTTATGATTTAGCCTAGTCCATTCCCTTGGTCTGGTTAAATGCTCAATTCACCCAACCCAAGTAATCAATTTAGTGTGGTAATAAGATCCCTATAAACGTCACTAGATAAGGCAAATTACTAACACCTATTAGTTATATGGAATCGAGCAATGAAAATATGTATAACAATATCTAGGGAATTGATCGTTCACCTATATAACTACACATATCAATTAGGCTATCCGAAAGTATCTACAAGAGTCGTTCTTACATCCCTATATAAACTAACCATTTGAACTCAACTTATCCCTTTTGGTAAAAGATGGATAAACACATGTCACTAGATGTAAATCAATACATTAATTTAACAAGATGATGTTTCTTAATCAAATGAACATATCAACTAGTTGAATCGAAATGATTAAGCTTAAACAAGAATGGTTCTTGTATTCAAACATCAAACTATCGTGCATAATAACAATCAATCAAAAGTAAACATTCAACATCTCAGTTATTTATCTAGATGAACATTATAGAGTTTAGCCAACAATCATAATTACAAACAAAATAACAATCAACTGATAAGTAGATTTCATTGTTGGAGGACAAGAAAACAACCTAATAGAGAATGAATCTTGGATGGAGAAGGTTTTGATCTTTGAAGACTTGATGTTGATCCTCTTTCAAGAGCTTGGAGTTCACCAAATTTTCTCCCAAAATCGTCTCAGTAACCTCTGGTTTCGTATATGATAAAACAGTCCCTTAATCAGTAGGTTTTAAAGTGGAGAAAGTAGGTCAAAAGGCAAAAGTAGCTGAAAACCTACTACAGGATGGCGTCCTAAAGTCTGGACGGCGTCCCTTTCTTAAGAGCTGGACGGCGTCCCACATTAAAAGTCTGGACGGCATCCCAAATACTTGGACGGCGTCCCAATGTAACGAAAATTGCTGTTTCGTTTTCTTTTCAATCTTCTTTCATTTGGACGAAGCCTAACACCTTTGATGCCTTGTTTTACCATTTTAGAGCATAAATTAGACCTTAACTTGTATCGGGATCAACCAAGGTCATAGATCATCAAAACTCTTTATAAATCACTCTCCGATACAAATTTGCACATCTTGGCCTATCACTTGTAGAAACGCCTTCATTATCCTTGATTCTAGAGCATTTTTACACGATATTGCGATAGATATATATGATGCTATTGAGCAATATCAATTATGATTAAGTAAATGAGAGATTAGATCATTTATAGTTGGATATTATGAAATGGTATGCATGCCTATCAACTTTCGATGTAATGAAAGTTTGTCTTTTAAAACGAATGCAATGTTTGTAAAATGTATCATATAGAGGTCAAATACCTCGCAAGGTAATCATATGATATTGTATTCATTCTTATGGATTAGGACGGGTCTTTACAACCGGTCACTTTGGGTGTGTACAGTGGCACTACTGACCCGGATGATTTCCTGCCAATCTTTGAAGGTGTCATGAAAACCCAACATTGGAGTGATGAGGTTGCATGCCATCTCTTTCCAAATGTCTTGCAGTCTGCTGCTAGAGAGTGGTTTGCCAAACTGCCACCAAATGGTATCACATGTTTCACAGACCTACGGGAAAAGTTTCTCATCCAATACCAAAATCTCCACTGGCACATGTTTACACACTTGTATGCTCATGAGATACCAATGTACCGAGTAGAGAAAGTTGAAAGTTTCATCACAAGGTATATGCTGGAATGTCAAAAAATCCCAGGGTTCCCGGAAACACAACAGATTTTCGGGTTCATAAGTTGCTTGGACAAAGAAGCACACCCGTCTCTTGTTTCCAAACACCGATGGAACATCCCGAGTACATTCGTGGATGCCGTGACGGTAGCAAGGCAGTATCAGCATTCTGGGCGAGAGAGGCAAGCCGGGTATCATGGAGATGAGAAGAATAAAACAATTAAAGAAGAAGCGATAACAGGCACCGTCATGATGAAAGCTGACACAGTGACAATCACCACAGAAGTCATAACAGTCACAGCAAAAGCCATGACAGTCGCAGGCATGACAAGAGCAGCCGAAGACCATATGATAAGGGATCCCTACTTGACAGTTTGACGAAAACCCCAAGGGAGATACTACTAACGGAGCCGGTAAAAGCTAAATTCACTCCCCCAGCACCGTTAGATAAGAGGGAAGGTCAAAAGTCTGACAAGTATTGCGAATTCCACGAAGATAACGGTCATGACACCGACGAGTGCAAAGCGTTAATGCGAGAGATAATTGCAAAAATAAAAGCTGGCGAACTCAATCACTTGTTGCAAGGCAGAAAATTCAAAAAAAACTTATAAAAATAAGACATTTAGCTGGCAGAAGGAAGACAGAAAGAAGCGTGAGAAAGCAAAAGACAAGGTTGTAATTAACATGATCAGTATTGAAAAAGATGAGCTACACCACTGAAGGGACGCTGCAATTACATTCCCAAGGCTACAGGCACGTTACGCTCGGGAAGAGCCTGTAGTGATTGATGGCTTGATAGATGGCTTTCGAGTCTAAGAAATGTACACTGACACCGAGAGTGAGGTTGATGTCTTGTATGCCCATTGCCTTTCCCAACTCGCAAAATGTGTCGGTAGAAAAATGAGACAGTCCAACGCTCTCTTCTCTGGATTCACGGGCTCTTGGTGTGTGCAGCGGGGTGTACTAAATAGTACTATATTTTACTACGAAATACGTTACAAATTACACAAGTTTTAATTATTTATTTACAAATGGGGTATACCTAAACCTTGCTACAACACTATAGGCAGTGTACCTAATCGTAGAGTAGTATAGTTTTTAGTAAGTCCGGTTCGTTCCACAGGGAGCGGGCTTATTGCACACTATATTTTTAAACAACTATATTTGTACAAAATATATATAATTATATAAAATAATATATAAAAGGGGGTTTACCGTTTAATGACCGGTTTGTCGATTTATATTTTAAGCGAAGCGTATAGTAAATGATGATATTTAAATAACAATAAAATAAATAATCATAATTAAAATGACAATAAATAAAAGTACGAGGAAATATGAAATAAAATATATTATGCTTATTTAAACTTCCGTAACCATGATGGTTGACGTGTTGATTTTAGTTTTATGCCCATGGGTTAATTGTCCTTTGTCCTGGATTATTTAATATGTCCGTCTGGTTTTCGTCCATAACAGTCCATCAGTCATAAATATAAAGTACGAGTGTCCTCGTCAAATTATTATTATACCCGAAGTTAAATATTCCAACTAATTGGGGATTCGAATTGTAACAAGGTTTTAATACTTTGTTTAATGAATACACCAGGTTATCGACTGCGTGTAAACCAAGGTTTTACTACTTTGTTAACAATTACACCAATTACCCTTGAATGTAATTTCACCCCTGTTTTAATTATTCTAGTGGCTATTAATCCATTCCCGTGTCCGGTTAAATAAACGATTATTCGTACATATAAATACCCCGCCCATCGTGTTCGATTGAGTGTATATGGTAATTTATAGGGACGCCCAATTGTAGATCTTTATATTAACATTAACAAACTATCATTTAGTTAAACAAATATAAAGCCCATTAATAGCCCATAGTCTAATTTCCACAAGTGTCGTTCTTTTGTCCAAACCCCAATTATGGTACAAAGCCCAATTGCCCAATTTTAGTAATTAGCCCAACATCATGATTACTTCATTTTAAATAAGCATAATAATAACTTAGCTACGAGACATTAATTTAAAAAGGAGAACATAGCTTACATTGATTATTTATCGCGTAGTGTTACACGGACAGAGTTTCGACTTCAAAAACCCGTAAAATAACCTTTACATAACCCGAACTAATCTAATATAACACTAATCTATACTATATATATATATTTATTTATTTATTATCTTATGGAGTATTATTATTATTATTATTATATATTTTACATGCAGAACTCGAGAGCTTTTATAGCCAGAACTGAAATTCACTGCTCCGCGAGTCGCGGCCATTTTGGCCTTCCAGCTCCGCAAGTCGCGGAGGTTCCAAAACCAGCCCACAATTTCAAGTTCCAAGGCTGCCGACGGTTTTTATTTAATTATATATAATATATAAATAATTTTTATAATTATTTATATATTATATTATATTTATATACATAGTAGACTCGTAATTTTTTTTCCGTTGCGTCGAGCGTTGAGAGTTGGTTCATGTACCGGTTCCGGATTTTCGAACGTCCTTGCGTACGCTGAGATATTTTGTACTTTGCGTTTCGTAACTTGTACTCTTGTCATTTTTAGACGTTCATTATCAATAAATTGAATCTTTTTAATTGTATCTTGTACTTTTGAGCTTTTTGGACCTTTGCGTCTTCAATTCGTTGTT
Source organism: Rutidosis leptorrhynchoides (assembly GCF_046630445.1). Lineage (NCBI taxonomy): Eukaryota > Viridiplantae > Streptophyta > Magnoliopsida > Asterales > Asteraceae > Rutidosis > Rutidosis leptorrhynchoides. The sequence continues at coordinate 359,259,940 of NC_092343.1, forward strand.
TTCGCCTTTTGTCTTCGCACTTATTTAATATAAATGAATATTACATGAAAATGGAACAATTGCAACTGAAATCTTTACATATCGGAGGGATATTGATACTAAATATATGTTCTTTTGAAGCACTATCAAATATCCCCACACTTGAACGTTGCTTGTCCTCAAGCAATACAGTCTTGAAATAAAACACACTAGAATCACTTCTTTATTCTTCACACTTTGTACATCAGTGATTTTGATACGGCGGTATAAACAATGATAGTAGCATTTGTGGTTTACAGTCCCACATGACTATGAAAATTTAGATCCGTTAGGAAATTGGATCTTTATAAAAACATTTGATCTTTTGAAAATTCATGCTAGATTTTACCCTAGACAGGTTTTCCGGAATAACCCTTCACCGGTGTTTGCAAAATATTTTTGTGGGTTGGTGGGTTTCAGATTTGAAAATTTTAGCTCAAAACTTATGGTTTTGTTTCACCCACTTGCTAACCTTGTATTAGGAAAGCAACACGTCCATTTTACTTGTCCCGTATATTACCTTTCGGTAAACTACCGTCCGGTTGTAAAGGAAAGCGATGAACAAGCAACTGTTAAGGCAATGTCCCGTGACATGCTTTTGATTATGGTCTTTAACGTGTCGGATGCAATACTATCCTTTGTAGGAGCAATAGTAAAGATCACCCTATAGTTTTTCGGTCTTGGCAAAAGGTCCTGTCTCCGACCATGCTATGCAACCACCGTTCTTACGGTTGACACCCGATTTGGTTCAGGTGACCTAATGAATTCTAGGTGAATTCCTAGGATTTTACGTTCAATGGTAATGAACGCATTGAAAATGGGTTTTCAGAAAACAAATCGGTTTATAATTTGATCAAAATATTTTCTCGTTCAAGCTCGAGTTTAGATATCATTGAATTCCATGAGTTTGTAATTCTCAATCTTTAAGGTCAATCTCAAGGATTGAGTAATATCAGGCTTAAAAGCTGATTTTTAATCTTTTAAGGAGATTATCCTTTCTGGGGATCTGATTCATTAGTCTTATCAAGCTAATTTGCACGGTGCCTCCCCATTGTACGAGATAAATCCTTCTCATGGTTAGGATAAATCTGACCACTTGGCGACCCTGTTTTATGCTGAGGTCCGTGGATTTCCTGCTGATTTTAGTGATGACTTTTCTAGATTTTTCGTCAACCTACAGCTGGTCTGGACGACAACTTCATGACCTAAATCAAGAAGCGCGTTTCTTTTTCGGAAGACTTTACTTCCTTTAAATGATGGAATTGATTCATCGTGTAGATCCATCTTTCATTACAGTAAATCGGGTAAAACAGTTAATTTAGTCCAAAACAAAAGCACTTGCAATAAACTTTACAGAAACATGTGATAGATAGTTTTTAATTGAATAACTTGGTACATTCTCCCCACACTTAGTTTCTTTCTTTGCCTTTTTATTCTCCTTTATTCTATTTTAAATGAATTCAATCGTTTTAGGGTGTTTCTCAATTTATGTCATTTCCGAGGTAACGATAATTTCGGTATTAACACCTAGTTTTCATCGTTCATAAATATGTATAAACATGATTTTGAATTCATTTATTTGAAATTTTTTTTTTTTTTTTTAAAAATTTTCACAAAATTTGGCAAATAAACTAAGTGCAAATCCGAGAGAATTTATAACCCTTCCCCACACTTGAGATCATGCAATGCCCTCATTTGCATGAAATCAGACTCTAATTATAAATTCATGAGGGTGATTAGTGTAGAAAAATGATTGAAAATACCCAGTTTGTAATTACAAAGCTCGTCGAATGATAGATGGCGCGCCTCATCGTTCATTCCTTCATGTTTTATCACACATATTTTTCTTCAAAAACGGTTGCTTTTCTGAACTGTTTGCTAATCTTTAAAAATACGTCTTTTGCCCTAATTTATTATGCATGTTTATTAACGAATTATGCACTAACCCGAACCCCTAATTTAACGTTAAGTGGGGTTAAACTTCCCCACACTTAGCTGACGACATGTGAAGTCAGTAGAATAAGTTCCAAGAATTAAAATAGTGAGCCAGTTATTTACATCTCGAGTAGTATATAAAATATCAACGGTTTTAAAGTTTAGAACCACCCAATCGCCACTACTTAATTCTTTTTTAATTGTAGCTTTTAGTAAATGGATATGTCTCTTTTCTGGTTCTTGGTCAAATGGATCGATATACACCGTCATACTTATTTCTATAGGGTGGACAATTCCTAATATTTCCTTCCTTTTATTCTCGTGATCAAAGTTTTCACCTCTATTACCCAATTGGGTGAAATTCGAGGTGTCATTATCTATTACAGCTCGTAGTTCATTTCCGGTTGATGACTCGTCTATTGAGAATATTGGGTTGGAAGGTTGTGGAATGGTGAAGTTCGGTTTGGCCTTGGGGGTAAAATTTTCAACGTTATCGTATTCCCAAGAGTACCAATTTATTACCCTTACTTCTTCTTTATCCATTGATGGATCGATGATTTCGTCGGTAGAGGCTAATGTGTCGATATGTTGTGAAATTGGTAAGACTGAATAAAAAGTATCATCGGGATAGTTGGTAATTTCGGAGCTCTCGAATTCATCAAAATTCGATGATATGAGATTTTCTTGCACAATACTCCTCAGATCAACAGGTGTGTAGTCTGATAGAGTTTCAGCTTGCCGGTTTACAAACTCTCTCATTTGTTCATTTTGAGCATTGAGTTCTTTGAGTTTGATTTTCATATTGTCTAATAAATTTTCAGACACGTAATTTTCCTCGTCTACTGGTTGTTGACTTTGGAAATATTCTTGGGAATAATCCCAATTTGAATTGTATTCTTCATAATCATTCCATTCAGGTTCCGTGGGTGCGTAATTTTCCATAGGAACGTAATAATAACATTCCCATGTTGAGTGATAATCTCCACAGATTTCACAACCAGTTATTGTTTCGTCATTCGTGATCCAAGATTGACCGAACGAATTGTCATCAACACCCGTTTGAGAGTATTGATTTAATTGATTTTGGATATCAAAAAGAGTTTCCATAGCCTTGTTTTCAAAATTTTCCATTTTATTGCGATGGCCAAATTTTAGCTACAATGTGGTGCATTTACTAATTATCCTATTAGTTATAAAAATAGAAAAACTTATATAAGTTGTCCAATTAATAGACTTTTCTGCTTTTGCCCACGTTTCGAATAGCCAAAAGATGCAGCAGGGAGCCAGAACCCTTTAAATCGGAAGCTCACAACTCAGCCACTAACAAATCCAACTATTACTACGAAGCAGAAAATTGTCAACGTCCATTAATTTAACCACTTAAATAATTTTTCTTTCCATTTGAGATATTAGATAAGAAATAGAGAAAATTTCTAAGTCCTAAAAACTAGCGTGTCGAGAAATAAGAAAGAAAAAGAATGAGCGTCGAAAAACGTCGAAAAATAAAAAGGTAGAAAAATAGGCGTCGAAAAATAAAAATAAGAAAGTAGCACAAAAAACGGCGTCGCAAAATTCTAAAGCACTTAAATTTTAGTCTAAGGAATAAGTACTTAAGGGATTTTACGGCAAAGCCTAAAAATCTAGAAGTAAAAATAACTATGGCAAAAACTAAGTTTAAAACTAAATATGAGCTAAAAATACAAATATTACGCTAAAACGATTAAAAAGGGACAAAATATAAAAATATACAAAAAGTTGTAAAAAGTACAATTTTTATAAAAATATTATTTATTTATTATTTATTTATTAAAACTATTAATTTTACAAATTAATTAAACTTAATAAACTAAATATACAAATTAATTAAAACTTAAATTAAATACTAAATTAATTAAATATTTAACCCTAATATAAATTAATTAATAATAATTAATAATACACCGTAATTAATGCAGATTAGGGTTCTGTGTACCCGTGTCAGAGTGTCTCCGCGAGTCGCGGTAATCGATGCAGCAAACCCCGCGAGTCGCGGGGTTCCAAATTTCAACTCGGGTGCAGTTCAAAATTTGACTTTTTTTTTTTTTTTTTTTTTTTTTTTTTATATTTTATATTGTTTTTCTAAAATGATATATAAATATATTTATAGAAAAATAAATTAAAAATATAGCGTTTCGCCGAGTCCCCGGCAGCGGCGCCAAAAACTTGGTGTGTGCAGCGGGGTGTACTAAATAGTACTATATTTTACTACGAAATACGTTACAAATTACACAAGTTTTAATTATTTATTTACAAATGGGGTATACCTAAACCTTGCTACAACACTATAGGCAGTGTACCTAATCGTAGAGTAGTATAGTTTTTAGTAAGTCCGGTTCGTTCCACAGGGAGCGGGCTTATTGCACACTATATTTTTAAACAACTATATTTGTACAAAATATATATAATTATATAAAATAATATATAAAAGGGGGTTTACCGTTTAATGACCGGTTTGTCGATTTATATTTTAAGCGAAGCGTATAGTAAATGATGATATTTAAATAACAATAAAATAAATAATCATAATTAAAATGACAAAAGTACGAGGAAATATGAAATAAAATATATTATGCTTATTTAAACTTCCGTAACCATGATGGTTGACGTGTTGATTTTAGTTTTATGCCCATGGGTTAATTGTCCTTTGTCCTGGATTATTTAATATGTCCGTCTGGTTTTCGTCCATAACAGTCCATCAGTCATAAATATAAAGTGCGAGTGTCCTCGTCAAATTATTATTATACCCGAAGTTAAATATTCCAACTAATTGGGGATTCGAATTGTAACAAGGTTTTAATACTTTGTTTAATGAATACACCAGGTTATCGACTGCGTGTAAACCAAGGTTTTACTACTTTGTTAACAATTACACCAATTACCCTTGAATGTAATTTCACCCCTGTTTTAATTATTCTAGTGGCTATTAATCCATTCCCGTGTCCGGTTAAATAAACGATTATTCGTACATATAAATACCCCGCCCATCGTGTCCGATTGAGTGTATATGGTAATTTATAGGGACGCCCAATTGTAGATCTTTATATTAACATTAACAAACTATCATTTAGTTAAACAAATATAAAGCCCATTAATAGCCCATAGTCTAATTTCCACAAGTGTCGTTCTTTTGTCCAAACCCCAATTATGGTACAAAGCCCAATTGCCCAATTTTAGTAATTAGCCCAACATCATGATTACTTCATTTTAAATAAGCATAATAATAACTTAGCTACGAGACATTAATTTAAAAAGGAGAACATAGCTTACATTGATTATTTATCGCGTAGTGTTACACGGACAGAGTTTCGACTTCAAAAACCCGTAAAATAACCTTTACATAACCCGAACTAATCTAATATAACACTAATCTATACTATATATATATATTTATTTATTTATTATCTTATGGAGTATTATTATTATTATTATTATATATTTTACATGCAGAACTCGAGAGCTTTTATAGCCAGAACTGAAATTCACTGCTCCGCGAGTCGCGGCCATTTTGGCCTTCCAGCTCCGCAAGTCGCGGAGGTTCCAAAACCAGCCCACAATTTCAAGTTCCAAGGCTGCCGACGGTTTTTATTTAATTATATATAATATATAAATAATTTTTATAATTATTTATATATTATATTATATTTATATACATAGTAGACTCGTAATTTTTTTTCCGTTGCGTCGAGCGTTGAGAGTTGGTTCATGTACCGGTTCCGGATTTTCGAACGTCCTTGCGTACGCTGAGATATTTTGTACTTTGCGTTTCGTAACTTGTACTCTTGTCATTTTTAGACGTTCCTTATCAATAAATTGAATCTTTTTAATTGTATCTTGTACTTTTGAGCTTTTTGGACCTTTGCGTCTTCAATTCGTTGTTTTCGCCTTTTGTCTTCGCACTTATTTAATATAAATGAATATTACATGAAAATGGAACAATTGCAACTGAAATCTTTACATATCGGAGGGATATTGATACTAAATATATGTTCTTTTGAAGCACTATCAGCTCTACTGAAGAACCCATAGGAAAACTCAAGGTAACAGTCACGGTAGGCACCCAGCCCTACCTCCGTAGTGAGGTCATTGACTTTTACGTTGTCAAATCTGTGACCGCCACAAATGTGATCTTGGGAAGAAACTTCTTCAGAAAGTTTAATGCCATAACCTCCACCGCTCATGGTTTGCTTAAATTTCCAACCTGGAAAGGTGTAGCTACGGTTGAATCCACCCGACAGCCTTTCCCGGTAAAAGTTAATACTCAAGTCACACGAAGCATCACAGCAAGGAAAACACCACACATCTCGGAAGAGAAAAATGTGTCAGTGCTTAAACGGCTAAGTTACTTCCCTCCATCAGCACGCTCCAACAAAAAGAGCCCGACTAATTCTTACAAGACTGAAAAAGAAAGTGCTGGCCGGCGCTATCAGCCGGGATGGGAAGAACAATTTATCAATACCCATGAAAAAACTAAACACCTTAATCCGGCACTTAAACGTTCCAGGCCAGAAAGTTGTGAAAGCTCCAACCGAGATGGAACACCGACTAAGGGAAACAAAAGTGGCTAGATGATACACTAAAATTTAGATGGATACCTTGATTGAACCTGATCACTTCAACTCATGGTTATCTTGATGTTTATGTATTTTCTTTTCAATAAAGAATCTATGTATGTTTTTCCTTTTTAGGAATGAATAAAAGCTTTTTTACCGTTTACAATAACTTGTTCATTATGTTATTTACAAACGATGTTCATATGATAATAACCGGTTAGCGGCAGATGGATTCCGGCATCCACGTAAGTCCCACACTAGTTATTCTGTACCCCCTTAAGAGGTGATTGTCTAGCCCTCGTCGGTACAAGTTTATACTGATAAACGGCCAATAAGTAGATGGAATAAACACACGTGACTGCACGGTGTACATGCCAAAACTAATACATATGTAGTCTAGACGTACATATGAAGATACGAACTAGTTCGATTGAAGAAAATTCATCACAAAATACTTGAAAATACAATTCATTAATTACATTCGGATTCAATTACAAGTTCCATCAAAAATATAGTATACAGTGCAAACAAACTAAAATTTAAAATCTAAGAGTTGCTGCACGGTTGTACCCTCGCTGGCACAAACATCCTCAAAGCTGCCAAAGTGAATCTCCGCCAAGGCCTGTTGAGCAGCCTGGAGCTCCTGTACGGCAGCCGAGCTCACCTTCTCGGCAATATCCTGGTGCAAAGAGACGGACCCCCCGGTATGATGCTTTTGCATCAACCTTACAGCCCGGGTAAAGTTGGCCGCCCCAAAACTATTCAGATAAGCCTCAAAAGGCGCCTTCAGGGTGGAGAAGTTGATAGCCCTTTTCAAAATCGAAGGAAGACTACCCTGCAACCATTTGCACTCTGCTAGGGCTGCCTCCTTGGCAGAAACAGCAGCAGCAACCTCCCTATCCTTCTCCCCTGTCACCCGGACAAGCTCATCCTTGGCAACCCTCAGCTGGCTCTCCAAGCCTTTAATAACTTCCCGGGTCATGGGTGCATGGGACAGCTCATCATGAGCGGCATTAAGCTGACGCTCCAGGTTCGTCACCTACTCTTCCCGGTCCAAACCGTCCAGAAAAAGTTTATTCAGTGCCATGAGCGCCCGGGCCCAGACAACCTTAGAGTCTTCCCGGAGGAGGGCAGAAATCGCATGGCAAAAGGACGAAGAAGACACCTTCTCCAAAGCACTCTTGCAGCCATGATAATCAATATCCAGCTGAGAGAAGGCACAGACAAGATCATCGCCTTCAGAGACATTGAAGTGAAGGTCATCAAAGCTTTCCAGGGTAAACTGTTCACCATCTCCACCCAAATCTATGGGCTCCATCTCAGTCGTCCCGGCACCAACAGAAGGCTCGGCAACAGCTGAAAAAAATTAAGAAAGTCAAGCACGAGACAAGTAACAACAACAAACAAGACTAGCTTGTCAGAACAAAGAGATTACCTTTGGCCTTCTTCATCCATAGCTGAGGGAGGTCATGAATCCTCCTCTTCACAACCGTGTGCCCCTCCAGCACATCTGGGCCCGGTAGGACCAAATTGGCCCCATCACCGGCATCTTGTTCCAGGTCCTGTGGAACTACGTCCGGCTCAACTCCCGGGTTAACCGGGACGCTCTCAACCTGGATCTCTTCCAGGTCGCCAAAACCCATCGCGGTAGCAAACTCTATCACTGTTGCATAAAAATAAATAAGGTTAGTATACGAGCAATACAATATGCGACATAACGGTTGGCTAGGATCAGTCTCCACCTTCTCCATTAAAATGGATGACCGGCTTGGTGTTTAGATCCGGCCATTGGTGACTGACTCCCCCAGCACAAGCATGGACTCCGGGTAAGGCCGCTGGGGAAACTTGAAATCCAGGATAGCCAATATGCATGCCTTCTCGGCAGCATTTAAACTAGGGATCTTTTTGGCTCCTTTCTTCACATTCACTGTCCACCCGCAAAGTTCAACAAACCATGCTGGCAGCCCCTTTTTATCCACAAAAAAGAATGACTCCCACCACTCTTTTAAAGAGGTATCCATGTCACCGGTGAAATTGAACAACGCCCTCCGTTTAATGGAAAACCATCTAATCTCAGACCTTGAGACAGAGAAACAGTATCGAAACATCGAACGGTCGGGAGTATATGATAATGGTTAAGGTACATCTCCCACATCACCAATTTTTGGTACGCATGGGGATGTACCTGGGCAGGCGCTATTCCATAATGAATAAAAAATTGATACATGAACTCAGAATAAGGCAACCAAAATTTGCCCACAGTAATGGCTGCACCGTACATGGTGACCATGTCTGTCGGAGGCTTGTGGCCACGATCTCCAGCGTTAGGCACCCTCAAAGTATAACGGGTTAAAAATGGGTATTTAAGTACCAATTCGTCAAGATATTGGTCACACACTAGACTCATAATAGTACTAACATTTACAGAAGGCCTGGATGATGATTCAGGAGCGTCGACGCTAGTAGAAGTAGAAGACTGATCTGCCATATATACGAAAATAGAAAACTACAGAGTAATAAAATAGAAGGAAGCAGAAAAAGGTGCCTTCTTTCGTGAAAAAAACTGTTGGTTTTTTGAAGAAGAAGCGTTTAGGGTATGAAGGCTGTAAAAAGTGAAATATTGGAAAACGAAAGCTATTTATAGGTTTCAAGAAAGTTGATCCAACGGCTCAGATCAAAGGATGGATCAACAAAAGTAATGATTAAAATTGCAAAAAGAAGTTCCTCGAACGCCGTTCCAAAAAGTTGAAAAATGGGAAAAACACAAAAAGGAGGCGTATTTGCAGAAACTATCCTTTCAAACTGACAAGCATTAAATGCACATCCAATCGGAAGCATGGCTTCATTTTAAAAGTTTGACAACGGTAACCGTTCCGGCTACCATCATCAAACTGGGGGGACTTGATGATACGTATAATGATCCGTCTCAAAAAGACACTAGTTAGCAGCTTCTCGGCTAGGATGTTTTACCCGACATAAGCCGATCCCGGAAAAGAACGTCTTCCCAGCATCACCTCAGTAACTTGACCAAAAGGTTACTTATGCATGCACCCGGGAAGGCCCACATCGGACAGCGGCTAGCCGGAACGCCATATAAAATCCGGCCTGGATAAGCATACACGCTATCAGCATTACCTAACCGGATGCAAAGGCATTAAGAAGATAAGGACTATATTAACACAAATAAGCCTGTCGATAAACTGGCAACTATTTTGCCCAGATCATGACGGACACCGTGAAGAAATACTTGGAGTAAATACGAAGCAAGAACCCTCCCGACTAATCAAGGCATTCATCCGAAATGACCTAGTCGGGGCCACCACACTACCAGAACTACCACAGCTTCCCAGCTTAGTATTCCGACCCGGTACAAGGATAATGTCCCGAGACAAGCACCTGTCCCGGAGCAAGTGCGATATCCTGGAGCAGACACTTCATCCCGAAATGAGTGCAGTGTCCCGGAACGAGTTCTTAATCCCGGAACAAACATACAAACAAGTTGCATGCCACGTCAGCCCACGAATCTAGGAAAGTTTGTTAGGATCTATTTGATTATTCTCATGAAAGGGACAGGTACCACGTCACCCTTTGGGATTGGCAAAGTTTTTTATAACCATGAAAGGGACATGTGCCACGTCACCATTCCCTCATAATATCTATAAATACGTAAACAAGATCATTCATTCACCAACACTAGATGCATTAATGTTACTCTACTCAAATTAATTACAAGTAACATCTCTCCAGTCGTTAACACAATTCCGATCAATACTCCGGTCATCATCGGAATTAACCTCCACCCTAAGATATTAGCTTATTCAATTCCGATCGAATAAGGTTAATCTAACCGTTGTTTTACGCCCTTGGAATCCAGATTCCAAATCGGGGTTCGCACAATTATTGGAGTTAAAACATTAGATCCATTCTTTTTCCCAAATCAAGCACTCAAACCCGAAATCTATTAACTAGACGATTTTGGTTTGATCAACTTTCGATACATTTTCATACCAGTTCCTTATTTTGTAGATCAAAGAATGCACGTTCTGTTGAGTATGAAAACTTTAAACAAGGAAAGAAATCAGACATCTTGAGAGTCAAGTTCAACTTGTGGAGCAGGTATTCGGTTTATAGCAGTTGTATACTTGAAGGCAAAGTCAAACTTGGGCAACAAGATCAAGACGCAAAAAGGAAAGTTCTAGATGACTTGGCCAGCAAGTTGTTTCCTTTTATTGTTTTAGCTTGCTCTTTAAGCTAGTTTTCCCTATAAATTGGACCCTATGTAATCCATAACTATGTGCACGAAATTAATAGTGAAAAATCTCAGGTTTGCGCCCGTGGACTAAACCCTTCCCCGTGTTTTGGAGTTGGGATATAACTACGTTAAATCCTTGTGTCATTTTATGCTTTTATTTATCGTTTTGCTTTTAGATTATTCGTTTGTCGTTCATGTGTTGTTTATGATTGATGACACCACAATCACATGTTCTTGTTTGGGTCCTAAATCCTAACAAGTGGTATCACGAGCTCAAGGTTTCGACTTTGGGAGTGATGGCGAATTTGAAAACAAGTTTCTTCGATATGGTTGATGATTCAGTTTTGTCATCAAGGTTAGATCAAACGATGAGCTAGGGATTTTGTTTGCAACATGTATTGAGTCCTGGTGACTTAGTTAGTCGCCATGAACTCTTGGGCATGTCTATGTATCTGGAAGAGTAAACAAGATTCTGGCATCGTTTCTTAGAAGTTATTTTGTAATCGGGACGCTGATTGCATCATGATGGTGACTTTTTTTCGCTAAGGGTTACGGAGTCAGAGGTAGGGTTGATGAGTTCATTGCGGAGAGATTTTTCGGGAGATCCGGGTGTCAAATATGAGTTTTTGTTCTTCGTGATCCCATGCGAAAGAATGATTGAACTTTCAAATTCAGAGTTCCAGGATCTGTTTTAGTAGAAAATTCGTAGCGGGTTCGTTAACTGTTGCATCAACTTGATTTTGTGTGTATAGATAATAGACTTACTGATCTACACTTGGTAAAAATTTGAAGTTGATCTGACCTTTGGATCTTGAGATATTATTTTTTCGAATCTTGGCAGTTTTTAGGATGAAGTTTTTCGGGTTTGATGACGCGAGTGCGTGATGGTTTTGTCTCGTGAAACTTCAAGCGATACAAGCTATGTTTTCAGAGATATGAGTTTGTTATGGAAGCTCAGGAGGGTGTGTTTCTCTCAGGTTAGAGCGGTTGAATAACGAACAAGATGCATCGGGTTGAAAGTCGATAGTGGGAGTTATCGGGGAAGTTTGGTGCTTGCGGGGTTTGAAAACGGGATGACCAATGGTGTTTGGTCAATATTCCAGCGTTTATGGAATATGCGGGCGGATTAGAGTTCCTAGTCACTAAGGAAAATTGGTTGTCGAAGGCAGTCAGATAGAATGCGTTCGACGGTTGCTCGGGTTTGGTTGATGTTTCAACAAAAGGAGCGGTTTTTTTCTAGGGTGATCAATTAGGAGTCTTTAGGTGATGGAAGAGGGGCGTATAATCTTGTAAGTCTCAGAACTTGGGCTTTCTAGGATCGTTGAAGGTGTCGGGAACTCGGTGTGAGTTTGGTAACCGATGGAAGTTATCGAGCTAGTGGGAGTTAGTCGACTAGTGGAGTTGTGGAGATGATTATGCGACATTGTCTCCAATGTTCTCAAGGTTAGTGTGATAATTCCGGGTAGCACTAGGGCTTCGAGTACTTGTTTTACTCTCCGATGGCAAAGAAATTTGTGACTGACTGGTGGTACGAACAAGTTTCTTCTCGAGTAGCCGCGATTTTATTTATTACTCGTACAGTGTGAGCGCGCTTGGGATGAGAAGATGGGATTGTGAAATTCATAGCTATGAGGAGGTCAGTGAACCAGCGAGAAAGCGTAAACTTGAAAAGTTATTAGATTTCAAGGTTGTGACTGCGTTCTTACTGGAGCATTGATGAAGAGTCTACGAGGGCGTCTGTTAGATTTTCTGATTGCTGGGATGGAAAATCATACATAGACGGTGAAATCCTGTATGAGGGTGATCATTGACATGTGTGTTTAGGATTGGACATGTTGATATCGCTCGAATTACACATATTTATCCTCGCGATATCTTTCTCCATTTGTTCGTTTTGAAGAATTTATCGATCATAAGTGATGGATTGTTGATTAGAAGATGGTTCAAGGAAAAAATAGTCCAAAAGTCCAAATTTATGCAAAATATTCAAGACTTGAGACTAAGAAATGAACCGAGTGAAGTTTTGGAGTGAAAATGAAGTTCCAGGGTCAAAAGCGGTGCTCCAAAGGTCAAAAGCGATGCTCCTATGTGCTAAATCGCGTATTAAAAAGTCAGTGACCAAAATCGGCGCTCTCAGCCTCAAAAGTGGCACTCTTAGGTCAAAAGCGGTGCTCCTGCCTATTGCGGCGCACCCAAAAGCGGTGCTCCTACCCCTATTGCGGCGCTCCTGACGCTGATTCAGCCCAAAAATTCAGCAGACCTATAAAAGCATATTTGGAGTTTTTAAGTGAGGGAGCTGCACTATATGGGCCATTTTGGAACCCTAAATGGGTTCCATCCATGATTACATCAAGATGAAGCTCAATTTCATGGTGCTATCTCATGTTTGATGAAGATTGGTGATAAATTTTCACCATCCATTCTCTATTTTGTAATTTTCTTTCCATTTCGGCACTTTTTCTTATCTTCTCTAGTTGTAGTGATGAATACTTGTTATATCTTTGATTATGCTCTTGTTTATCTCATGATGTTAGCTTAGATTTGCTTGTGTTCCACTTGATTTGTAAACTTGATGCTTGGATTTTGCCCTAATCTATGATTTGGTGTTTGAATGAGTTGATGATTATTGTGCTTGATTGATGATCCATTGCTATGAATTTGTTTTAGACTTTACTTTGATTACATAGATTGTGTAGCTTTTCTAAGTGATTTGATTAGTGAAACAATTTGTGCTTCAACACCTTGTGTGATCTTGACAACCAAATAGAGGATTTCAAGTGATTGTGTTCTTGGTTGGTTGGTTTTCAATTGGTCTTTAGTCAACATAGTGGTGTTTGATTATCTTAAGTGATTTTGATAATTAAAGCATTTTAAGTGATTTTAATCCAAAATCGAGTCTCAATGATCTCACTCAAAACATAGTTTGATTGTTTGAAATGAGTCTACGTGAGTTAATGAATTTCATTTGGTTGAGGTTTTATGGAAGTTGACAAATGGAAATGAAACTATATGTTTGAACATTATTGTTGTGATGACCCGTCCAAATCCACTTGGACGAATACATCATTCATTGATTTCATAGTGAGATTTTGACCTCTATATGATACGTTTTGTAAACATTGCATTCTTTTGAAAAGGCATACCATAAATGAATATATAAATCCAAGGTTTTCGACGTCTGATGATTTCTACGTATAGACAATCACCGTATATAATAGTTTACAATACTACATCCGTTGACAATGCAGTCAAAATAAGATACATGGTGATGATCTTGTGAATGTTTTCTTGAATAAAGCATGTATGACTCCATGCACATAGCTTGTATAACGTATAAGCAAACAACGGAAGACTTCTAGGAACCTGAGAATAAACATGCTTAAAAGTGTCAACACAAAGGTTGGTGAGTTCATAGTTTTAATGTTGCGCATAATCTGTATATAAAGGTGAAGCACAAGTTTTCAGTTGTTTCATCCAGAAACGTTTATCAAAATACTCTACAAAATTGAGCACCCTGGTAACTAAACTTAACGTATATATAATTTATACCCTTTGTATAATCATCTTAATAATACACGCAAACCAATGTGTACGCTTCTCAAATAGCATACGTCCTTTAAAAGGCTAGTGCTCTAGCTCGGATGGGGATACCAAGCCCTATGGATCCATATACTACTACTCACGCCCACCAGTTCTTATAACTGGCAGTTACTAGTTACCAAAGCTAAGGAATTTTCGGTTCAAACTCGGTGTAGAATTTAGTATGTACTTGTTTCCATTATGTTTAAAATAAAGTGCATGTATTCTCAGCCCAAAATATAGATTGCAAAAGCAATTAAAAAGGGAGCAAATGAAACTCACCTTAGCAGCACATAAGGTCATCCACTTAAATGTGACCGAAACTTGGAATGCAAAATTAATCGTAGATCTCAACCTAGAGAACATATGTTGGTCAATACATGTCTAATAAGCTAGGTTGGGTCATAGTGTATCACAATCCTAATGCTCGAGACCGACATGCAAAAGTTAACAAAAGTCATCTCAAAAGTCAAGCTGACCCACTATGATCTTTAAATCTATACATGTTTATTAACATAGTATAAGTCTTGATAATTGAACGAAATTATAGTTTATCAAACTCAAAATATTATTTATTTTAGGAGCTATATTATATTTGAATTATCATGGCAATCAAACATGTTTTATTATTTCATATAGTTTTCCAATACTTGTAAAATTAGATTAAAGTGTTTATAAAGCTTTAAAACATGATAAGACAGTCAACTTTGACAATTGATCAACAAAACAAAACGTGCCTTATATAGAAATTCATTTACTCGATTAGTAATATTTGAAAATTCAATTTATCAATCTTATAAACAAGTTGTTTAAATATCAATTGCAGATTCAAAAGCAATTTCAATTAATGTTAATCATAATTCAGTTGACCATATCTTTTAATCCGTTCATCGAAATCACGCGATTTCTAAATGAAAAGTTAATAATTTTTCGCCAGCTTTCCAAAAACATGCATATCATATACTTTATATCAGTAGCATATGTATCAAATTCGTGATTCATCATAAACTATCTAATGACAAAATTAAAGCATACAAACATGCATAAACATATATACTCGAGCACTAGACATAGGATACACTATTAATATATAAAAGATAAGATATGAATGCTCACGTATCAATATTGTGATTCAATATTGTAGGAAAGTACGTAGATGCAACGGAGATGATAAACACTAGGCTTGACTTGCGAACAATACTCATGAACATTACCCATAACCTCCATAGCTACAACCCATAGTTTCCTTAGCTCTATCCCGCTCGCAAAACCCGTTTTGAAATAACTCGCTCATGACCTCGTCGTAGTATTTTATGTATACTACTAAGAATAATACTCATACTACTAAATAATAATAATACGATTAATAATAATATTAATCTTAATAATAATAATAATAATAATAATAATATTAATTATAAATATATACAGAGAGTTGAGAGATTTAGAGATAGAGTGATCAGAGAAATGAGAAATGAGCTCGCTTTATAGATCTTTCCTGGATTCCATAGCCATGCGATCGCATGGCTATCAAGCCACATTCCCATGCGATCGCATGGGACTAGATTACACCTCACAATTGATTTATCGTGTAGCTTGTCGACATATTATTTAATTATATATAATATATTTAATTTATATAATTAATTATATATTATATTATATCCACGTGCATAGTTGACTTGTAATTTTTGGTCCGTTGACTCGTACATTGTCACTCGACTTATGTCCCGGTTCCGGTTTCTCGATTGCATTTTCGTACGCTTAGAAAACTAGTACTTTTTGTTACGCGACGTGTACCTTTATCAAAAATTAAACTTAATCATTGATAAACTATGTCATTCGAAATGTAGCTTTAATCAATTAAGTGTTTTGGTTATTTGCTTCTATAAATCATCGTCTCGTAGTATATGCTGTAGCAAATAGTGATTTTCGAAAACACTATAGCTTTTCGGGTATTGTAGCAATTCGAAAATACTGTAGTAAATTAGTGTTTTACTGGTTCATCTTAAACGTTTTAGTTAACTTATCTAAATATTAATCGAATCAATAATCAAATGTTACTATCATTTACTAAATAACTTGAAATCATATATATATATATATATATATATATATATATATATATATATATATATATATATATATATATATATATATATATATATATATATATATATATATATATATATGCACATTAAGTTATATATATTGTTCGTGAATCGTCGAGAACAGTCAAAGAATAATTAATTACATGAATATAGTTCCAAAACTTTCGTGACTCAACATTACAGAATTTGCTTATCGTGTCGAAAACATTAAATCATTTAAAGATAAAGTTTAAATTTGGTCAAAAAATTTTGGGTTGTCACAATTGTGTAATGAATGAATTGGGTAAACCATGGCTAAAGTTGGAATAATCAAGTGGACACGTTTTCATCTTATTTGGTAATCTCTCTTAGGTTAATATTAGCTTAATCAACACTTTATCAAAACCCCCCAATCAACTTAGGATAATTACTAGTGTTTTAAGATTCATGTAAATTGCTCCCTGTAGAACGAACCTTGACTGAATACTTGCTAGTTGCTATAATGATCAGGTTATTGTTTCCCGGTTTGGTTAATTAGTTAGTTTATTTGATCATTGTTTTTATATTATTATAAGTTGAGAACACGGAACGAACGCACAATCAACTTTTTGGGGCTGCTGTCGGGGAGCGGTTTTTAATTGGATTTTGAAACATTTGCTAGTAGTTGTTCGATCCTTTTGTAAGGATTTCATTCTTACAAAAGTTACTTTTTTATATTTGCTTGTATTCGAAAAACGTTTTCTTGTTTGTGGTGTGATTGAGCTAGATGGCGGAATATGATGCTTTGTGTGATTACTTGATATCAAGAATCGCGAATTATGATCAAGAATTAATGGCATACTCAAGTCACATGGATATGAATAATGGTTATTTGGGCATGAATGATGACAATGGTTATTTGGGCAACAATGGTGATTATTGGGGTATGAATGACGGTTATAGGTATATGAATTGTAACATCCCGCCTTTTTCCGTTATACTATTTTAAACTCCGTTATATGTTTATAACATCTCCCGTTAATACGCGTTTTAAATTACCTTGTTTAGGAAATTTTACGCACCCGAAACCAAACTTAAGGGACTAGTTTTGCCAAGTGATCAAAGAGGTGACTAGCCTTTGACTAGTCAACCCCCACCCCATCTTTTCTTTTTCATTTCCCTTTTCTTCTTCTACTTCCATATTTTCTTTCAAATCCCCAATTTGAAGAATCATCATCTAAATCAAATCGAGCAAGCATCAATCAAAACAAATTACATATTTGGAATCCTTGCAACTTCCTCTTCGATTCCATACCAATTTCATTACATTTGGGTAACTTTCTAAAATCACTAGATTTTGTGTTCTTGATGTTTTTATGTTATAAAGTTGTTAATTAGTGTCTATGGCTCAAGTCTAACATGAATATATGATTTATATGTTCGATTTCGTTATTTGAAGTAACTAGTTTGAATATGAACTTTGGTGTATTTGATTTGGTGATTTGGTTGTTTGAATGTTGTTAAATGTTATAAATGCATGTATTAAATGTGTTCCTAGTATCACTAGCTTCAATTTGATGAGTAGGTTGTTTTAGAAAACTTCATAAACATGATTAGTGATTTTGATGTTGTTGGTTAGGGTTTGATAGAATTTAATGTGAACATTTAATGCTTTGAATAACATGAAATGTTATTTGTAAGTGTTAGGTTGTATTGTATGCTTGATCACCTTCGAAACGGCATATCATTCATGTAAATTGGTTGCCGAATCATCAAATTTCATTTATGAACTTGAATGCATTTAATGAGGAGCTTTGAATGTGATTTTGGTTGTTGTAAAAGTAAATGTGATTGTTGAAATGTGTTTAGTTGTTTTCCTTGTCAAAATACCTTTCCGATGATACAAGATACATGTTTTGGTTGTTTACGGGTCATAAATGGTGATTGTTTGAAGTTAGGTTCGTGCATAAAACTTAAAAACTGCCAGATTTTCTCTGCACAGGTAATGGCGCGGCGCGCCATATACCCGCGCGGCGCGCCAAAGTGGTCTGTCCAACTTTGTCAATTTTCGAATAATGTTTGCTATGCTATGCACCTCTGATTCACATGTAACTTGTTCTAACATGCTCATATATGATTAAAAACCTCAGAAAAATAGTTCGGGACCCGACCCGAACGTGTTGACTTTTCATTGACTTTGACCGACCAAAGTTTGACTTTTTGTCAAACTTAACCAAATGATTATGCAACATTTCTAACTTGTTTCTATACTTGTATCTTGCATGAAACTTGACAAATTGATTCACATGCTACATAATCGAGTCGTAACGAGCCATACGACTAATTGAACATCTTTGACCAATCGTGACTATCGTTATTGATACAACCTATTTATTTAGGTCAAGACTAGCATTGTTCTTTACACACGTTACTTGTTGAAGTACTTATTTACTCTTGAGCTCAAGGTGAGATCATAGTCCCACTTTTACTCTTTTGAACTTATATTTGGGATGAGAAAACATAAACGTTTCTTCTTAACTAAATGAACACAAGTACAGGAAAACAAACATTCTACATACGAGTTTTGAACGAAAGCCTCAATTCGATTATCATTAGTTACACTTGCAGGGTGTAAGTGTAGGCGTGAACTTATGTTGTATGGCCATATGGGTTTGACAAACCCTCATCTTGGACGGTTCGCTACCGTCTACGGATGAAATATATTTTCGAGAAACAGTGTTGTTCTAGCACTATTAATGGGGTTCAACGGACGGAATGTTAAGCCTTGATAATTGGGTGCTCGTGAATATTAACTTTTAGAATGTATTACTATTTATCATTGATGTAAATCTTGTGGTTCGACTTACTTTTACTCACTTACTTACTTAAACCTATGATTTCACCAACGTTTTCGTTGACAGATTTCTATGTTTTTCTCAGGTCCTTGAACATTATGTGATACATGCTTCCGCACTTTCTTTTTGATACTTGCTTTGGATGTCGAGTATACTTGCATATCGTGGAGCGTCTTTTGGCTACTTTAAACTGTGTCGCACGTGTTTCATTTGTACTTTAAACATCGTTATGTACTAGATATGGAAACTACTTTTGTAAACTTTGAAACATCCACACTTATGAAATGAATGCGACATATTTTTGGTCAAACTTTGTCTTAAAGACTTATGACCATGTAATGGGGCCTACGTAGATGGCACCGTCAAACATGATTTGGTCGGGTCACTACAGATGGTATCAGAGCATTGGTTGTAGGGATTTAGATTTCATTGGTGTCAACCCCGAGTCATAGGGTACATTAGTGAATCTAGACTACAACCGGCATATAGACTCGAAGTAGGAATTACTTGACTACTTATGCATTTATACTCGAACTCTTCTATCATATCTAACTCATATTCGATCTTGATCTTACGTTGAAAAATTTTATTGACGCGCCACCTTGACTATATGAAGTAATGTCGAATGCACATATGAATTAGGGTAATATAATTTCCAGGATTATATTACGGTGACTCATATGAACATTCCGACATTTTAACATAAAGAATTTAAGGCGAGTCAAGGATAATTTTCTCTCTGTCTTTATTCCATATCATGGTTAGTATTAATTAGAATACTAACCAACGGTATTCTTTTGTTTTTGAAGGAACAATGCCTCCTCGTCGTGTGCCACGCCATGAGACTCCCGAACAAGCTCTACAACGAATGATAGCCACCGCCGTAGAGGCGGCCATGGCCGATCACTCCACCAACAACAATAACTACAACAACAACCAAGGAGCCGGTAACTCTAGCGAAGGGTGCTCCTACAAGGCTTTTATGGGGTGCAAACCTCACACTTATGATGGAACCGGGGGACCGGTTACTCTTACTCGATGGTTTGAACAAACGGAGGCCGTCTTTAGCATAAGCAGTTGTCGGGACCAAGACAAGGTCAAATACTCCTCTCACACTTTCGCCGGTGTCGCCCTCACTTGGTGGAACACCTATGTTCAATTGGTGGGTACCGATGAAGCTCATGCCCTCTATTGGGCCGATTTAAGGGAAAAGATGATTGTTGAATATTTCCCTCGCGAAGAAACCCGAAAGCTCGAACAAGAGCCAAGAACTTTGAAGGCGGTCGAAAACGATCTCAAGGCCTACAACCAACGCTCTGCCGAACTATCCTTGTGTGTCCTAATCTCGTGAACCCCGAATCTCAAAGGGTTGAACTCTATATGGACGGTCTTCCAAAGAGCATCAAACAAGGTGTGATGTCCTCCAAACCCGTTAATCACCAAGCCGCTTTGAACATGGCCCACCAATTGATTGAAACGGTTGATGAAATCGTAGTGCCGGCTCCTAAGGCCGAAGAAAAATTGGGTGGCAACAAAAGGAAATGGGAAGCCACTCCATCAAGCAACTACAACAACAACACCTTCACCAAAAAGCCTTTCACCAATGACGGCAAGAAAGGTTATGCCGGAACTCAACCTTTTTGCAACAAATGTCACAAGCACCACTCGGGTGAATGCGGCAAGCTAATTTGCCACCGGTGCCAAGGAGTTGGTCATAAGGCCAACAATTGCACAAGCGCCGCCCCCATCGCTCGAAAAGGGCCCAATCCTCCAAAAACGGTCACTTGTTACGAATGTGGCCAAACGGGACATTATAGAAATGCATGCCCGAAGAAGAAAGATAACCCCAATACGCACGGCCGAGCTTTCAACATCAACACCGAGGAAGCCCGAGATGACAATGAATTAGTCACGGGTACGTTTCTTCTCGACAACACTTATGTTACTTGTTTATTCGATTCGGGTGCCGATAAATGCTTTGTATCCAAGACTTTGATTCATTCTTTTAGCACTCCACCACTTCCACTAGATACCACTTATACCATTGAAGTGGCCAACGGAAAACTATTAAGTGCCAACACATATTACCGGGGGTGTACGTTAAACATTTTGGGTAATGAGTTTGAAATTGACTTGATACCCATGGAACTAGGAAGCTTCGATGTAATAATCGGTATGAATTGGCTAGCCAAAACGAAATCTCACATCCTTTGTGATCTTAACGCAATCCGAATTCCTATTGAGAATGGTGAACCCTTGATTGTCTATGGCGATAAGAGTTGCACCGGACTCAACCTCGTTTCGTGCATTAAAGTTAGAAAACTACTCCGTAAGGGTTGTTTTGCGATCCTTGCTCACGTTAAGAAAGTCGAGTCCGATGAGAAGCATATCGATGATGTGCCAATTGTTAGTGACTATTCCGATGTATTTCCCGACGAATTGCCGGTTCTTCCACCTCATCGACTGGTTGAATTCCAAATCGATCTTATTCCGGGAGCTGCACCCGTAGCACGTGCACCATATACACTCGCTCCATCCGAAATGCAAGAATTGCAAAGTCAAATCCAAGAACTACTTGATCGTGGTTTTATCTAACCTAGCCATTCACCTTGGGGCGCTCCGATTTTGTTTGTTAAAAAGAAAGACGGATCCCTACGAATGTGCATTGATTATTGTGAACTAAACAAATTGACGGTTAAGAACCGATATCCTTTTTCTCGCATCGATGACCTCTTTGATCAACTACAAGGGTCTTGTGTATATTCGAAAATCGATCTCCGCTCGGGTTATCATCAATTAAGGGTTAAGGGGGAAGATGTCTCCAAAACCGCATTCCGAACTCGTTATGGTAGTTATGAATTCCTTGTCATGCCATTTAGTCTCAATAACGCACCGGCGATGTTCATGGATCTTATGAACCACGTGTGCAAACCGTATCTTGACAAATTCATTATCGTGTTCATCGATGATATTTTGGTTTATTCTAAAAGCGAAGAAGAACACGAGCAACACCTCCGACTTGTGCTTGAACTTTTAAGACAAGAACGACTCTATGCCAAATTCTCCAAGTGTGAATTTTGGTTGAAGGAAGTTCAATTTCTTGGTCATGTTGTAAGTGATCAAGGTATTAAAGTCGATCCATCAAAAATCGAAGCCATTAGTAAATGGGAGACTCCTACTACTCCTACTCACATTCGTCAATTCTTGGGTCTCGCCGGATACTATCGTAGATTCATCAAAGATTTCTCTTTGGTCGCTCGTCCTCTAACCGCGTTAACTCATAAGGGGAGAAAATTCGTTTGGGCAACCGAACAAGAATCTGCATTTCAAATTTTGAAAACGAAGCTAACCACCGCTCCTATCTTGTCACTTCCCGAAGGAAACTATGATTTTGTTGTGTATTACGATGCCTCGAAACATGGTTTTGGATGTGTGTTGATGCAACGAACGAAAGTCATTTCTTATGCTTCTCGACAACTCAAAATTCATGAACGAAACTACACGACACATGATCTCGAACTCGGAGCCGTTGTCTTTGCACTTAAAATGTGGAGACACTATCTTTATGGAACCAAGAGTACTATCTTTACCGATCACAAAAGTCTCTAACACATCTTCGATCAAAAGCAACTAAACATGAGACAACGAAGGTGGATTGAAACCTTAAACGATTACGATTGCGTGCTTCGTTACCATTCCGGAAAGGCAAATGTAGTAGCCGATGCCTTAAGTCGAAAAGAAAGAGCGGTGCCTCTTCGTGTCCGAGCCTTAAACATTACCATTCACACTTCCTCGCTATGAAAGAAACCGACAAAATGGAGAAACTTGCATAACTTTACATTAAGGAGATCGTAGCCCGACACGATGTACCTTTATCGATTATCTCTGACCGAGATGGCCGTTTCGTTTCTAGATTTTGGCGTACTTTACAAGAAGCGTTGGGAACGCGTTTAGACATGAGCACCGCATATCATCCTCAAACCGATGGGCAAAGTGAACGCACAATTCAAACCTTGGAGGACATGTTACGAGCTTGCGTGGTTGATTTTGGAAAAGCTTGGGACAAGCACTTACCTCTCGTCGAGTTCTCTTACAACAATAGTTATCACGCGAGTATTAAAGCCGCACCTTTTGAAGCGCTATATGGCCGAAAATGTCGTTCACCTCTTTGTTGGGCCGAGGTAGACGACGTGCAAATCACCGGACCCTAACTCATTCACAAAACCACCGAGAAAATCATTCAAATCCGAGATAGGCTTAGGACGGCCCGAAGTCTTCAAAAGAGCTATACCGACAAACAACGCAACGACCTCGAATTTCAAGTCGGTGACCGAGTAATGTTAAAAGTCGCCCCTTGGAAAGGTGTAATCCATTTTGGGAAACGCGGGAAGCTAAATCCAAGGTATATTGGTCCTTTTGAAATCTTGGAGCGTATTGGAACCGTTGCTTATCGTTTAGATCTTCCATCTCAATTGAACTCTGTTCATCCTACCTTCCACGTATCTAACTTGAAAAAGTGTCTTGCCGAACCCGATATCATCATCCCTCTCAAGGAACTTACTATTGACGACAAGCTTCATTTTGTGGAAGAACCGGTAGAAATTGTGGACACCTCCGTCAAGACATTGAAACAAAGCCGAATTCTGATTGTTAAAGTCTGTTGGAATGAAAAAAAGGGGACCCGAGTTTACTTGGGAAAGGAAGGACCAAATGCAAAGGAAATACCCTCACTTGTTTTCGGTTCCGAAAACGCAAGATCCCGAGGAAGAAACAACGACTACTACGCCTACTTAAATTTCGGGACGAAATTTCTTTTAAGGAGTATGTAATGTAACATCCTGCCTTTTCTGTTATACTATTTTAAACTCCGTTATATGTTTATAACATCTCCCGTTAATACGCGTTTTAAATTACCTTGTTTAGGAAATTTTACGCACCCGAAACCAAACTTGAGGGACTAGTTTTGCCAAGTGATCAAAGAGGTGACTAGCCTTTGACTAGTCAACCCCCACCCCATCTTTTCTTTTTCATTTCCCTTTTCTTCTTCTACTTCCATATTTTCTTTCAAATCCCCAATTTGAAGAATCATCATCTAAATCAAATCGAGCAAGCATCAATCAAAACAAATTACATATTTGGAATCCTTGCAACTTCCTCTTCGATTCCATACCAATTTCATTACATTTGGGTAACTTTCTAAAATCACTAGATTTTGTGTTCTTGATGTTTTTATGTTATAAAGTTGTTAATTAGTGTCTATGGCTCAAGTCTAACATGAATATATGATTTATATGTTCGATTTCATTATTTGAAGTAACTAGTTTGAATATGAACTTTGGTGTGTTTGATTTGGTGATTTGGTTATTTGAATGTTGTTAAATGTTATAAATGCATGTATTAAATGTGTTCCTAGTATCACTAGCTTCAATTTGATGAGTAGGTTGTTTTAGAAAACTTCATAAACATGATTAGTGATTTTGATGTTGTTGGTTAGGGTTTGATAGAATTTAATGTGAACATTTAATGCTTTGAATGACATGAAATGTTATTTGTAAGTGTTAGGTTGTATTGTATGCTTGATCACCTTCGAAACGGCATATCATTCATGTAAATTGGTTGCCGAATCATCAAATTTCATTTATGAACTTGAATGCATTTAATGAGGAGCTTTGAATGTGATTTTGGTTGTTGTAAAAGTAAATGTGATTGTTGAAATGTGTTTAGTTGTTTTCCTTGTCAAAATACCTTTCCGATGATACAAGATACATGTTTTGGTTGTTTGCGGGTCATAAATGGTGATTGTTTGAAGTTAGGTTCGTGCATAAAACTTAAAAACTGCCAGATTTTCTCTGCACAGGTAATGGCGCGGCGCGCCATATACCCGCGCGGCGCGCCAAAGTGGTCTGTCCAACTTTGTCAATTTTCGAATAATGTTTGTTATGCTATGCACCTCCGATTCACATGTAACTTGTTCTAACATGCTCATATATGATTAAAAACCTCAGAAAAATAGTTCGGGACCCGACCCGAACGTGTTGACTTTTCATTGACTTTGACCGACCAAAGTTTGACTTTTTGTCAAACTTACCCAAATGATTATGCAACATTTCTAACTTGTTTCTATACTTGTATCTTGCATGAAACTTGACAAATTGATTCACATGCTACATAATCGAGTCGTAACGAGCCATAGGACTAATTGAACATCTTTGACCAATCGTGACTATCGTTATTGATACAACCTATTTGTTTAGGTCAAGACTAGCATTGTTCTTTACACACGTTACTTGTCGAAGTACTTATTTACTCTTGCGCTCAAGGTGAGATCATAGTCCCACTTTTACTCTTTTGAACTTATATTTGGGATGAGAAAACATAAACGTTTCTTCTTAACTAAGTGAACACAAGTACAGGAAAACAAACATTCTACATACGAGTTTAGAACGAAAGCCTCAATTCGATTATCGTTAGTTACACTTGCAGGGTGTAAGTGTAGGCGTGAACTTATGTTGTATGGCCATATGGGTTTGACAAACCCTCATCTTGGACGGTTCGCTACCGTCTACGGATGAAATATATTTTCGAGAAACAGTGTTGTTCTAGCACTATTAATGGGGTTCAACGGACGGAATGTTAAGCCTTGATAATTGGGTGCTCGTGAATATTAACTTTTAGAATGTATAACTATTTATCATTGATGTTAATCTTGTGGTTCGACTTACTTTTACTCACTTACTTACTTAAACCTATGATTTCACCAACGTTTTCGTTGACAGATTTCTATGTTTTTCTCAGGTCCTTGAACATTAGGTGATACATGCTTCCGCACTTTCTTTTTTGATACTTGCTTTGGATGTCGAGTATACTTGCATATCGTGGAGCGTCTTTTGACTACTTTAAACTGTGTCGCACGTGTTTTATTTGTACTTTAAACATCGTTATGTACTAGATATGGAAACTACTTTTGTAAACTTTGAAACACCCACACTTATGAAATGAATGCGACATATTTTCGGTCAAACTTTGTCTTAAAGACTTATGGCCATGTAATGGGGCCTACGTAGATGGCGCCGTCAAACATGATTTAGTCGGGTCGCTACATGAATGATGGTTGCATGGATATGAATGATAATGGGTATATGGATTTGGGTCAAGCTAATGGTGAGCCGGATGGTTATTGTGGTACTTATGATGGATGTTATCGAGACGGGGTTATAATGATAGTTACATGAATGATTTCAGCCCAATTGATCAACCTTGTATTAATTGTCCTATTTCTAATTTTGCCTCTTTCGGTCAATCAATGGACTATTGTTATGAGGGGGATAACGCGACATGTGATTCTTCTCAATTTTAATTTCAAAATCAACAACAAAAGGAGATCGATCCGAATTTACTAGAGTTATTCTCAAACGTTGTGAGAACCCACCTTAAACGTATGGGGGCTTTAATTCAAGAGATAATAGATTTGAGGGAAATGTTAGAAATTCAACAAGCTTCAATTCAAATCTTAGATAAAACCGTGAGTTCCATGCTCCCTTTAGTTGAAGATTTTGTAACCACTACCATTTCACCACCCACCTCACCCGTAGTCTCTACTTCTCGATCAAGAAATTGGATCTTTTATGATGATGATGATGATGATGATGATGATGATGATGATAAGCTTTTATGCCAAGACCGAAGTAGTGGAGATTGCACAAGTAATCGAATCTTCGATAACCAATGATGAAGAGAAGAATGAAGATGATGATAAGGATAATGATGAAGGTAAAGATGATGGTAAGGAGTATGATGAAGAAGTTAGTTAGAGTGATGAGGAAGATGACGAATTGATTGAAGCTTTACCAATGCCCAATGTATTTAAAGTCTATGATAATCCACTCGGGGATGGTGAAGATGTTAGTGAGGATGATAGTGATGAGGATAATGATGACGAGGCTAAGAATATCATACCCAAAACTTTCAAAATTTATAACAATCCTCTCGGGTATGGTATAGATGATTTTAAGGAGGTTTTGTAACCTGAGGTTGATGATTCGTGTTTGTGTGAGCCAATTAAGAAAGCGAACCTCGTGTTCAAAACTGTGTTTGGAAGAGAGTCTTTTTTTGACTCTCGGGTTGGTTTAATCTTCTTCATGCAAATGAAGAAGATTATTCTCTTCTTATACACCACCTGAGGGGTTAATGATTGGCTCACTCTCTTGATTCGTGGAACTTCTTCCACCGATTTCACATGCCGTCCGATAAAGTGTGGGGGAGAACCACCCCGATAAGGAATGTTAAGAAGACGGGGACGAGTCAAGATAAAGACTCGTTAATCAAAATCAAAGCAAAAGGGGAGTTTGGTGATGCGGTTTTGACAAGATAACTTCATGCAATTTCTCTTTCACTTTTCATTTTGTCCTTTCAAAATTATAAGCTATTTCGATTCATGTAATGAGGGCACAAAGTGACATGTTGAATTAAGTGAAAAATTTTGGTTAAATAAAGCCATAACTTACCTTTTAGGGTGAATCAATTCCACCCTTTTTGTGAAAATAAAGTCTTCCTTTGTTTTTGCAAAAGTTTAAGTGGGAGTAAAGTCTCCCACTTACAAATGATCCATATGCTTAAAGTTAAAATTTTTAAGAAAATCAAGGTTGTTGCATGGAAGTAAAGTCTTCCATGTATGTTTCAAAACTCAAGTGTTTAAAGCATCAAGCGTTAACACTTCCGGATGACTCAAGTCCATCCATTAAAGGGAGTCAAGTCTCCTGAATGTCGCATTACTTGGTGTAGGAGACTTCCTAATCTACACCATTTCATACTTGCATCATTTTAAGATGTAAAGTACCGTGGGAAGAGGAGCTACCGAGCTTCATCGTGTGCTATCTTCTTGATGAAGAGCAATGACTTCGTGCTAGTGTTGCTAGATAACACATGCCATAGCCAAAAGCTATGGCACCCTTGTTCAATCAATTATGGAAGGGTAGTTTCTACTTCCTACCCTTTCTCAAAATAAGCATAAAAGCTTGTTATGTGGGAAGTAGCCGAGTGAATAAAATCCTTGAGCTTTGACACTCCCGGGAGAGTCGAGTCCTCCCATTTGTCATTTTGGATGTCAAGTCTTCCAAACTTGGAAGTAAAGTCTTCCAAGTTTTGTTTTGTTCCAAGCTTGGGAGTAAAGTCTCCAAATTTAAGTTTTATACCAAAAAGACCTAAGCTTGGAAGTAAAGTCTTCCAAGTATCGTGCAATAGACCCAATGCCAATATTACACCCAAGGTAGTTGCTTTTTCATCGCCACCAATACAAGAAGGTAGTTCATTTCGGTGATATACTGGGGAAGTAGCTTTCTATGCGATCGTCCCATAGCCGGGATGACTTGTATGCACATCACCTTATGAGCCCAAGGTAGTTGCTTTCTCACCACCTTCAATACAAGAAGGTATTTCATTTCGGTGATATGCCGGGGAAGTAGCTACCCGTGCGGTTATCCAAAAACCGGGATGGCTTTGGAATGCACATAGCTTTAAACCAAAATTTTCAGAAAACTTGTCTCGTTTTGCAACTTGACTCATTTTCCCTTTTTTAAATGCAAATGGTTTTCTTTAAAAGCCTTGTTTATCCTAAAGCTTAAACGTTTTTCTTGGGTAACTCATGCAAATTGGTGCTCCATTACACCAAAGTGAAGCTTGTAGGTGATTCTTGATCGATTTTGATATGGAGAGTTAGATGGTGGAGGTGAAACTCGATGATTATTGGTTTGAAGAATGCTCCTAGAAAGGTTTAATCTAAAAAGCTCGATTCTTTATTTGATTATTCTTAAATGTGAATTCTTGTGGATATTTGAGCCTTTCTAGGGAGTATGTTTGTTTGTTTGTTTGATTGATTATTTTGAAGAAGTGAAGATGTTTTAGTCTAGGCTTGAATTGTGATTAATTTTGAGATGCTTGAAGAAATGTAGTGTAGGCTTGAATTTGATTGATTGTTTTGAGTGGAGTTTGTTGAAGATGTGAAGAAGATTGTGGTTTACGAAAGTTTGAACTTGAAGATTGTTTAAATGACTTGAAGACAATTCCTTAAAGGTCAAAGTTGGTCAAAGTCAAAGTTGGTCAAAGTCAAAGTTGAGGAAATTGGGTTTTGGATATGTTTGAGTGAAGATTTTGCTTGTGAAATTGTTCAAGTTGAAGTCCTTGAAAGATTGACAAGATCCTTGAGGTAATTCTTTGTGATTTGTCAAAAAATTTTGAGTTTGTTCAAAGTTTGAAAAGTTGAAATGACAATACATGAAATTGCAAATTGCATTAGTCAAAGTAGGTCAACATTTTGAAGATGTAGTTTAGTTTAGGCTTGCTTGAGGACAAGCAAGGTTTAAGTGTGGGGGATTTGATATCGCTCGAATCACACATATTTATCCTCGCAATATCTTTCTCCATTTGGTCGTTTTGAAGAATTTATCGATCATAAGTGATGGATTGTTGGTTAGAAGATGGTTCAAGGCAAAAATAGCCCAAAAGTCCAAATTTATGCAAAATATTCAAGACTTGAGCCTAAGAAATGAACCAAGTGAAGTTTTGGAGTGAAAATGAAGTTCAAGGGTCAAAAGCGGCGCTCCTAAGGTCAAAAGCGACGCTCCTATGTGCTAAAACGTGTATTAAAAAGTCAGTGACCAAAAGCGGCACTCTCAGCCTCAAAACCGGCGCTCTTAGGTCAAAAGCGGCGCTCCTGCCTATTGCGGAGCACCCAAAAGCGGCGCTCCTACCCTTATTGCGGCGCTCCTGACGCTGATTCAGCCCAAAAATTCAGCCGACCTATAAAAGCATATTTGAGTTTTTGAGTGAGAGAGCTGCACTATAGGGGCCGTTTTGGAACCCTAAATGGGTTACATCCATG
The DNA here is from genome assembly GCF_046630445.1 of Rutidosis leptorrhynchoides. Classification (NCBI taxonomy): domain Eukaryota; kingdom Viridiplantae; phylum Streptophyta; class Magnoliopsida; order Asterales; family Asteraceae; genus Rutidosis; species Rutidosis leptorrhynchoides. The sequence goes on from NC_092343.1 coordinate 359,290,113, forward strand.
ATTACATCTAGATGAAGCTCAATTTCATGGTGCTATCTTATGTTTGTTGAAGATTGGTGATAAATTTCCACCATCCATTCTCTATTTTGTAATTTTCTTTCCATTTTGGCACTTTTTCTTATCTTCTCTAGTTGTAGTGATGAATACTTGTTATATCTTTGATTTTGCTCTTGTTTATCTCATGATGTTAGCTTAGATTTGCTTGTGTTCACTTGATTTGTAAACTTGATGCTTGGATTTTGCCCTAATCTATGATTTGGTGTTTGAATGAGTTGATGATTATTGTGCTTGATTGATGATCCATTGCTATGCATTTGTTTTAGACTTTACTTTGATTACATAGATTGTGTAGCTTTTCTAAGTGATTTGATTAGTGAAACAATTTGTGCTTCAACACCTTGTGTGATCTAGACAACCAAATCGAGGATTTTAAGTGATTGTGTTCTTGGTTGGGTTGGTTTTCAATTGGTCTTTAGTCAACATAGTGGTGTTTGATTATCTTAAGTGATTTTGATAATCAAAGGATTTTAAGTGATTTTAATCCAAAATCGAGTCTCAATGATCTCACTCAAAACATAGTTTGATCTTTTGAAATGAGTTTACGTGAGTTCAAGAATTTCATTTGGTTGAGGTTCTATGGAAGTTGACGAATGGAAATGAAACTATATGTTTGAACATTATTGTGTAATGAATGAATTGGGTAAACCATAGCTAAAGTTGGAATAATCAAGTGGACACATTTTCATCTTATTTGTTAATCTCTCTAAGGTTAATATTAGCTTAATCAACACTTTATCAAAACCCCCCAATCAACTTAGGATAATTACTAGTGTTTTAAGATTCATGTAAATTGCTCCCTGTGGAACGTTGACTGAATACTTGCTAGTTGCTATAATGATCGGGTTATTGTTGCCCGGGCGTTTGTGTTAATTAGTTAGGTTATTTAATCATTGTTTTTATATTATTATAAGTTGAGAACACGAAAAGAGCGCACAATCACATGTCTAGAGTGATTGGTGAGGCGGTGTAGTCTTATGAAGAATCCTATAATTGAAGAGTCGCATACTTCAATTGGCCTTCTGATGTAAAAAGATGATCTTCGTGTTAGAAGATGGTGGCGATAGAAACCGAGATGGCCCAAGCTAGTAACGATGAGAATGGATTATCACTCAGAGGTGTTTTAGGTGTCGAAAGACTTCACCTGCTCGTAGGTTAACGAGTGAAGTGCGGCGTGATTCGGGTGTCTCATCCGGCCGTATCAAAAGGAGTTGGTAATCGGCTAATCTGGAGTTATTGTGGGTTTGTTGAAGGAACATAGTTGACGGGTTGGCGAGGGCTTGTTCAAAGTCTCAAAGTGGGAGATTGTTGAGTATGAAAACTTTAAACAAGGAAAGAAATCGGATATCTTGAGAGTCAAGTTCAACTTGTGGAGCATGTATTCGGTTTATGGAAGTTGTTTACTTGAAGGCAAAGTCAAACTTGGGCAACAAGATCAAGACGCAAAAAGGAAAGTTCTAGATGACTTGGCTAGCAAGTTGTTTCCATTTATTGTTTTAGCTTGCTCTTTAAGCTAGTTTTCCCCTATAAATAGGACCCCATGTAATCCATAACTATTTGCACGAAATTAATAGTGAAAAATCTCTGATTTGCGCCCGTGGACTAAACTCTTCTCCGTGTTTTGGAGTTGGGATATAACCACGTTAAATCCTTGTATCGTTTTATGCTTTTATTTATCGTTTTGCTTTTAGGTTATTCGTTTGTCGTTCGTGGGTTGTTTGTGATTGACGATACCACAATCACAAGTTCTTGTTTGGGTCCTAAATCCTAACAAGTTCTTATGCGTTTATGCATTTTTATATGCGTCTTACGTTTCGAATTTTACAAGATTGTGTTCATTTTAATGCAGAAAGCGCGCAAACTGGTTGCGCGTTTAAGCGTCTTACCATAGGTCCGATTTTGGAGGTCTGATTCACACGTCAGATCCAATCCCTTGCTTTATCTAAGTTAATATATTCGGATACACAAATTCAAATTACTACTTTCAACCATAGAAAGGTTTAATAATCACGGTAATAACTTTATACAAATAAAAAAAATAAATCATAAGGATCCATAAGTTTAAGTAACTCTCCAATCAATTAAGTTATTCAATACAAGTAATATGATTATGATATTCTATATTCATCACTACAGTAAAATCATCCCAGCAACTCATATCTTAAGTGGTTGCTATATATATATATATATGTAACTGAATCTTCATAATTCATCCATTGGAATATCTCATATCTTGAACTAATTTCTACTACAAAAAATCTTAAAATGTAACAACGTGAGATGATTATACGATTGTTTAAATATTTATTACCAAATTACCAACTAAGTCCATTCAGATCGAAAGGCTTACGACTTGAATGTGCATCGTTTTCATCTTGAGAATTTAGATCCAATTTCTGTCCAAAATAAGGCACTTGAAACTTTTGTGACATTTCACTTTTTTCCGCCTTTACTGAATCTGTTTTGCTTTGATTTGGATCCGTTAAAACATTGTCGTTTTCACCCCTTTCGATAAATCTTTCAACACTCATAGACAGATCACTTGCAGATAAAAACTTGCTTCGTTTTGCATGATCACACCATAAATTTTGAGGCGCATTGTCAACGTTCTTTGACTTTAAAAGAGTCAAACCGAGCGTCTCTTGTTCAGTTTGTTGACCTTCATTGTACGACAAGCAACTTTCGATAGAATAATCTGTTGGTTGGTTTGTTTGCGTTGAGACGTTTTTGATTCCAGAAAATGCAGATGTTAGGCAATGATTCGATACTTTTGAGACTAATTCAGATAGTTGAACCTTTGCAGCTTCTAGTCCTACTGTACCTAAGTTTTGTCTTCCGAGTGTCTCTTGTGCTTTTTCGAGAACCGATTGTAAGTATTTTCCTTGTGCTTCTATACGTAGCTGCAAATGTCTCTGTACCTATGTTACATAATAAAGAAACAATGTTCAGTACTTTGAAAAAAAAAAAAAAAAAAAAAAACAACAACAACGATTTTTCCTACTGAGAGTTGTCATTAACGTGTATAAACCTTGTTCTATTGGCGCTTACATAGCAGTAAAATATTTTATGTTGACTTTAAAGTGATGGTTAACGAATTGTGCAACATTTTTATGGTCTGTCTTTAGAAAAATCTAAAAAACAAATGCATATTTATATGAATTATGAACACTTCTATAATTTTAAACTATCTTTTTGCTATGTAATACCTCAAGTTGTTCATGAAGTCTTCTTTGAACTTCAATTTGCATCTGTATTGCTTCACTAATCTGCAAGTTTCTGAAAAATGATTCGTATCATTAAAATGAACATTACATTAAAGGTATTTATATACAACTGAATAAGCGGCTTTCTTACTTGTTTGTTTGTGGGCAAACATTTAAGTTAGTCATATGAGTTTCATTCGTTTCAACGACAGTGTCTCCTGCTGATTCGACCATTTCTACAACCAAGATCGTTGTTATCAAGATGAGTTACTTTTTATAAAGTGTTAGGTAACATCTTAAAATGGATCGTTAAATTTCGTACCAATTTTGTTATTAGATCCACCACTATTAGTTTGCCTGTAAAGATTCTTACTCAACCTGTATTTCTGCAACAAAAAAAAAAAAAAAAAAAAAAAAAGCAAATTAGTTTGTCTGCCTATTTTAAGTTATTATAAGGCAGAGCAAATAGTATAAAAGTTAACGAACTAAGGAGTATTCGATTTCTGTTTTGGGTAACCAAGTTATTTCCGGCTAAAATACCATCAAACATATAAAAAAATATATTTTAGACGATAAACGTTTTAGATGCCACATCATCATCGTGACGATAAACTTGGTAACCTTGAATTCAAACATTTGAACTTGTTGGTATATGAAAAGTTGGTTACTTAAGATAGAAATGGAACTAAGGGTCTATTTATTTTCCACTTAATAATCTGAATCTGTACATAGTAAGTAAAATTGTTGTTTCTTAAATAATCTGAAAAATGGCTTGTTTGTAGGAGGCATAGAAATAGAGACCCCTTCTCAAATACAGAATAAAAGTAAACATCCCCTAAGTTTGTTAATCTTTTTATGCAATTTGTGTATGAAATAACTCTGGTTGGCATGTGTATAACCTGAAGATGACTCTTTAAATGATACAAAGTTAGTCCTTGAATTCCCATTAGCTTCAAAACTGATTTTGGAGTAGCTTCTGCAACAAAAAAAAAAAAATGTAACAAACCAATACCTTTTCCTTTTTTCCTAAACTTTTCATACCAAAAAAAAAAAAAATATATTAGAAATGCACTTACTATCTGCACCTCCAAGTTGGTTAACCGCTTCAATGAATCGTTCATGAAGGTCAGGTGTCCATTTGAGTCTAGGCTTAGCATCGGTTGAAAGAACAAGTCCCGAATCACCTCCATTATTCCCACCTTGCAAAAACAAATGTCTTTCTGGTGTAATCGACATTCTTGATGACGTATGCACGTTCTTTCCTTGATGATGATACATCTTTCATACCCAAAGAATAAAAAAAGAATTAGTCTCATTTTAGCAACAAACATATTACATATTACATAACTCAATATGGCACCTGCATACTTTGTTTTCTTTTTAAGCCTTGATCTTGTTACACTTCAATTTTATGAATCTTTATAACTCGTACTGATATCTTATTATCTTTTATGATCGCTTAGCATCGCCTTATAAAGAAAACGGAGAATAGGGGATGGGGTGCTTTTCAAGTGAAGCATAGAATAGAATCTTGAAGAGATCTAATGAAAGAACAACATAATATTATACCCGTAATACAATCTTTGTGTGGCGATTTGTACATAATCTTACGTTGATCGAGTACTTTGTTTTGCAACCTCACTTTATTAATTCCTTTGCACTATAGAACACTTAACACCTTACAATGGGTACAAGAATAGATCCACAATTGAGGTATAAAGCGAAAAGAACCTTATTCCAAGATTTTTATTCAAAGTCATTGTAATTCTCATTTATTTCATCGTTTGTATTTCGTAACATTAGTACTAATAACAATTATCTATCATCTTTATGTATGCACTTAGGATATAGAAAATGACATAAATTATGTTGAATAAAGCATCTGCAAATTGGAATACATACAGATACATACAAGAAAAGGAGAGGGAAAAAAAAAAAGCTAATAAATAAAATGAAGAGATGCTTCTGCTAAGAGGGCAGGTATAGAATAAGAACACATTCCTTTCTGTCCCCTTCAATAAGTTTGGAACTTATTCAGCCTAATTTAAATTGGATGAAAGTGGGCCCACAACCGAAATCTTAAAATTCTTCGGTTTGTATAGGACAGCCGGCTGGCCTTCATGGTGTAGGACCCTTTGATAAGAACGAAAGGTTAAAGAACGAGACCGCAAACATAAGTAAGTTTGATAAGTGTAAATGTATAATTAAGCATATCTTGTATGTATCTTACCCTCTTGTTTGATAACAAATTCAATAGCATAACAAAGTCCAATACTACAAGCAAGATTATCATGCTTGTTGTGGTCATGGGCTTCGTGAACGGGTCAGCCACATTATCATATGTATGAACTTGTATATGTATCACTAACACATCACTAACACATCATTATCTTTTATTTGAAAAGTTTTATTATGGTTTACTATTTCTCTAAAAACTCAGTACTTATGTGAGAGTTATGTAGACTTCGTAAATTAAATGATATTTTCATGTTGATTTTAACAGATTTTTTATATAGATTGATATGCAGTTTGTGAGAATCTTTAAGGCTTTAGATAAAGTGAAAGTGAAAAAAATTCCTTAATAGTTTGTTGGCATGTGGATTTCGCTCGTTTTGTATTCAGGCCTCTTTCATGAAATTTTCCTCTATCAAGGATAAGATGCCATCTTTAAAGATCATTTAGATATTATTTTTTTTTTTTTTTTTTTTTTTTGGGTTGACAGTTAGCACTTAGCAACCAAATCAAACATTCTAATGTTGCATAATATTCGACAACTGTACTTCATCTAGATTGGAGCTTTCAAAGTCCATAAGTTATTTTATATTGATGGAGTTTGTCTCAACATCTTACATATATATAATATCCATTAACATAATTATTATTATTTTTAACCATCAATCTAATGGTTACTCTAATGGTTGACTAATAGCCACTACATGTTTGTAGTTTGTGACACTTTTTAATGAACTTTCGACGCTTAAAAATGCAACATGTAAGTTGGAAGCTTGAAAAAATATGAAGTCAAAAATTTTAAGTGTTATATAAACAGCGTTTAATATTTTTAAGTGTTTTTTGAAACTTTTATGTTTTTAACATCAGCTTTCTTTTTTTTATGCTTTTAAGTGAGTTTTGAAAAGGTTATTTTCTTGTGATTGAAACTTGTGTTTAGGTATTGACAAGTTGGAACTCCTATAATGAATGTTACCTCTTCTCATGTTAAAAAAAAAACCTCACTAGCGCGCGCACACATACTACAATATGTTTGTAGTTTGTGACTTTTTAAATGAAATTTTGATGTCAAAAATGTGACAGGTAAGTTGGAAGCATGGAAATATATAAAGTCAAAAGTTTTTAGTGTGAAAATATAGCGTTTACAATTATTTAGTGCTATTAACTTTTGGACACTTTTAAGTGTCATTATGTTATTTTGATATTTTTAAGTGTCAAAAACTTTGTGACAACTATACAACATGTCAAAATATTCACGTTTTAAAGCGTAAAAAATAATGTAAACGTCAATAGTGAAACTTTTTTGTAATGACATTTTGGGGTGTTGTCGGAAACAGTCCAGTTAGACCACAAAAGTCGGAGTACTAGAAATACTCGCCCTCCCTTGTTAACCTATGAAGACAAAAAAACCTTCTTCATTTGTAATCCTTTTTGTGAGAATGACCAAAAGTCATCCTTAGTGTGCTTGTGATCATCGGCCGGATGGTTTCATATTTTCGTTACCCAAACCAAGATTTACGCATAGTAATGAATCAAGTAGGTCCAAACCGATCAAATCGATTTAATCAATCATTTTGGATGCGTGAATCAAGTTTTTTACCTTTATGGTTTTAACATGTTATAATAGTGGATTCACAACACATTTATACACCAACACCATTTTTCAACTTCTGTCACAACTTTCACTTCGTGTCATATTGCAAATTACTTTTAGTAACCCAAACAACATTTTTCCTTTAAGTGTTTGCTTGCCTTTTACTCTCTCTCTCTCACCCATTGAAATAGTACCATACAACTTAAAGGTGGAAATATTGACCCATTTTATTTATGAACGAGTCAATTTGGGTTGTGTTGTATCTCAAAAGATGTTTCAACCTGTCCAATATCTTCCCATTTTAAATAGTATTAAAATTAAAATACACTTGTTTCAAACCCGACCCGTTTTGACCCTTAACAACCCTACCCATAATGACACCTCTACATTGAACCACAGCATTACGCTGGCATGATACAAGAAACTAATCGAATTGATGCAAAAGATAAGGTAATTGTCTCACACATTTGCATAACAACACAATATAATCGTTGCACCCATTATGTTTTCTTCACATGCAGAAACATACATGAAACTCTTCTTTCTCAATTCTCTATGTATATATTCTATCAAGCTTTAGAATCTTGATAGAACATGGGGTACTTGTTCTTTTTTTGTACTTGTATTTATTTTTATAAAGCTCTTATTCTAATATTCTTTATTCTTTGTTCTTTAAATTCTGTTTTGAACACAAGGTGAAGCTCACATAAAGGAACATATTACATATCAATATCAATGTATCATATTTATTTAAGAATCATATTCTCGTTGGACTTTATCGAGCTATTAACTTTACGACACTTGTTAAACTCACACGTGCATCGCACCCGATGGAAGAGAAGAATGTTATTCTTTTAACCAAGTGAATAAAAAAGGAAAAAGAAAAAATTGAAAGATAGATTCTTTAGGAATAGAATTTTGGAATCACATTTTAAGTAAAGCCAATAGGTCTTATATATTCTCAAGTCAAGAATTTTTTGGGTCTTATTCTTTTCTACTCAAAGCCACAAAAAATGGGTTCCCACCCATAAACATCATACCTTTTACTATTTTTGGTTACATTATACTCCATCCGTTTTCATGAGAATCGACAATAATAATTTCGGTATAACACATCTCATCATAGTTGAAGAATTTCACATGTTGCAACATTTTTTTAACACATTTTGTAACTTTTTAATACTAGAAGTTACCTATTCACACCCTACAAAGTTGAGGTGGAAATATGGGTGAGTCAGGTTTAAAATGGGTTATTTACGGTATGTCAAAATGGGTGTTGTTGAATCACAAACATTCATTAATAACTAGGTAATGGTAAGATATGTTAAGATGTGGCCTATGGGATGGTGGGTTTTTGTTGCAAAGGAATCATGTGCCATCTTTATTCTAAATGGGATATAAGCTAGGTAATAAACCTCGCACAAAAATGTATCTTATATGCAGCAAACAGCACATCATTTTGCTAATAGGCTATGATCAGAGAATGTTTATATCTAGATTTTAGGGTTAAATAAAAGGTGTAAAATGTAGCTACTTAATAAGCTACACTATACTGCACTTGTAAAAATTTCCGTCAAAGATACATATAAATTGTCTCTATTTATATGAATTATTACACAATGCACTTTATATGGGGCTGAATCATCTCAAGATAGCATAGTGGTTTGGGCATGATACCTTCACAAAAATGTCTCAGTTTCAACTTTTACTATCAACATATCTTGAGGTGGTCAGAAAAAAGGGTCGGAAATGATCAGTGGATAACACGATTAGGCCATATAAGGGTCGGAAATGGTCACTGCATAATCCGGTTACGCATCGTACATTCGAGTAAACAAATTTCCCTTCGTAGCCTAAACAAGAAAAACTTATCTATTTACTTTATATGGGCTAGTTTGGTTTAACTTCGACAACAAGCATACTACTATTCCTATTAGTATTGAAATTGCTTTTATAATCCACAGATAATTACTAAATTTTATTGTAATCTTACACAGTTATATTTGGAGAAGTGAAAAGAAATTAAAAAAATTGTGTTCTTGAGTTCTGATAAGAAAGAAAGGACATGGATATAATTCTCTTAGGAAATGAGCTGAATGTTCGAATGTGTAAAGGAGTTTGAACAGAAGTATGTTGTTGGATGAGTAAGGCAACAGATGAAGATAGAGCTTCGATCTATGGCTCGTGAACGCGAGGAAATAAGAGCTCAAAGCTCGAGATCGCGAAACATGGTCTGGGCGGCCAGAATTGGAACGCGATTGGGGTCCTCATTTGTGTTCAATTTGTCTTAGTTTAACACTATAAAAATAACCCTATGTACCTGTAACATATGTGCACAAAAATTAATAGTGAAAATCTAAGGTTTGTGCCCGTGGAGTAAACCTTTCTTCGTGTTTTGAAGTTGGGATATAAACATGTTAAATCCCCGCGTCATTTATCTTTATTTATCATTCTTATGCATTATGTTGTTCGTTTATTTTTTGTGAGTTAGTGATTGTGATCAATCACTTGTCTTGTTAGATCCTACAAATACGAACACTGAATTGCTCAGTATAATTTTCTTACTGGTCATTTCTTCCAACATGTAAGGATCTTACTTTCTTTCTTTTCATTTCTGTTAATTTCATTTCTTTTCTTTCATAAAAAACTCAAAAATGTCATCACACAACTTAAATTGCAATTATAAACATCGTTGGTTATCTATCGTCTTGAATGGTTTTTGGCTCATTTTGAGATATATGTTTTATAAACCATAATCGTTTTTGGTTGAGTTTCTATGAATTTTTTAGACGTAAAAGTTGGCCTAATCTTACATCATTAACAAAGATGGTTTTTGAAAAGAGAATACTACCTTATTTCATATTAATAGTCAACAAATGTGTCTTGAATATGTTTCACACGTATAATGTTCATCTAATTTTTGTGTGTTATATAATATTAGATGAACATTATACGTGTTAAACATATTCAACAACCAATCTATTGATATAAATTTAATCGATTAATTTATAATATAAATAAAAATATTTTAAAGTTAAAATTGAAAAGAAAAGTTCTTCTAAGTCAAAATAGTACTATTAGTATAAGACATGTGGAATATTTTTTAAGGTAATGGACTAGTCTAAATTGCCATGTGTATTTTAGATAGTAACTAGAAAAAGTCCGAACCGCGTGTTGCGGCGGTTGCATTTTGATATACATTGCTTGGCACCCGTTTGTAGTATCAGACGATATTTATCTAACAAAATGTCTACGTATGTTTACTTACTACAAAGATATGTTACCCATATTTATTTTCTTTCAAACTCATAAACTTATCACTTTCCTAGTTATCTATTTGATATAATTATATACCGTGTAGTATTTCTTCAAAATGTTTTCTATTAAAAAAAACTCTGTTTCGAATATAATTAGTTGCGTTTTATTCGTAAAATTATTTCGAGTTGAACGGTAATGACGTAGAAACCTAACTCGCGGCGGAAAAAAGATATATCCCGTCAAAAAATTGGGTGAGTTATATTTAGTTATTATTATAATAATTTAGAAAGTTATATTATAGTCCCCTCAAGTATAACTTTTATCCTAACTTTACCCCTCAAGAGTTATAGATTTTACCCCTTAAATTTAGTTCATTTGACTTATTTTTCAGTTGACAAAAATGACACCCTTCATAACATAAAACTACAAAAAAGGGGTGCCTAACAGAATTATATGTTAATGTTAATTAGACATAATTTTATGCCCAAATGTCATTTTTCATGAATTATACAGTTATTTAGCTACAATTCTGATGATAAAGAATGAAATAGGATTATTTGTAATGTTAATGGTGAATTATTTGTAATGTGATTTGGTAATAGACAATTAACTTTCACTTTTTGACTCAGTTAATTAAACAAGAACTCATTTTATTACTAACACGGGTTAAGAATAATAGAAACTCCGTAAGCACTATCACTACTATATTATTGATACGATATTTATAGATTACATAACAAACTCTAATTAAAAATCTTATTTAGCCCTAATGGATCAAAGCCCATAATCGGATGTTGAACTTGTAGTCTAATACTCGCTCACAATTTGAACGGCGAATTCGCGAACGTTCGGACTGTAAAAAAAAAACTAAATGCTGAATGAATAACTTAAAGAACAACTTTTTTGAGGAGTTGTTAATCATATAAGCCATTTTGGTTATTATGCTTGTGTTTGTGTGTGCGATCACTTGGACGGGTAAAAAATATTATTGAGTTTGGGAAGATGAATTCACTTTAGTCGTTCCTTTGTTAATGTTGTTTCCACTTTTTTTTTCCGTTTTGCTTGGATCAAGGTCAAAGGTGTCCCAGCTACTTAGTTTTTGATCGTTAATACTAGGATTATTGGGGGTATTTTGGGCAAAGTATTAACAGTGGCTAAAACATCGGTCATGTTGGGAAACATTGGTTCATTCTTCGTGTTAATAAGTCATCAAATGCAAAAGACGTACCCGAATTGATTATTGTTGATGTTGAAGGTGCAAAGTATTCAAACATTCAAGTTGGTTGTTCGAAATTAACGATATGGCATTGCTATACCAAGCTCTTTCTGATGAGTTTGACAGAGGTATTTTGGTGGACGTTAACCGGTCGGTTAAATATGATCGAATTGTAACTATGGGGTGGAAATCCCCATTGTGTTCAAGATCGTTACGACCATGGTGGATGATATCGCAAAAAAAAAGTCAGTTTAGTTTGTCCTCGAACGAGGTTGACCAGGCGGGTTACAGCAGGGGTGTCCGGTGTATTATATTTATATGTGCGAAGCCTAAATCTACTCTTTGGCTTTCTAAGGGTAGAAAGTATAAGTAGACCTAGGGTGGTGTTTTTAAATGGTTTAACGAATTGAAGATCAAGGGTATAATAGTCCTTTAGATAAATTGCCTAGATAACGGATAGTAGTAGAGTTTTATCTAACAATCCTAGATGCGAGAAAGTAAAAAGGTTAGAGAGATAACGGATAGTAGTAGAGTTTTATCTAACAATCCTAACCCTCGTTATATGTCAGAGACAGAGTAACTACGTGTCGTGTTGAATGAACACAATCACAATAGGAGGAGCCTGTATGGTTAAGTTGACAAAACAGATATGAAGAGTAACAGTGTTATCATCATACTACGTAGAATCAAACTATCCTAATCATTATACAGCATTACAATGTTAAGCTGACGGTAAGACAGATAAAAATGTACCAGAAGCATTCAATAGATAGTTGATCGGTCCTTATTTGACATGATCGTTTATGCTTGACAACGTGAAAGTAACCATATTTGAGTGAAAAATGAGATACTTTGATGTGGTTTTGTGTTTTATAGGTGAGAAAAGAAGTTAGTGCAAAAAGGTGCGAAAAACGGCATTTGAAGTCGAGTTGTGACAAAAGTTTGAAAAATCAGAATTTTTACACTAGAGTAAAATGCGCCAGCTTTCAAGTTTTTTACGCCAGCTTTTTATGCCAGTGCAAATATGGCCGTAAATTACGCCAGGATTGGCGTAAAATACGCCAATGCAAGATTGAAAATCAGGGAAAAAAATCATTTTTGGGCGTACAATTATGCCAAGTTTTTATGCTAGTACAATTATGGGCGTAAATTACGCCAGGATTGGCGTAAAATACGCCAATGCAATTTTGCTGATGCCGGATTTTGAGAGATTTTTGCTTTGGAAATAAGTTATTCAATCCCTATATAAGGGAAACCCTTAGCTACGAATTGGGGATCTTTTTCCTTAGTTTTTAGAGCCCTAATCACATACAAAAACATCACAAAACATCATCAATTAAGGATTCAAGTCAAGATCAAAGGCGCGTTCATCATGATTCATCCTTCTATCATCGTGTTCATCATCATCAACATGCAAGGCTAATCTCCTTACTTTATTCCTTCCATTGAACAATTGTGTATTTATGATTTCATTCAAGTATTGTTGTGATTCACAATTTGTATTGAAAAAGTCTTTTGATTTATGAATTGTTCAAGTTATCGTTTAATGCAAATTTATCGAATTTCATTATTGCAAGACTTATTATTGTGAATTGATAGTTGTTCTAAGTCCGCTTAGTGTAAATTTAGTTAAGGATAAAGACAAGCTATATAATTTACATGAAAGTGTCCAAGATAGTATTTTTGATAAATTGAAGAACTTATGTCTATGTAAGTTACATGAAAACTTGATAAAGTTTAATACTTGTTTGAATGAATTGTACCAATTGGGATTTGGAAGGGATAAAGCTTTTAATCCATTGATAACAACTTTACATTTTTAATCTTTTGCTTATGCTTTTTGCTTTAAACCATTAAAGCTTAAGTTTTCTTGTATAATCTTCTCAATTAGTAAACGTGCTTTAGTTTAATCAAACCAACTCCTGAAAATTTCTTTCTTTTAACCACAATCTCCCGTGGAACGAACCTTACTTGCCCTAACTAGTTTAAAGTAATTAAGTTATTTTTGATGGGTACTTCGACGCCGATCAAATTTTGGCGCCACTGCCGGGGATGTGTGCGCTTGATTGCAAGCTCTTATTTTAATTGCTTTCTTGGTAAATTAGAAAAACCATAAAAATTATAAAACATAAAAAAATCCAAAAATATTGTTTCTTATATTTTGTTTGTCAGTATTACGCTCGGTATTCTTGTTTTTGTTGAAGTGCAGGTTAGTGTATGCAAACTCGGAGTTTAGGAGATCAAAATCTTGAGCCTTTAAATCCGGAAATCGAGAAATCTGCAAAAGCTAATCGAAAAGCTACAAGAATATTAAAGGGCTCGACAGTGGCTTCAGCTTACACTCAACCACAGCTAGAGTCACATCCGATTGTTCCACCAAACTCTCCTAAATCAGATTCCGATACTGAAGAGGAAGTTTTTAATCAACGAAACGAGATGGCTGAACGACAAAGAGGGGTAGACACCTACTACCAACCGGGTGATTATGAGGATCATTCACCCATTGTTTTTCCCGTACCGGCAGGGAAAAAAACACGACGATTTGAGGTCCGACCTCAACTCATTTCGATCTTGCCAACCTACCGAGGTATGGCTAATGAGGAACCATATGAACATATCACTGAATTTAATGAGATATGTGCTACTAATCAGGTATATGGTTTCACTGATGATAAGGTACGTCTGCGATTATTTCCTTATTCACTTAAAGATAAGGCAAAACGATGGTTTCTCTCTTTGCCCGCCCGGAGTATTAATACTTGGGCGGAGATGAAAAAACGGTTTTTAGAGGAGTTTTATCCTATAAGTAAAACTTCAGACATGCGTACGCAAATAAAATCTTTTAGACAACTACCCGGTGAATTATTTCATGAAGCGTACGAGCGTCTGAAGGAGTTACTTAGAGCATGCCCGCACCATGAGATACTAAAGTGGGAATTGGTTAAAGTTTTCTATGATAGTTTGGATTCCCAAAACAGACAATTCCTGTTGGCGGCTAGAGGTGGGACATTTTTAACTCGATCTAGTGATGACGAGTGGACCTTCTTTGAGCAATTAAGCAAGGGTTCAAAAACCCAAGCTTCAGTCAATCGGAAATAACCTAGTACTTCCCGAGTGAATCATGTTTCCGACTCGGGTAGTTCATCTAGGAACTTAGAGCAAGAATTTGATGATTTGAAAATGCTTATATTTAACAACCCAAACCAGGGTTTTGCTTGTAATGTTACGCAGGTTCAGGAAGTTTGTGAGATATGTGGAGATCCTTCTCATTTCGCACACCGGTGTAGGAATGGGGTTCCACCGGTGAATCAACAGATAATGGAAGAACAGGTTAACGAGGTTCAGGGAAGGAGTTTTGATCCATACTCCAACACGTACAATCCGGGATAGAGAAATCATCCAAACTTTAGTTGGAGCAACAACAACGCTTTAAATGCTAATAATCAAGGAACCCAACCAATACCTCAAAACAACTTCCAAAATCAAAACAACTTCCAAAATCAAGGGAACTACCAAAGAAATTACCAAAACCCTTATCCCAATAACCGAAACCGAAACCAAAACCAAAACAATTACCAAAATCAAGGCCAAGGTCAAAACCAAAACCAAAATCAAAACAATTCTCCAGCCAATCAACCATCAAGCTCGGATGCCAAGATGGACGCGTTTATTTCCGTAATGCGAAAAATAGTGGAGGTGCAAAACAAGTCTATTGGTGCATTGGCTAAAGAGATTGGTAATGTAGCGGAAAGTAAAGGAAATCGGGAGCCGGGTACAATTCCAAGTTATACGATTCTCAATCCAAATCATAAGGATCAAAGAAAAGGGCATAGTGTGAATATGGTGGGCACTTTAAGAAATGGAAAGGCATATGATAACAAAGTAAAAATGCCCAGGAAATCAGAAATCAAGTATGGTCCAGGTAAGTCTCCTACTTTACATGACTTGAGTAATAATGTTAATGAAGTTCCGGTGGATTTTGGGGTTGGGTTAAATGTTGAAAAACCGGTAGTTGAAAAGCTTGAGGAAACGGAAATGGAGCCGAATACTATTCCATTCCCCAAGGCTCTAGAGTCCCCGAACCAATTCTCTTATGGGAAAAAGGGACCAAAAATAGATGATATGTGGGAAATGTTTAAACAAGTAAAAAATCAATATTCCACTTATTGATGCAATCAAACAAATTCCTGCATATGCTAAGTTTTTAATGGATTTATGTGTTCAAAAACAGAAACTCAATAAGTGAGTGTGGTCATTTCCGGTTCACTTCCACCGAAGTTTAAGGACCCAGGGACACCGCTAATTTCGATTACGGTGGGTAATGTTAATGTTAAAAAGGCTTTATTAGATTTGGGGGCTAGTATTAACATACTTCCATCAAGTTTTATTGACCAGTACGAGTTGGGAACTTTAAAACAAACTGATATTCTCATCCAACTTGCAGATCGGTCAATGAGAACTCCGAGGGGTATGTTGGAAAATGTGATTGTGAAAGTGGAAGACTTTTATTACCCGGTAGATTTTATTGTTATGGACATTGAGATCACTTTTAGGGAGACCCAACCAATGATCATTCTTGGTCGTCCATTTTTGGCCACAATTGATGCTCTCATCAATTGTAGAACCGGGGTTATGGACATTTCTTTTAGTAATAAGAGATCACGGATTAATATCTTTAATTCATTACATACACCGGATGTCCAGGATTTTTTTTGTTGGATACTAACCATGAACAGGTTCAAAAGTATGCACCGAATGTGAAAGAGAAAGATGAGGTAAGGAAATTTAGTGAAGAGGGTATGACGAATGAATTTATGGAATCTCAATTAAGAACTAATGCAAAAATTTTGATGAGTCAACAAGAGTCGATACAAAATCTTGAGCGGGAGTTGAAAAATCTGAGTCAAGTTCTTGAAACTAAGTTGAGTTCGTCTATTAGCAC
The DNA here is from genome assembly GCF_046630445.1 of Rutidosis leptorrhynchoides. Lineage (NCBI taxonomy): Eukaryota > Viridiplantae > Streptophyta > Magnoliopsida > Asterales > Asteraceae > Rutidosis > Rutidosis leptorrhynchoides. Next base: position 359,306,612 of record NC_092343.1, read on the forward strand.
CACTTGTTTATTACCGATGAAAGAAACCGTGATGGCAGTGTCCACATTTATTGAGAAAGATGATAAGATGGAACATTTGGTAACTCCAAAGATGATTGAGCCTTACCGAACACCATCCATGAGAAAATCAAATGAACATATATCTAGTGATAAGAAAATGAATAATGTTTGTGTTCCGAATGGGTTTGTTGGTGCACTTGAAAAATCTAAAGTGTGACGACCCGGAAATTTCTGACCAAATTTAAACTTGATCTTTATAAGATTCTGACACGATAAGCAAAGTCTGTAATGTTGAGACTCAAAAACTTTGGAACAGTTTACATGAGTGCATTTGCCCTTTTACCATTCTCGACGATTTACGAACAATTATTTGTAAATAAATATATATATATATATATATATATATATATATATATATATATATATATATATATATATATATATATACATATATAAAAAATATATGATTCTTAAACATAATTAATATTATATGTATATTGTAATACATATATAAAATGAATGAATATTAAATATTGAATATATGTTATTATATATCACATAGTTAAAAATATGTAGTTGTAATATATTAAATTGAAGTTATAAGTTAAAATAAATGGTATAGTAATATTGTTGTTATTTTGAATATTAATATCAAAGTTAGTACTATAAATATAATATGCGAATGTGTAACTTGATATATATAAATTGATATATTATTATTATTACTAATAAAATTATTATAATTAATTACTAATATAATTATTATTCATTAGAATTATTATTATTACATATATATTTATTAATTGATAATATTAATTATAAGTTATAAATTTATAAATGCAAGTATATAAACATATATATAAACTACAGATATATATATATATATATATATATATATATATATATATATATATATATACATACACAAAATACAACTATACGTATAAATATACACATACAGTTATATATAGGTGAATATACGGTATTATGTACAAAAAATATATATAAGCAAATACGTTTTCTGTTTCAAATCATTGTCACTCTGTAGCTGCTTTATGTTCCTGTCTCTAAATCCAGTACGCAACATGAATTAATTCACATAACTTGCCAAAAGCTGTTAGCAATCACATTCACCTTTTAAATTTTTATTTTTATTTTTTCTGTCCTTGACATTGGATTCTGTCGACACCCAAATATGATATAATATGATCATTACAAGACCTTAAGGGATATCATACGACTTACACTTTCAATTATCAATTACAATTATCTGTTACAACTTTTTTACTGAATTAAATTTCACAAATAAATTGAAGAACTGAGTCGACAACTCTGTTCTTGAAATTTTTTTTATTCAATTCACGAAATTGTATGAAACCTCAAAATGTAATAATGCAACTTTTTCAAAAATCCTCTACTTAAACTATCTGGAAAGATTCAACAGTCAATTCTTCAAATTGAGTTCGAATTTAAGAGTCAAAGATTTGGTTTTTTAAAAGTCAACTTCTGTTCTTCATTTAAAATCGAAGTTTCTGTTTTGATTTAAATCAAATTGGTGATCCCTAAAGTTTCTATGAGGGATTTAAAACATTTTTCATGTTATAATCGTTAGCTAAAAGTGTCTAAATTTCAAAATCAAATTCGAAGTTCATGGTGTTCTTGACGACCTGCTACAGCTTTTATTTTTATTTTTCTTTTCTGGTTTGATAAATTAATCCACTCTCATTCTAGTCATTTCTGTTTTAATTACACAATTTAATTCAAACTTGAACTCACCATATTGATTGAGAATTACTCTGGTCAATCGAGTCTGTGAAGAAGAAGCAAATAGAATAGAAAAGGATACGGGTTATAAGTTTTTCACTTGGGTATTAATCAGAAAAATACACATAGACGAATGGCAGAGAGTGTTTTCGGGTGTGCGAGAGGTCACGGGTTCGAGCCCGGTTCATGGCGGAATTTTTTTTAGAAAAAGCTTCAAGGGTATATACATTTATTATTACTTATCATTTATTATTCTTATTATGTTTATTATTATTATTATTATTATTATTATTATTATTATTATTATTATTGTTGTTGTTGTTGTTGTTGTTGTTGTTGTTGTTGTTGTTGTTGTTGTTGTTGTTGTTGTTGTTGTTGTTGTTGTTGTTGTTGTTGTTGTTGTTATTATTATTTTTATTATTATTAAAATTACTAGTATTATCATTAAACATTATTATTTTGAATATGATTATGATTATGAATTAAATATTGAAGTATTAGGGATATATCTTTGTTAATATATGAAAGTAAATTTAACAAAAGTATGACTAAAACTATTGTATGAAATAAAAATAAGTATAGTAAAAGATAGTTTTATGAAAACGAATAATATATTAAAAATGACTAAAATTTTTAATTAAGTTATAAGTGACAAAGATAAAAATATAAATATATGTATATAACTTAAGTATCATTATTATTATTATTATTATGATTATCATTATTAATATCATTATTAGTAAAAGTAGTTTTTTTATAGATATCATAGTTTTTATTAAAACTATTATTATTATCATTAGTAAAATTATTATTATTATTATTATCATTACAATTATGATTATTTATATTATAATGAGTGTTATTAATATGTAATTACTAAAATCGTTATTATAAGTATCATTAACCGAAAAATTTATATTTTACAGTATTATTATAAATATCATTATTAATATCATTAATATAATTATTAACAATAATACCTTATTTAGTAATATTAAGTATTATGATTATTATCATTTTTATCGTAATATTACTAAGATTATTTTTTTTAACAAACAAATGATATACACATATATAAAACTATATTTAATACATATAACATAGCGAAAAGTAATATTTTATATAATAAAATAAATATATGAAAACATATATATTATTAATATAAAAAGTATATAACTAATAATTATATATATATTGTTCGATTACAACTATGTATATTAATAAATATATCAATGATATAGGTTCGTGAATCCGAGGCCAACCCTATACATGTTCAATGTCGTCCTATGTATTTTTACAACAAAATACAGTATGGTGAGTTCATTTGATTCCCTTTTACTCTTTACACTTTTGGGACTGAGAATACATGCGCTGTTTTTATAACTGCTTTATTAAATGCTTTTGAAATATATTTTGAACTGCGAATTCATGAAATGCTTTTATAAATGTTTGACGAGATAGAAACAAGCAAAACATTCCTCGAATGAATTATTATGCAGACAGAAGTTCTGTGGATTATTATTGAATTAGTTGGACGTTATAATTGCCACTAATTGTTGTGAATATTTTCCCCTGATTATTATTGCTTGGTAACCTAAGAATTAGAATCGGGTATGGCCCTAATTCACGTGAATCCTAAAGGTAGCTACCGGGTTTAACACCCCCACCCAGAATGTTCACTAGACGGAAGGGCTAGTGGGCGTGTTGTTTAGTACTTCGAAGTTTATATAATTAATATACAGACGAGATGTTCTGTTTTGGGGATATTATTATGCGCATTATGTGTTAAGGTCGGTTACCAAGCCAAGCTATAAAAGCAATGAAAAGTGAATGTTATGTATCGAGAGAATGATTTTATACACATGTTATATGTATGCTATTTTTGTGCACAAGATATGTGTACGGTTACTAAGATTTATGAAAGATGATTTCGTACACGAGAAAGGTGTACTGTATTTAAAAGATAACGCATGTACATTACAGTTGGGTATAGGATTCGGGCCCATTTGTACCACGCAGGATTTAAATCTTGTGGTCTATCAAAATGATGAATTTTATTGTTTTATGATAAACCTATGAACTCACCAACCTTTTGGTTGACACTTGAAAGCATGTTTATTCTCAGGTATGAAAGAAATCTTCCGCTGTGCATTTTCTCATTTTAGAGATATTACTTGGAGTCATTCATGACATATTTCAAAAGACGTTGCATTCGAGTCGTTGAGTTCATCAAGATTATTATTAAGTCAGTGATAGTTTGATATATTATGAAATGGTATGCATGCCTGTCAACTTTCGATGTAATGAAAGTTTGTCTTTTAAAAACGAATGCAATGTTTGTAAAATGTATCATATAGAGGTCAAGTACCTCGCGATGTAATCAAATGTAATGTATTCTTCCAGATGGATTAGGACGGGGCATTAGAGTTGGTATCAGAGCGGTGGTCTTAGCAAACCAGGTCTTGCATTAGTGTGTCTAACTGATAGTTGTTTAGATGCATTAGTGATTCTGGACTTCGACCGTGTCTGCATGTCAAAAGTTTTGCTTATCATTTAGTGTCGAAAAAATTATTTGCTTATCATCCTTAAAGTCTAGACACGTCTTACTGCCTCTATTGCATAGACAGTGTATAGATAAATTCATATCTTAGCGTATCTGTTATTGTTACCTTTACCTGACAGCTTCCGTAGATTCCTCCGTAACTTATGGGATTTTAGTATTATATATGCATATGTAAATTATATATTGCAGGGTACTAATCTACATCCTATAATCTATCTGATCGTATGAGATGAATCCCTCAACCAGTTCGAGTCCCTCAGATTCCGATAGCTATTCCGATAGTTATTCCGACAGTTATTCCGATATGGAAACAAACTTGAGCTCCGAAATCAGTGTCACCAGAATGAATCAACCAATTCATCTGATGGGTTCCTAGCCTACTTAATCATTGGAGATAAAAAGAAGGTGATCCTTTCCATCAACCAAATTCACCTCTTGGCGAAGAACCTGAAGCACTTACCGGTGAACCAGTCCGAAATATCATTTTCACCAGCATTTCTCGAATATCTCGTCATGATTACATAATATCTCACATTCTAAACCTTATTCATTTGCTCGTTCCAACCGACAATCATCCCGGAATAATAGAAGAAGTCAATAAACTTCGCGCTCGAGAAATAAATTTGGAGAATATGGTGCAAGATTTATCAGCTTCAGCAACATCACCGGCACCAACAGTACCACCAACAACCCAAGTATCAACATCACATGCCTCAACATCTCATTCTGTACCTCGAGAATAATCATCATTCTACATGACGTTCTACATCATTTATCTTCGTTCGACATGATGGTTATGTAACCTCTAATGTTTTAGAGATTATGCACTCAAGTTCTAAACGTAAACCAAATGAGTTTAATATCATATTAACTCATTAAATCCATGATTACATCTGAAGAAAATATATACGTATATATGTTTTCATAAAGATTGTAATTAAAAATTCTTTTGTACAAACTGTTAATGGTGAAAATATTTTAACGGGTAGGTAATACCCGAGGAATATTTCAATTTCACCTTAATAAGTTACACTGTACATTCGTCGAAGCTGATTCAACGGTCATTTACTATCCTACTTACAACCACCGATATACGTATCCTTTCACAGCAAGATAACCATTTTCATTCAATTTCATATTTAGATTTTGACATATCAGAATCCAACAAGTGGCATAATGAAGAAAACGTATGACAAAATAAAATTTGTTAGAAACAGACAAATTAACTATGAGAAATTTTGTTAAGAATCCACGCTAACTGTTCCTAGCTAACTGATTTCATTTTATTTATCGCAATTTAATTATTGCAGTTTATATTCTGGCAATTTTATTTAACGTCATTTAATTTCTGTTATTTATTTTACGCACTTTAAATATCGGGACACGTATACAAGGTTTTGACATATCATATCGACGCATCTATATATATTATTTGGAATAACCATAGACACTCTATATGTAGTAATGCTGGAAGCTAACAGGGTTGAGGTTGATTCTACAATGATATATATAATTTGAGTTGTGATCGAGTCTGAGACATGTACACGGGTCACGATACGTATTAATTAATTCGAATATCATAAACTATATATGAATTATTGAGTTAGTGACTGTGGACTGCTAACTGTGGACTACCAAGAATGGACAATTAAAATGAATTAAAATATTGATTATAATATATGAAACTAAACAATTCTTCAAGTTTTTCACTTGATTTCATCCTAAACTTCATTTGTATCTTGACGATTACGATCTGTGTTCAAACCTTTCATGATTCTTGAAAACACCTCAAGCAAGAGAATGAACCAACCGCACTTCATCTACAGAAGGAAAGATTTATGCATATAGCTATGCACCTGAAAAACTTTCAAAACCCGAGTAAAAGTTTAACACGTATCTGTGATAGCTCCTTTGGCGTTGTTATTACCGAAAATAATTTTACAATCCCTCTCCAAATTAGTCAATTTTGTCACAGCTCCAGCAAGTCAACTTCCACTTTTCAGTCGGACTAGCCTTACTATAACCTTGATATATATGCGTGCTCTTTTATTGTTACCGGGGAACCTTTTATATTCCACCATATTACCAGCAGATGTACCAGCAACCTCGTCGCTCTTTGATTTAAATCTCTCCAAAAAATCACTAAATTTATCTATTGAAGTCTCATCATGTACTCATCCGCATCTTGTAATAAGAATTTCCATACCAATTACCGAGAATTAGCAAATCTGTATTGTGAGTCTCGCAACGTTTCCACATCAACAGTTATATGTATCCATATAACATTTATCTCTTAGAATGATCTTCCATTCTGAAGTTCTGAAAAGCACCCAGTCTGCGAATTAATACTCTGAATTTTGAAAAGTTGAATGAAGCAACAAAAACTGTAAACGACCTCAACAGCCAAAAGTTGATGATAAAGAATTGTATGTTGGCAATGCTCAGAAAAAGTTTGAAACTGAAAAACTGATTGAGCAAACTACGAAGGAGTCTCTGAACAAATCACAAGGACTAAACTTGTACATTAAGAATCCTGATGACTCCATTTCTGAAGAAATCTTTAGCGAATACCTTGCTTCTGACTCCAAACTCTTGCGGACAAATTTTCTTCACCATCCTTCGATATTAGAAATTCCAAGATATCATCGTATCTTTCATTATAAATATCCTCCATATTTCTGAAGATGTTTTCATAACTTTTCTTATCTGAAATCATTAATCTCTTCGTGCTATCAGTGTTACATCATATAGAAACTGTTAGTTTCTATATTCTGTAAACTTTCGAGCTTAAAATATGAATGTTATTGAAGTAATGTTGAGAACTGATGCATGAGTTAGTATAATATAATGACACTTGATCAACGTGATTATATTACAGTAAGTCATGCTGAGTTTCTAATGAAACGTGATGATTCACAGACTATAACGTCATCTTGTGCCATGTTACACAACTCTTACATTCTACCTAATCTTCAAACATATCAAGAACATAAATTCTTGATAGTTCAATCTTTCTGGTAATTTAACCAATCAATATCGTTCTGTTATAATCTCTCTTAGAACATTAACTATGTTCATTCCGAAATTCATATCTACGAATTCTGGACTATTATTCGATTGACTTAAAGTCGGGAAGAGAAAACAAAAGTATGGAACTCCAAAATATAAAGGAAATGAAGAAGATGGATTTATAGTGAAATATCAGACAGAGCAATCGAAACAGATTATTGCATTAACCAAAAAGGATTCTAATTTCCATAATTACCGAAGAAATCAAATCTTAATACGAAGATTTCCACTAAATCCCTTAAGTTCCAGAAATCAACCGTGACTACGTCACCGGTTAAGACGAACTTTCATTTACTCATTTCATTCTTTTGTGATAGCTTCACTCGTACTCTTTGAGTAACCGAATTATTTTATCTATATTACTCGATAGTGATAAAACTCTATTTATCAACCCATATTCGTCATGAAAACATTTTTATTGTTAGCCATGACAATCTCGATCAAATTTCGGGACGAAATTTCTTTAACGGGTAGGTACTGTGACGACCCGGAAATTTCCGACCAAATTTAAACTTGATCTTTATAAGATTCTGACACGATAAGCAAAGTCTGTAATGTTGAGACTTGAAAACTTTGGAACAGTTTACATGAGTGCATTTGCCCTTTTACCATTCTCGACGATTCATGAACAATTGTTTGTAAATAAGTATGTATATATATATATATATATATATATATATATATATATATATATATATATATATACACACACATATATATATATATATACATATATAAAAAATATATGATTCTTAAACATAATTAATATTATATGTATATTGTAATGCATATATAAAATGAATGAATATTAAATATTGAATATATGTTATTATATATCACATAGTTATAAATATGTAGTTGTAATATATTAAATTGAAGTTATAAGTTAAAATAAATGGTATAGTAATATTGTTGTTATTTTCAATATTAATATCAAAGTTAGCACTATAAATATAATATGCGAATGTGAAACTTGATATATATAAATTGATATATTATTATTATTACTAATAAAATTATTATAATTAATAATATAAATAATTATTATAATAATATTATGAATATTATCATTAATTATTGATAATGCTAAAAACGAACATATATTTCATAGCATTATCCCTCAAGAAAGATAAGCTTTTAGTTGCAATTGTTCTATTTACAAGTGATATTCGTTTAAATAATAAAAGGTGAAGACAAAAGACAGAATCGACGATTTGAAGACGCAAATGACTAAAAAGCTAAAAAGAACAAAGTACAATCAAAGTGGTTCAAATTATTGATGAGAAACGTCTAAAAGTTACAAGAGTACGAGCCGCAAAATGCAAAGTACAAGATATTAAATAGTACAAAAGGACGTTCGAAAATCCGGAACCGGGACCAGAGTCAACTCTCAACGCTCGACGCAACGGACTAAAAATTACAAGTCAACTATGCACATGAATATAATATAATATATAATTAATTCTTAAAATTATTTATATATTATATTATATATAAAACCATCGGCAAATAAACAAACAAAAGTATGTGATCTGGATTCCTGCTCCATGCGATCGCATGGCCTGGAGGCCTAAATCCCATGCGATCGCATGGCTTACTTTTTCTGGCCACACTCCTATAAAAAGCAGTTTGGTGCTCGAGTAAAAAAACACACATCTTTCTCTAATCTATCTCTCACTTAACGATATATACAGTGGCGAAGCTTGAACGTTGATATCGGAGGGGGGGAAATAATTCAAACAAAAGATGGAGGTACTTAAAATTCAAGTTAAAACAAGTATAATAATTAATGTCGAGCACAAAGTTGCAACAACTCGACTCGTAGACCCTTAATATATAACAATGATCATCATCAAAATCATCGTTATCATTATTATTGTTATAATTCTAAATGGCTAATTAACATATTTGCAAAAAATGATAGATTTTTAACCAAGTAATAATATATTAAACCTAAATCACTACGTAGTATTTATTTATAGTAATAGGTTAGTAGTTATGAATAAACATAATACGGAGTATAATACTAAAAAAGTATATTTATATACTAGTAAAATTTTTACTAGTATAGATTGCTGCTCAGGCTGCTCTTCCTGCGCGTCTTCGGATTCGAAATCATAGTCTAATTAGCTGTTGTGTTGTGTTCTTTTAATATCCTCGTGATTTGTGTTTCCTATAGCTTCATGTTTGTTGGTTGTTTGTGCATTTATTTGGTGCGGTCGCTTGTAGCCTCGTGTCTTGTCTAGCTCCTTGCTAGTTTGTTTCGTGTTCTTTATATTTTAATAAAACTTACTTGACTTTCAAAAAAAAACTAGTAAAATTTTTATACGTACAAAAGAATACTATAATAGTAAAATAAAATAAGCAGAATAAAGGAGATAACCAGTTTGAGACATTGTATTAATTACCAATTGTCTTCACGGAAAACGAGAGATGAACAGCAATAGAGGAGTTGGCGAGAGTGCGAGACTAGATGAGGGCAAGGGATATTTTCTAAGTTTGAGAAAAAGTAACTAAATGTCATAATAATTTATTTGGAGGGGCTAGAATTAAAACTTGATACATTTAGTCACTACAAAAAAAATATTTGCTATAAAGGACAAAAGTTATTGGGGTGGCTGAAGCCCACCCCTGCCCTTTAAATCCTTCGCCATTGGATATATATATATATATATATATATATATATATATATATATATATATATATATATATATATATATATATATATTATAATTTTAATTTTAATTTTAATTTAATAATAATAAGGGTATGTTAGCGAATGTTGTAAGTGTGTAAGTCGAAATTTTGTCCGTGTAACGCTACGCTATTATAAATCATTGTAAGTTATATTCAACCTTTTTAAATTAATGTCTTGTAGCTAAGTTTTTATTATGCTTATTTAAATTGAATTAATCGTGATGTTGGGCTAAAATATTAAGACGGGGTAATTGGGCTTTGTACCATAATTGGGGTTTGGACAAAAGAACGACACTTGTGGAAATTAGACTATAGGCTATTAATGGGCTTTATATTTGTTTAATTAAATGATAGTTTGTTAATTTAATATAAAGATTTACAATTGGACGTACCTATAAATAACCATATACACTCGATCGGACACGATGGGCGGGATATTTATAAGTACTAATAATCGTTCATTTAACCGGATACTGGAATGGATTAATAGTCAATGGACTTATTAAAACAGGGGTGAATTATATACAAGGAAAATTGGTATAATTATAGTTTAAGTCCCCAATTAGTTGGAATATTTGACTTCGGATATAAGGATAATTTGACGAGGACACTCGCACTTTATATTTATGACTGATGGACTGTTATGGACAAAAACCAGATGGACATATTGAATAATCCATGACAAAGGACAATTAACTCATGGTAATAAACTAAAATCAACATGTCGAACATCATGATTACGGAAGTTTAAATAAGCATAATTCCTTTATTTCATATTTTATCGTACTTTTATTTACTGTCATTATATTTAATTGCACTTTTAATTATCGTACTATTTAATTATTGCAATTTTATTTATTGTCATTTTATTTATCGCATTTTAATTTATCGCACTTTAATTATTGTCATTTACTTTACGCTTTAAATTAAGTCTTTTATATATTTAATATTTTACATTAGGTTTTAACTGCGACTAAAGTTTTAAAATCGACAAACCGGTTATTAAACGGTAAAAACCCCCTTTTATAATAATAATACTACTTATATATATATATATATATATATATATATATATATATATATATATATATATATATATATATATATATATATATATATATATATATATATATATATATATATATATATATATATTTATATATTTACAAATATAGTTTTAAAAATATAGCGTTAAACTTGGCTAGCTCCCTGTGGAACGAACCAGACTTACTAAAAACTACACTACTGTACGATTAGGTACACTGCCTATAAGTGTTGTAGCAAGGTTTAGGTATATCCACTCTATAAATAAATAAATAACTTGTGTAAAATTGTATCGTATTTAATAGTATTTTGTAATAAAATTACAACTATTTTGTATACACCTCTACGCACATCAAGTATTTTTGGCGCCGCTGCCGGGGAACTGCTTAAACGCCCGAAGCGAAACGCTATATATATAAAAAAAAAGATTTTTATTAAGTCTTAGTTTACTTTTGTAAAAAAATACGTTTTAAATATTAAAAATACAAAAATATAAAAAGAAAAACAAAATTTATATATTTTAAGAGTATGTTAAATATATATATAAAATTATAAAGTTTCTTTATTTTATTTTAGTTTTTAAAAATTAAAGTTTTTATTTATTTTATATTAATATTCTATAAAAATATAAAATAGAAAAAAAAAATAAATAAGTAATCGGGCTACACTGTAGCAGCCCAATTTGTGACCTGAATATTTGGGCCATGCAACCGCATGAACCGGTAGGCTAAAATCCATGCGACCGCATAAGCTGCTCTGACACGCCACATCTGAACCTGGTACAGCAATAATTACGGAGTATTAATTATTATTATTATTATAAACCCTAATTAGGTTTAGTTTATTTTATTATTTAGTTTAGTTTTTAGTTTTAATTTGTAATTTAAGTTTTAGTCAGTTATATTAATTATATAAATTAATACTTTTATAAAATAATAATATAAAATAAATATTTTTGTAAAAATTATATTTTTATAACTTTAGTTTTATTATTTTTTAAATTTTGTATCCTTTAGTCGTTTAATCGTAATTTATATATTTTTATCGTTCGTAATTAGTTTTAAGTGTAGTATTTTGCCGTAGTTATTTTTATTTCTAGATTTTTAGGCTTTGCCGTAAAATCCCTTAAGTGCTTTTTCTTTAGACTAAGATTTAAGTACTTTAGAATTTTGCGACGCCGTTTTAAGATTTTAGTACTTTTTAAGTTATTACCGTTTTGGATATAGTATTCCTTCTAAGCTTTAATACCTTTAGACGTAACTTTTAATTCTTAGTTTTTAGACTTTTAAGTTTCGACGCGCTAAGTTCTTTTTATTATTTTTTCGACCTTTTATTTTTCGACGTTTTTCGACGCATTTTTTCTTCTTCTTATTTCTTGACGCTCTAGTTTTTAGAACATAGAATTTTCTATTTCTTCTCTAAAAATTCTTTAAATTTCGGCGAAAAATTATTTTAAGTGGTTAAATTGATAGACATCCAAAATTTTCTGGTTCGTAGTAATAGTTGGATTTGTTAGTGGCGAGTTATGGGCTTCCGATTTAAAGGGTGCTGGCTACCTGCTGCATCTATTGGCTATTCGAAACGTGGACAAAATCAGAAAAGTCTATTAATTTGATAACTTTAATAATTTTTATCTTTTATAACTAATAAGATATTCAGTGAATGCACCGAGCAAAACGTTCACCACCTTTTATACTTTCACCACCTGTAACTCGATCAAGACATCTAGCCAATATTGTCGCCGTTGATTTTTCTTTAGAATCGTCATCTAGTCGACCAAGTACTCCAATTTAAATTTTCGATAATCCATTTTTTGAACCCAACCTCACAATTGAGAATCCGGAGGATATTCAGGGATAATTCAGAGATCCTGAACCATTAATCTTTCCTCCTGAACCACCAATCATTCAAACAGAGATTGTCGAGGAACAAACCATTAAATCAGAATCCTCTAGCGATTCAGATTCAACAAATTCAATCATGAAGAATCTGGAACCTCTAAGTATGGAAGACCGAATGAGAGCTAAACGCACTGGCCAAGGTCACGCAATTACTCAACCAGACATTAATGCGCCAGATTATGAAATCAAAGGACAAATCCTACACATGGTGACTAATCAATGCCAATTTAGTGGTGCGCCGAAGGAAGATCCAAACGAACATCTTCGTACCTTTAATAGGATCTGTACTCTATTTAAAATAAGAAAAGTGGAGGATGAACAGATATATCTCATGTTATTTCCCTGGACTTTAAAGGGAGAAGCCAAAGATTGGTTAGAATCGTTACCTGAAGGGGCGATTGATACATGGGACGTTTTAGTTGAAAAATTTCTTAAACAATTCTTTCCTGCATCTAAAGCTGTAAGACTTCAAGGAGAAATAGTTACGTTCACACAAAAGCCAAATGAAACTCTATATGAGGCATGGACAAGATTTGGAAAGTTATTGAGAGGATGTCCGCAACATGGTTTATACATTATCAAATAGTACAAATATTCTACCAAGGATGAGACATCACTATAAGAAAAGACATCAATATAGCAGCTGGTGGTTCCATTATGAAGAAAACAGCAACTGAAGCTTACAAAATTATTGATAACACTGCTTCCCACTCACATGTGTGGCATCAAGAAAAAGATATCGTTAGATCATCTAAAGGGGTTAGAGCCGATTCTAGCCATGACTTTAATTCCATTTTCGCAAAGATAGATGCTGTCGAGAGACGAATGGAAAAGATGACTAAAGATATTCACTCAATACGAATTAGTTGTGAGCAGTGTGGAGGACCACATTTGACAAAAGATTGTCTCAGTATTGAATAAACAATGGAACAAAGAGAGAATGTTTCATATATAAACCAAAGGCCTGGAAATAATTATCAAAATAATTATCAACCGCCAAGACTAATCTACAATCAAAACCAGAATTATAACCGAAATGTTCCATACAACAACCAACAAGGTCCTAGCAATCAACAAGTATCCAATAATACTTACAATCAGCAAAGACCTATTTTTCAAAATAAACCACCACAAACCGATGATAAAAAACCAAATCTAGAAGATATGATGTCGAAGCTAGTTGAATCTCAAACGCAGTTTTTCACATCTCAGAAACAAACAAATGAATAAAATGCCCAAGCATTTAGAAATCAACAAGCTTCTATTCAAAATCTGAAACAAGAAGTAAGCAACCTCGCAAGGTTAATAGGTGAAAGAAAACCGGAAAGTCTACCTAGCGATACATATGCTAACCCCCAGAATGAAACAGCTAAAGCTATTACCACAAGAAGTGGTATTACACTTAAACCACCTGAAATGCCTGTAATTTCTAATGACGCTATTCCTATTCCACAGGCACCACAACCTGAGCAAGATAAGGAAACAGAACCGGTAGTTGAAAAGGTTAATGAAGATAACACAGTTAAGGCTAAACCTTATGTTAAACCATAGTAAAATGAGAAAAGAAAGACTTGAAGCCGAGCAATCCAAATTCTTGGATATGTTTAAATAAATAAATGTCAATCTTCCTTTCATTGATGTGATTTCAGGAATGCCAAGATATGCTAAATTCTTGAAAGATCTAATCATAAATAGAAAGAAAATGGAAGAACTCTCGGCTGTTACTATGAATGCTAATTGTTCTGCAATGTTGCTGAATAAGATACCAGAAAAATTATCAGATCCAGGAAGTTTCACAATTCCATGTTTTCTGGGTAGTCTTAGTTCAATAGAAGCATTGGCAGACTTAGGTGCTAGTATAAATTTAATGCCGTATTCACTATACGCTAAACTAGACCTTGGAGAATTGAAACCAACACGAATAAGCATACAACTAGCCGATCGATCAGTAAAATATCCTAGAGGGATAATGGAGAACTTGCTAGTTAAAGTTGGTACTTTAGTATTTTCAGTAGATTTTGTTATTCTGGATATGGAAGAAGATTCTCGAGTTCCTCTCATATTAGGAAAACCATTCTTAAACACGGCTAAAGCAATAATAGAAGTGTTTGGTAAGAAACTGACCCTAAGTATAGAGGACGAGAGTGTTACCTTTTCTGTTGATAGAGCCATGCAACAACCGCAATCTGCAGATGATACATGTTATTATATTCAAACTATAGATTCACATACAGAATTGTTAGAAGAATTTCCAGAATTACAAGGAACAGGAGAATGTTCTTTAGGAGAAGGAACTGAACCAATTGATGAAGCTGAAATGTTAGCCACACTCATGGTTAATGGATATGAACCAACAACAGAAGAAATTCAAATGCTAAAAGAAGAAGACAGATATCGATATAAATCATCGATAGAAGAACCACCGACATTAGAGTTAAAGCCACTTCCAAACTATTTGGAATACGCTTATTTACATGGTGAATCTGAATTACATGTAATAATATCGTCTTCTCTTACGAAAAATGAAAAAGCTCAACTCATTTCTGTGTTAAAAGCTCATAAACCAGCTATTGCATGAAAGATTCATGACATTAAAGGCATAAGTCCTTCGTATTGCACACATAAAATCCTTATGGAAGAAGGTCATAAAACGTACGTGCAACGCCAACGAAGACTAAATCCCAATATGCAAGATGTTGTTAAGAAAGAAATTATTAAACTGCTAGATGCAGGTTTAATTTATCCAATCTCTGATAGTCCATGGGTAAGCCCAGTTCAATGCGTACCTAAGAAAGGAGGCGTGACTGTCATCACAAATGAAAAAAATGAGCTTATTCCTACTAGGACTGTAACAGGATGGCGTGTTTGTATTGATTATAGAAAATTAAATGACGCCACCAGAAAAGATCACTTTCCTTTACCTTTCATTGATCAAATATTGGAAAGATTAGCCGGAAATAGTTACTATTGTTTTCTTGACGATTTTTTCGGATATTTTCAAATTCCAATAGCACCCGAGGACCAAGAGAAAACCACGTTCACGTGCCCTTATGGTACTTTTGCTTACAAACGCATGCCATTTGGACTTTGCAACGTCCCTGCAACCTGTCAAAGGTGCATGATGGCGATTTTTCACGACATGATAGAAGAATGCATGGAAGTTTTCATGGATGACTTTTCAGTCTTCGGTGATACTTTTGAAACATGTCTAGTCAATCTTGAACGAATGCTTATTAGATGCGAGCAATCAAATCTAGTTCTTAATTGGGAGAAATGCCATTTCATGGTTAAAGAAGGCATCGTTCTTGGTCATAAAATTTCAAAGGAAGGAATTGAAGTGGATAGAGCTAAAGTAGATGTAATTGCTAAACTTCCACATCCCACCAATGTTAGAGGAGTTAGGAGTTTTCTAGGGCATGCCGATTTTTACCGACGTTTCATAAAAGATTTTTCTAAAATTGCCACTCCTATGAATAAACTCCTAGAAAAAGATGCTCCATTCATCTTTTCAGATGAATGTATCAAATCTTTTAATATTCTTAAATAAAAACTCACTAATGCGCCGATCATGATAAATCCAAATTGGAATTTACCGTTTGAACTTATGTGCGATGCAAGTGATTTTGCAATGGGAGCCGTTTTAGGACAAAGGATTGAAAAAAGATTTCAACCTATTTATTACGCTAGTTAGACATTACAAGGAGCACAAACGAATTACACAACTATTGAAAAAGAACTCCTTGCTATTGTCTTTGCTTTTGAAAAATTTCGTTCACATCTAGTTCTAGCAAAAACGGTGGTCTATACCGACTATTCTGCTCTTAGATATCTATTTTCGAAACAAGATGCTAAACCACGATTAATCCATTGGATCTTACTCTTGCAAGAGTTCGATATTGAAATCCGAGACAAAAAGGGAGCAGAAAATCTTGCCGCTGATCATCTTTCTCATCTTGAAAATCCTGAATTAGAAGTTCTAAATGAATCGGCCATACAAGATAACTTTCCTAATGAATATCTATTGAAGATAGATTATAGAAAAATTCCATGGTTTGCCGACTATGCAAACTACTTAGTATGTGGATTCCTTGAAAAAGGGTTGTCGTACCAAAAACGAAAGAAATTCTTTAGTGATATAAAACACTATTTCTGGGAAGATCCACATTTGTTTAAAAGTTGTCCCATGGAATAATACGCCGATGTGTATTCGGAGATGAAGCTAGTCAAATCTTAAACCATTGTCACACAGAACCAACAGGAGGGCATTATGGGCCTCAACTCACAACAAGAAAAGTCTATGACGCTGGATTCTATTGGCCTACAATTTTCAAAGACGCACACCTTCTTTGCAAATCATGTGATGCTTGTCAAAGGGCCAGAAAAATAAGTCAACGTGATGAAATGCCACAAAATGTCATTCAAGTATGTGAAGTATTTGACGTTTGAGGTATTGACTTTATGGGTCTATTTCCAAAATCTCATAATAATCTCTACATTCTCGTTGCCATTGATTATGTATCTAAATGGGCGGAAGCACAAGCTCTCCCGACTAACGATGCACGAGTTGTAGTCAACTTTTTAAAACGTCTTTTTGCTAGGTTTGGAACACCGAAAGCTTTAATAAGTGATCGGGGTACTCATTTTTGTAATAATCAACTTGAGAAAGTTCTCAAAAGATATGGAGTAACTCATAAAATCTCAACCGCTTATCATCCACAAATAAGTGGACAAGTTAAAAATACCAACCGAGCTTTAAAACGTATTCTAGAGAAAACCGTAGGATCAAATCTGAAGAAATGGTCCATAAAATTGGAGGATGCACTCTGGGCTTTTAGAACAGCCTATAAAACTCCAATTGGAACCACACCTTTTAAACTCGTTTACAGAAAAGCATGTCATCTTCCAGTAGAAATTGAGCACAAAGCATTTTGGGCTTTGAAGACATGTAATGTTGATTTGTATGAAGCCGGACGTCTAGCTTAAGTCAATTAAACGAATTAGAAGAATTAAGACATGAAGCATATGGAAATTCGTTAATCTATAAAGAAAGAACAAAGAAATGGCATGATAAAAGAATCAGAAGTTCAAAAGAATTTAAAGAAGGAGACAGAGTTCTTCTTTTCAATTCACGATTCAAGCTATTTCCTGAAAAATTGTAATCAAGATGGTCTGGACCATTCATAGTCAAAAGAGTTTTCCCGTACGGAACAATAGAGTTAATAAATTCAAATGGAATTGAATTTAAAGTTAATGGTCACAGAGTTAAACATTACATAGATAATCCAATAGAAGTTGAAGATGAAGTTAATCATAATTTCGACACCACAGCTAACTAAGTGTGGGAAGGTTCGAATGTTTTTAGGGTAATAGTTATTTCTGTTAGAGTTAGATATTCCATTTTCATGTAATTTTCGAGAATGAAATCCGAATGGTCTTTCCCTAGCAGACCCTAAAGAAGTAGTCTTCTCCCTCCATTCTGAATTTTTATTTTTTTTAGGTTTTACGAGATGAAGAATTCCTTTGATCTGAACCATGGTCTAATGCTACACGCTTTGATTACTAAACGTAATAATAACACACTCCCGAGTGACCTGGTGTCAGTAATAAGAGGCAAAATAGACGGAGTAAGAAAAGAACTCAGAAAAGATCATCATAAGATACATTTTGGTAAAGGAAAATCAAAATCCGCAATAAAAAGAAGAGCACGACACCTTGAAAGATGTTATAAATGCGAAAAATGGTCACACGAAGGTAAATGTTCAAATAATCAAACATATTCAAATACCGAATTTGTTACTTTATGCAGAGAAGGACCGTTCATATGTTTAGAAGAAAAGATATTGAAGAATCGAGGTTACGCTTACGTAGCTATGGAAAACCAAATCACACAACTCTCCTATGAGTCGGCTAAAGCAGGTCTCTGAGAATTCTATCTCACAGGTAAGTATGTACAGTTTTTATTTTTATTTTTATTGCTTTTAACCTTTTGATAATAAACGCTGAATCGTTCGCTATAAAGTATTAAATTGGTATTCAATAAAATTAGGTATGCGTAACCGAAATTATTGATATCATACAAAAATTTATTACATCACTGCGAAATTTACTGCTTATTCTTAAGGTATAAATATCTTTAATCAATCAACCCAAAATATTTCAAAAATTCGTCAGGAGTAAAACTAGGTTATGGAACCGAAATTACTTTACCGAAAAGAGGGGCGTATATTTTTGATAATATTTGATTGATTAAAGTGGGATAAAAGACCAAAAAGATTTTTAATTTTTAATTTTTACCATGTTTTTAAAATTAATATATAAATATTAAATTAATATTGTAAATCTTTTTAAATCAATATATTTAAGTTTTTAAGTATTTTTAAAAAAATTAATATTTTTAATATAAGTTTGTATGAATAAAAACAAAAATATAATATAAGTTTGGTGTGAATTTTTAATTTTAATAATATGAATTTTTAATTTTATGCATTTCAAATTTAAGTTTGGTGTGAATTTAAAAACAAAAATTTACTTTATTTCACTAAGTTAAAAATTTGATTTTTAAAATTCGTCGTGAGTTGAAAACTAGGTCGTTGAACCGAAATTGCTCTACCCAAGGGAGGGACGAGAACTTTTATTATCATTATTTTTAATCTTATTGAAATACAGTATGCCAAAAACATTAAAAAAAAACCCAAAAATCGTTGCTTTTAAAACCGCGCTTAAAAATGACAAATTTTAAAACTTTGTTGAGGGACGGACTAGGACAACGATCCGAAACGCCCTCACTCCTAAAAAGAAACAAATTTTTAAAATTTATTGATTTATGTTTTAAAAGTATAAGGTTTTTATAAAAAAAAACGCCAATATGTTTGGAAACTTTGGTAAAATTTAAATTGCTACTGATTTTTGCAAATGAGGGCATTGCAAGATCTTAAGTGTGGGAAGGGGTTAAATTCTTTTGGATTTTTAAAAATTTTAATTTAAACACTTGGTTACCATTAAAAATACTAGTAACGCAGTAGTAGTATTAGAATCTAGTGCTCTCTGATAATAAAGAACAGCCCTAGTCTTATATACTGACTACCCAATTCTAGTAAAATTTTTCAAAATTTTCAAATAAATGAATTCAAAATCATGTTATACAAATTTATGAACGATAAAACTAGGTGTTAACACCGAAATTATTGTTACCTCGGAAATGACATAAATTTAGAAACAACCCAAAATGTTATAATTTATTTAAAATGGAATAGAGGACAATAAAAAGGCAAAGAAAGGAAAATAAAAGCCAAGTGTGGGAAAAATTTACCAAGTTATTTAGAACATATATCACATATTTTTGTACAAATAATTGAAGATACTTTTGTTTTGGACAAAATTCACCGTTTTACCCGGTAAATTGTAATTTATTTGAAAGAAAGATGGATCTACACGATGAATCAATTCCATCATTAAAAGGAAGTAAAGTCTTCCAAAAAAGAAACGCGCTTCTTGATCTAGGTCAGGAAGTTGTCGTCCAGACCAGTTGTAGAGTCTACGAAAAACCTTGAAAAGTTTTCTTGAAAATCAGCTGGAAATCCACGGACCTCAGCATTAAACAGGGTCGCCAAGTGGTCAGACTTATCCTAACCATGAGAGGATCTGTCTCGTACAATGGGGGGCACCGTGCAAATTAGCTTATAAGACTAATGAATCAGATCCCCAGAAAGGATAATCTCCTTAAAGATCAAAAATCACCTTTTAAGACTAATATTACTCAATCCTTGAGATTGACTTTTAAAGATTGAGAATTACAAACTCATGGAATTCGATGATATCTAAACTCGAGCTTGAACGAGAAAATATTTTGATAAAAATTACAAACCGATTTGTTTTCTGAAAACCCATTTTTAATGCGTTCATTACCATTGAACGTAAAATCCTAGGAATTCACCTGGAATTCATTAGGTCACCTCGGGTGTCAACCATAAGAACGGTGGTTGCATAGCATGGTCAAAGACAGGACTTTGTGCCAGAACGAAAAACTATAGGGTGATCTTTACTATTGCTCCTACAAAGGATAGTAATTGCATCCGACACGTTATAGACCATAATTAAAAGAATGTCACTGGACATTGCCTTAACAGTTGCTTGTTCAACGCTTTCCTTTACAACCGGACGGTAGTTTACCGAAAGGTAATATACGGAGTAAGTATATTGGACGTGTTGCTTTCCCAATACAAGGTTAGCAAGTTGGTGACACAAAACCGCAAGTTTTGAGCTAAAATTTTCAAATCTGAAACCCACAAAACCTACAAAAAGATTTTGCAAACACCGGTGAAGGGTTATTCTGGAAAACTTATCTCGGGTAAAAGCTAGATTTTATTTTTGAAAGATCAAATGTTTTCATAAAGATCCAATTTCCTTAAAGGATCTAAATTTTCATAGTCATGTGGGACTGTAAACCACAACGTTACTACCATTGTTCATACCGCCGTATAAAAATCACTGATGTACAAAGTGTGAGGAACAAAGAAGTGATTCTAGTATTTTATTTCAAGACTATATTGCTTGAGGACAAGCAACGCTCAAGTGTGGGAATATTTGATAATGCTAAAAACGAACACATATTTCATAGCATTATCCCTCAAGAAAGACAAGTTTTAGTTGCAATTGTTCTATTTATAAGTGATATTCATTTAAATAATAAAAGGTGAAGACAAAAGACAGATTCGACGATTTGAAGACGCAAATGACCAAAAACCTAAAAAGAACAAAGTACAATCAAAGTGGTTCAAATTATTGATGAGAAACGTCTAAAAGTTACAAGAGTACGAGCCGCAAAACGCAAAGTACAAGATATTAAATAGTACGAAAGGACGTTCGAAAATCCGGAACCGGGACCAGAGTCAACTCTCAACGCTCGACGCAACGGACTAAAAATTACAAGTCAACTATGCACATGAATATAATATAATATATAATTAATTCTTAAAATTATATATATATTATATTATATATAAAACCATCGGCAAATAAACAAACAAAAGTATGTGATCTGGATTCCTGCTCCATGCGATCGCATGGCCTGGAGGCCTAAATCCCATGCGATCGCATGGCTTACTTTTTCTGGCCACACTCCTATAAAAAGCAATTTGGTGCTCGAGTAAAAGAAACACACATCTTTCTCTAATCTATCTCTCACTCTACCATATATATATATATATATATATATATATATATATATATATATATATATATATATATATATATATATATATATATATATATATATTATAATTTTATTTTTATTTTTAATTTAATAATAATAAGGGTATGTTAGCGAATGTTGTAAGTGTGTAAGTCGAAATTCTGTCCGTGTAACGCTATGCTATTATTAATCATTGTAAGTTATGTTCAACCTTTTTAAATTAATGTCTCGTAGCTAAGTTTTTATTATGCTTATTTAAATTGAAGTAATCGTGATGTTGGGCTAAAATATTAAGACGGGGTAATTGGGCTTTGTACCATAATTGGGGTTTGGACAAAAGAACGACACTTGTGGAAATTAGACTATGGGCTATTAATGGGCTTTATATGTGTTTAATTAAATGATAGTTTGTTAATTTAATATAAAGATTTACAATTGGACGTACCTATAAATAACCATATACACTCGATCGGACACGATGGGCGGGATATTTATAAGTACTAATAATCGTTCATTTAACCGGACACGGGAATGGATTAATAGTCAATGGACTTATTAAAACAGGGGTGAATTATATACAAGGAAAATTGGTATAATTATAGTTTAAGTCCCCAATTAGTTGGAATATTTGACTTCGGATATAAGGATAATTTGACGAGGACACTAGCACTTTATATTTATGACTGATGGACTATTATGGACAAAAACCAGATGGACATATTGAATAATCCAAGACAAAGGACAATTAACCCATGGCAATAAACTAAAATTAACATGTCGAACATCATGATTACGGAAGTTTAAATAAGCATAATTCATTTATTTCATATTTTATCGCACTTTTATTTACTGTCATTATATTTAATTTCACTTTTAATTATCGTACTTTTTAATTATCGCAATTTTATTTATTGTCATTTTATTTATCGCATTTTAATTTATCGCACTTTAATTATTGTCATTTACTTTACGCTTTAAATTAAGTCTTTTATATATTTAATATTTTACATTAGGTTTTAACTGCGACTAAAGTTTTAAAATTGACAAACCGGTCATTAAACGGTAAAAACCCCCTTTTATACTAATAATACTACTTATATATATATATATATATATATATATATATATATATATATATATATATATATATATATATATATATATATATATATATATATATATATATATATATATATATATATATATATATTTATATATTTACAAATATATTTTTAAAAATATAGCGTTAAACTTGGCTAGCTCCCTGTGGAACGAACCAGACTTACTAAAAACTACACTACTGTACGATTAGGTACACTGCCTATAAGTGTTGTAGCAAGATTTAGGTATATCCACTCTATAAATAAATAAATAACTTGTGTAAAATTGTATCGTATTTAATAGTATTTTGTAATAAAATTACAACTATTTTGTATACACCTCTACGCACATCAATTATTATCATTTTTTTAATATCATCATTATTAGTATCTCTATTATTATTAATTTGTATTGTTAATATAATTATTATTCATTAGAATTATTATTATTACATATATATTTATTAATTGATAATATTAATTATAAGTTATAAATTTATAAATGCAGGTATATAAACATATATATAAACTACAGATATATATATAGATACATATACATACACAAAATACAACTATACGTATAAATATACACATAAAGTTATATATAGGTAAATATACGGTATTATGTACAAAAATATATATAAGCAAATACGTTTTCTGTTTCAAATCATTGTCACTCTGTAGCTGCTTTATGTTCCTGTCTCTAAATCCAGTACGCAACATGAGTTAATTCACATAACTTGCCAAAAGCTGTTAGCAATCACATTCACCTTTTAAATTTTTATTTTTTATTTTTTCTGTCCTTGACATTGAATTCTGTCGACACCCAAATATGATATAATATGATCATTACAAGACGTTAAGGGATATCATACGACTTACACTTTCAATTATCAATTACAATTATCTGTTACAGCTTATTTATTCGATAGAATTTCACAAATAAATTGAAGAACTGAGTCGACGACTCTGTTCTTGAATTATTTTTATTCAATTCACTAAATTGTATGAAACCTCAAAATGTAATAATGCAACTTTGTCAGAAATCCTCTACTTAAACTATCTGGAAAGATTCAACAGTCGATTCTTCAAATTGAGTTCGAATTTAAGAGTCAAAGATTTGGTTTTTTTAAAAGTCAACTTCTGTTCTTCATTTAAAATCGAAGTTTCTGTTTTGATTTAAATCAAATTGGTGATCCCTAAAGTTTCTATAAGGGATTTAAAACATTTTTCATGTTATAATCGTTAGCTAAAAGTGTCTAGATTTCAAAATCAAATTCTAAGTTCATGGTGTTCTTGACGACCTGCTACAGCTTTTATTTTATTTTTCTTTTCTGGTTTGATAAATTAATCCACTCTCATTCTAGTCTTTTCTGTTTTAATTACACAATTTGATTCAAACTTTAACTCACCATATTGATTGAGAATTACTCTGGTCAATCGAGTCTGTGAAGAAGAAGCAAATAGAATAGAAAAGGATACGGGTTATAAGTTTTTCACTTGGGTATTAATCAGAAAAATACACATAGACGAATGGCAGAGAGTGTTGTCGGGTGTTCGAGAGGTCACGGGTTAGAGCCCGGTTCGTGGCGGAATTTTTTTAGAAAAAGCTTCAAGGATATATACATTTATTGTTGTTGTTGTTGTTGTTGTTATTATGATTATTGTTATTTTTATTAAAATTACTAGTATTATCATTAAACATTATTATTTTGAATATGATTATGATTATGAATTAAATATTGAAGTATTAGGGATATATCTTTGTTAATATATGAAAGTAAATTTAACAAAAGTATGACTAAAACTATTATATGAAATAAAAATAACTATAGTAAAAGATAGTTTTATGAAAACGAATAATATATTAAAAATGACTAAAATTTTTAATTAAGTTATAAGTGACAAAGATAAAAATATAAATATATGTATATAACTTAAGTACCATTATTATTATTATTATTATTATTATCATTATTAATATCATTATTAGTAAAAGTATTTTTTTTATAGATATCATAGTTATTATTAAAACTATTATTATTATTATCATTAGTAAAATCATTATTATTATTATTATTATCATTACAAGTATGATTATTTATATTATAATGAGTGTTATTAATATGTAATTACTAAAATCATTATTATAAGTATCATTAACCGAAAAATTTATATTTTACAGTATTATATAAATATCATTATTAATATCATTAATATAATTATTAACAATAATACCTTATTTAGTAATATTAAGTATTATCATTATTATCATTTTTATCGTAATATTACTAAGATTATTTTTTTTAACAAACAAATGATATACACATATATAAAACTATATTTAATACATATAACATAACGAAAAGTAATATTTTATATAATACAATAAATATATGAAAACATATATATTATTAATATAAAAAGTATATAACTAATAATTATATATATATTGTTCGATTACAACTATGTATATTAATAAATATTTGAATGATATAGGTTCGTGAATCCGAGGCCAACCCTATACTTGTTCAATGTCGTCCAATGTATTTTTACTACAAAATACAGTATGGTGAGTTCATTTGATTCCATTTTACTCTTTACATTTTTGGACTGAGAATACATGCGCTATTTTTATAACTGCTTTATTAAATGCTTTTGAAATATATTTTGAACTGCGAATTCATGAAATGCTTTTATAAATGTTTGACGAGATAGACACAAGCAAAACATTCCTCGAATGAATTATTATGCAGACAGAAGTTCTATGGATTATTATTGAATTAGTTGGACGTTATAATTGCCACTAATTGTTGTGAATATTTTTCCCTGATTATTATTGCTTGGTAACCTAAGAATTAGAATCGGGTATGGCCCTAATTCGCGCGAATCCTAAAGGTAGTTACCGGGTTTAACACCCCCACCCAGAATGTTCACTAGACGGAAGGGCTAGTGGGTGTGGTGTTTAGCACTTCGAAGTTTATATGATTATTATACAGACGAGATGTTCTGTTTTGGGGATATTATTATGATCATTATATGTTAAGTTCGGTTACCAAGCCAAGCTATGAAAGAAATGAAAAGTGAATGTTATGTATCGAGAGAATGATTTTATACACAGGTTATGTGTATGTTATTTTTGTGCACAAGATATGTGTACGGTTACTTAGATTTATGAAAGATGATTTCGTACACGAGAAAGGTGTACTGTATTTAAAAGATATCGCATGTACATTACAGGTGGGTATAGGATTCGGGCCCATTTGTACCATGCAGGATTTAAATCTTGTGGTCTATCAAAATGATGAATTTTATTATTTTATGATAAACCAATAAACTCACCAACCTTTTGGTTGACACTTGAAAGCATGTTTATTCTCGGGTATGAAAGAAATCTTCCACTGTGCATTTGCTCATTTTAGAGATATTACTTGGAGTCTTTCATGACATATTTCAAAAGACGTTGCATTCGAGTCATTGAGTTCATCAAGATTATTATTAAGTCAGTGATAGTTTGATATATTATGAAATGGTATGCATGCCTGTCAACTTTCGATGTAATGAAAGTTTGTCTTTTAAAAATGAATACAATGTTTGTAAAATGTATCATATAGAGGTCAAGTACCTCGCAATGTAATCAAATGTAATGTATTCGTCCAGATGGATTAGGACGGGGCATTAGATAAAGAGTCCGATGGAAAGGTAGTCAAAGTAGTGGGAGGAACCGTAGAAAAACTTGTTGAAAGGTTTGGAGGTCACAAGATAAAAATGAATAAGAATGTGAAGGTTAATTCTCAAGTTGATTATGAAGTGTCTTCCAATTTAGAGGATCTTGAAGGGCCTAAGTGTGGGGGAGACAATGTAAACCCGCCACATAGTTCTGTGAGGCATGATAGTGAGTGTAAGGAATATGGGGATGACTCGGTGATTGATCGTTCTATGAGGAAATTACATAGAAGGGTTCATGATGCTAGGAGTAGAGGAGACGAAAGTTTGAGTAACCGTCTTGTGTGTAACTTGTCTCCTAAAGAAAAAGATAAATTATTTGAGTTAATGCATGTCGCCAAGGAAGATGATGCATGGTTGGAGTCTAAGTTGAGGAAAGTTAGAAAAAATGAAGGTTCTCATAAAGTGAAAGAAGGAGGAATCTTCTACAGTCCTGGAATCATCTGAAGTGGAGAAAGAGTCGTGTGCACGACTCAAAAATAAAACTGCACAAACTATGTGTAGAGTTTGTAAGTCTCTTTTATTTTAATTTTACTTTATTCCTATTTTATTTATTTAGTTAAATGAACTTTGTGGGTATATTCACTGCAAGCCCTCACGAGACAAAACTCGTCCACCCGAGGGAATCGGGTGGTTTAAAGGCTTCTTGCACACGTTAAGTGCAAGCGGGATCCCTACGAAAGTGGGCTAGTTAGATTTTATGTTTTCTTTTATTTTTGTTTTATAAGAATAAAGTTGGATGGAAGGAAACATGTTATATGATGAAATGGGGGAGTCAGTGTGCTTGTTACGGTTGTTATGGAAGTTGATTTTATTTCAGGTAATATTGTTCTTTTTCTTCTTCTTCTCTTTGTTCAAATTCCTCACTTTTACTTAAAAATTATTTTAACATGCATACGAGGACGTAGCATGGTTTAAGTGTGTGGGGGGGGGGGGGAGGAAATTTTCACATTTGGCTTAGCTTGAAAAAGTTTGTTGTTCAAAGGTTGTAAGAAATAAATGGTTTTAAATTGCCTAGGTGGTCGAATTTTTTTTGTTTTAATGTTATAATTGAGATGTTGACCCATGAGAGTACCCATAGCGACTAAGAATTAACTTGGAAGTTTTGGACTTGGCCGGTGAGGAATGATAGTGTTAGGCAATTTATTGAAAGCATTTGACCTTGTTGACCTCGGCTAGGTAACTTTAAGAGATTGTATTATCATGGAGAAAAGAAAGGATGAAAATGAGATCCAATTGTTGTATTCTAGGTAACATGAATGATAAAGAAACACTTTAGGATTTTGTTTTTAAAATATTTTTATTTTACACCATTTTTAAGACAGTCCAACCAGGTCGTTAGTACACAATTGTGTACTAGAATCAATTAGTTACCATTAGCAGCCTGAGCCTTTAGAATGAAAACCATAGAAAAACCAACTTCTCATTCTTACCCTTAATTTTTGGCTATTAATGTCGAATTTAATCAAACTTTATCTTGTTTAGATTTAGTAACATTAAGTGGCAACACAACTCATTTTTGCTAAGACATAATTGGTTTAAATTAGCATAGCAATTATAACTAGCTATCATACTATAGTGTTTGTGACTTTTTGATTAGTTTGACGCAGAGTGGTTTTCTAGGTTCCACATTGGATTCCACGATTTACTCACTAGTATGAAAGTGCATAATAATGATGATTGTCACCAATGCAACACTTGTAGAGTTTACTCTTCCCTAGGCAAAGGTCGAAAGGAAGTACTTTATATCACAAGCTATGACAATGATATTCACCACACCCAACACCCATCATCTACATTATATTTATATATATATCATTGTCACCATCACCACACATTCACCGTTACATCCTAAATGTTCTTAATATGTTATATGTTGTGTGCTATCATTAAAAAAAGAGAAAAAGTGGAGGAAGTGGACGAGAAGAATTTAAAAAAAAATATGTCAAAAATTGTGAAACGATTGCCCTAAAAAGCATGGACCACTAAGGCATAGAAAGAAAAAATGAATGATGAAAAAGAGAGTAGAAGAAGAGTATGCCAAAAATTGTGAAACGAGTGCCTTATAAAGCATGGACCACTGAGGCATAAAATTCGTTCTCGTTGAAATGTCAAGTCAAAAAATGCAAGACTTCTTATAACCTCACAAAAGTACCTACACCTTTCATGTGATGCCTCGTATAAATGGGCAATGTAACCAAAATCCATTTCATCGAGCTTGTGGTATGGGGTATTTCCAATTAGACTCAAGGGGTTCATTGGTGTTGGGACTTAGAAGCTATGCACTTAGTACTAGTGTAGACAAGGGCATGAGTTTGGCTAGTTGAAAAGTTAAGGAGGACAAAAACACAAACATATGCATGATTCTAGTTATAGTTGAAGTTCCGATTTAAATTAATTTATCTTTGTATGAATGAGGGTCACATTAAAATTTCTAAACCTTAGAAAGTTTGATTGGTTCGACATTCGTAACTGTTTTACACCAATTTTTATCCGAGTCATGACCAACCAAATAAACTCAACCAGATGTAATTTAACCCATTTTGTGTTTCTTTTGACATGCTACCTAGATACATTTGTATTTATTGTTAAGAGATTAAGTATGGATCATGAAAAAGTTGTGAAGGATATTTGTTTAACTTAGTTCTAAGTGTTGATCCATTTGTTGATTTGGGAAATGATTGAGGCTTATAGTGTTATGCATAGCATTGGAATTAGTAAGTTAAGGAAATGTCCTGTGAGGAAAAGTTTTGTGATTGATGCATTGGTGGTTGAAAAATTGTTTGAGGTATTGAGTGACTGACCCGTATTACCTTTACATCTCAATTAATAGTTAAAATTGTTTTGCGAAAAGTTATTTGAATTAAGATCACCTAAGTATTGTTGTCTTATAGTTAAAAACAGATTTGCTTGAGGACAAGCAAAAGCCAAGTGTGGGGGGCTTGATCGGTCCTTATTTGACACGATTGTTTATGCTTAACAACGTGAAAGTAACCATATTTGAGTGAAAAATGATATACTTTGATGTGGTTTTGTGTTTTATAGGGAGAAAAGAAGTTAGTGCAAAAAGGTGCGAAAAACGGCATTTGAAGTCGAATTATGAAAAAAGTTTGAAAAATCAGATTTTTTACACTGGAGTAAAATACGCCAGCTTTCAAGTTTTTTACACAGTGCAAATATGGGCGTAAATTAGCCAGGATTGGCGTAAAATACGCCAATACAAGTTTGAAAATCAGGGAAAAAAACATTTTTGGGCGTACAATTACGCCAAGTTTTTACGCTAGTACAATTATGGGCGTAAATTACGCCAGGATTGGCGTAAAATACGCCAATGCAATTTTGCTGATGCCGGATTTTGAGAGATTTTTGCTTTGGAAACAAGTTATTCAATCCCTATATAAGGGAAACCCTTAGCTACGAATTGGGGATCTTTTTCCTAAGTTTTAGAGCCCTAATCACATACAAAAACATCACAAAACATCATCAATCAAGGATTCAAGTCAAGATCAAAGGCTCGTTCATCATGATTCATCCTTCTATCATCGTGTTCATCATCATCAACATGCAAGGCTAATCTCCTTACTTTATTCCTTCCATTGAACAATTGTGTATTTATGATTTCATTCAAGTATTATTGTGATTCATAATTTGTATTGAAAAAGTCTTTTGATTTATGAATTGTTCAAGTTATCGTTTAATGCAAATTTATCGATTTTCATTATTGCAAGACTTATTATTGTGAATTGATAGTTGTTCTAAGTTCGCTTAGTGTTAATTTAGTTAAGGATAAAGACAAGCTATATAATTTACATGAAAGTGCCCATGATAGTGTTTTTGATAAATTGAAGAACTTATGTCTATGTAAGTTACATGAAAACTTGATAAAGTTTAATACTTGTTTGAATGAATTGTACCAATTGGGATTTGGAAGGGATAAAGCTTTTAATCTATTGATAACAACTTTACATTTTTAATATTTTGCTTATGCTTTTTGCTTTAAACCATTAAAGCTTAAGTTTTCTTGTATAATCTTCTCAATTAGTAAACGTGCTTTAGTTTAATCAACCCAACTCCTGAAAATTGCTTGCTTTTAACCACAATCTCCCGTGGAACGAACCTTACTTACCCTAACTAGTTTAAGGTAATTAAGTTATTTTTGATGGGTACTTCGACGCCGATCAAATTTTGGCGCCGCTGCCGGGGATGTGTGCGCTTGATTGCAAGCTCTTATTTTAATTGTTTTCTTGTTAAATTAGAAAAACCATAAAAATTATAAAACATAAAAAAATCCAAAAATATTGTTTCTTATATTTTGTTTGTCAGTATTACGCTCGGTATTCTTGTTTTTGTTGAAGTGCAGGTTAGCGTATACAAACTCGGAGTTTAGGAGATCTAAATCTTGAGCCTTTAAATCCGAAAATCGAGAAATCTGCAAAAGCTAATCGAAAAGCTACAAGAATCTTAAAGGGCTTGACAGTGGCTTCAGCTTCCACTCAACCACAGCTAGAGTCACATCCGATTGTTCCACCAAACTCTCCTAAATCAGTTTCGATACTGAAGAGGAAGTTTTTAATCAACGAAACGAGATGGTTGAACGACAAAGAGGGGTATACACCTACTACCAACCGGGTGATTATGAGGATCATTCACCCATTGTTTTTCCCGCACCGGCAGGGGGAAACACACGATGATATGAGGTCCGACCTCAACTCATTTAGATCTTTCCAACCTACCAAGGTATGGCTAATGAGGAACCATATGAACACATCACTGAATTTAATGAGATATGTGCTACTAATCAGGTAAATGGTTTCACTAATGATAAGGTACGTCTGCGATTATTTCCTTATTCAATTAAAGATAAGGCAAAACGATGGTTTCTCTCTTTGCCCGCCCGGAGTATTAATACTTGGGCGGAGATGAAAAACGGTTTTTAGAGGAGTTTTATCCTATAAGTAAAACTTCAGACATGCGTACGCAAATAAAATCTTTTAGACAACTACCCGGTGAATTATTTCATGAAGCGTACAAGCGTCTGAAGGAGTTACTTAGAGCATGCCCGCACCATGAGATACCAAAGTGGGAATTGGTTAAAGTTTTCTATGATAGTTTGGATTCCCAAACCAGGCAATTCCTGTTTGGCGGCTAGTGGTGGGGCATTTTTAACTCGATCTAGTGATGACGAGTGGACCTTCTTTGAGCAATTAAGCAAGGGTTCAAAAACCCAAGCTTCAGTCAATCGGAAACAACCTAGTACTTCCCGAGTGAGTCATGTTTCCAACTCGGGTAGTTCATCTAGGAACTTAGAGCAAGCATTTGATGATTTGAAAATGCTTATATTTAACAACCCAAACCAGGGTTTTGCTTGTAATGTTTCGTAGGTTCAGGAAGTTTGTGAGATATGTGGAGATCCTTCTCATTTCGCACACCGGTGTAGGAATGGGGTTCCACCGGTGAATCAACAGATAATGGAAGAACATGTTAACGAGGTTCAGGGAAGGCGTTTTGATCCATACTCCAACACGTACAATCCGAGATGGAGAAATCATCTAAACTTTAGTTGGAGCAACAACAACGCTTTAAATGCTAATAATCAAGGAACCCAACCAATACCTCAAAACAACTTCCAAAATCAAAACAACTTCCAAAATCAAGAGAACTACCAAAGAAATTACCAAAACCCTTATCCCAATAACCGAAACCGAAACCAAAACCAAAACAATTATCAAAATCAAGGCTAAGGTCAAAACCAAAACCAAAATCAAAACAATTCTCCACCCAATCAACCATCAAGCTTGGATGCCAAGATGGACGCATTTATTTTCGAAATGCGAAAAATAGTGGAGGTGCAAAACAAGTCTATTGGTGCATTGGCTAAAGAGATTGGTAATGTTGCGGAAAGTAAAAGAAATCGAGAGCCGGGTATAATTCCAAGTTATACGGTTCTCAATCCAAATCATAAGGATCAAAGAAAAGGGCATAGTGTGAATATGGTGGGCACTTTACGAAATGGAAAGGCATATGATAACAAAGTAAAAATGCCCAGGAAATTAGAAATCAGAAATCAAGTATGGTCTAGGTAAGTCTCCTACTTTACATGATTTGAGTAACAATGTTAATGAAGTTCCGGTGGATTTTGGGGTTGGGTTAAATGTTGAAAAACCGGTAGTTGAAAAGCTTGAGGAAACGGAAATGGAGCCGAATACTATTCCATTCCCCAAGGCTCTAGAGTCCCCGAACCTATTCCCTTATGGGAAAAAGGGACCAAAAATAAATGTTATGCGGGAAACGTTTAAACAAGTAAAAATCAATATTCCACTTATTGATGCAATCAAACAAATTCCTGCATATGCTAAGTTTTTAAAAGATTTGTGTGTTCAAAAACAGAAACTCAATAAGTGAGTGCGGTCATTTCCGGTTCACTTCCACCGAAGTTTAAAGACCCAGGGACACCGCTAATTTCGGTTACGGTGGGTAATGTTAATGTCAAAAAGGCTTTATTAGATTTGGGGGCTAGTATTAACATACTTCCATCAAGTTTTGTTGACCGGTACGAGTTGGGAACTTTAAAACAAGCTGATATTCTCATCCAACTTGCGGATCGGTCAATGAGAACTCCGAGGGGTATGTTGGAAAATGTGATTGTGAAAGAGGAAGACTTTTATTACCCGGTAGATTTTATTGTTATGGACATTGAGACCACTTTTAGGGAGACCCAACCAACGATCATTCTTGGTCGTCCATTTTTGGCCACAATTGATGCTCTCATTAATTGTAGAACCGGGGTTATGAACATTTCTTTTGGTAAAAAGAGATCACCGATTAATATCTTTAATTCATTAAATACACCGGATGTCCAGGATTGTTTTTTGTTGGATACTAACCATGAACAGGTTCAAAAGTATGCACCGGATGTGAAAGAGAAAGATGAGGCAAGGAAATTTAGTGAAGAGGGTATGACGAATGAATTTATGGAATCTCAATTAAGAACTAATGCAGAAATTTTGATGAGTCAACAAGAGTCGATACAAAATCTTGAGCGAGATTTGAAAAATCTGAGTCAAGTTCTTGAAACTAAGTTAAGTTCGTCTATTAGCACCACTTGTTTATTACCGATGAAAGAAACCGTGATGGCAGTGTCCACATTTATTGAGAAATTTGATAAGATGGAACATTTGGTAACTCCAAAGATGATTGAGCCTTACCGACCACCATCCATGAGAAAATCAAATGAACATATATCTAGTGATAACAAAATGGATAATGTTTGTGTTCCGAATGGGTTTGTTGGTGCACTTAAAGAATCTAAAGAGTTCGATGGAAAGGTAGTCAAAGTAGTGGGAGGAACTGTAGAAAAACTTAAAGGTTTGGAGGTCACAAGATAAAAATGAATAAGAATGTGAAGGTTAATTCTCAAGTTGATTATGAAGTGTCTTCCAATTTAGAGGATCTCGTAGGGCCTAAGTGTGGGGGAGACAATGTAAACCCGCCACATAGTTCTTTGAGGCATGATAGTGAGTGTAAGGAATATGGGGATGACTCGTTGATTGATCGTTCTATGAGGAAATTACATGGAAGGGTTCATGATGCTAGGAGTAGAGGAGACAAAAGTTTGAGTTACCGTCTTGTGTGTAACTTGTCTCCTAAAGAAAAAGATAAATTATTTGAGTTAATGCATGTCGCCAAGGAAGATGATGCATGGTTGGAGTATAAGTTGAGGAAAGTTAGAAAAAGTGAAGGTTCTCATAAAGTGAAAGAAGGAGGAATCTTCTACAGTCTCGAAATCAGCTGAAGTGGAAAAAGAGTCACGTGCACGACTCGAAAATAAAACTGCACAAACTATGTGTAGAGTTTGTAAGTCTCTTTTATTTTATTTTTACTTTATTTTTACTTTATTTATTTAGTTAAATGAACTTTGTGGGTATGTTCACTGCAAGCCCTCACGAGACAAAACTCGTCCACCCGAGGGAATCGGGTGGTTTAAAAGCTTCTTGCACACGCTAAGTGCAAGCGGGATCCCTACAAAAGTGGGCTAGTTAGATTTTATGTTTTCTTTTGTTTTTGTTTTATAAGAATAAAGTTGGATGGAAGGAAACATGTTATATGATGAAATGGGGAGTCAGTGTGCTTGTTACGGTTGTTATGGAAGTTGATTTTATTTCAGGTAATATTGTTCTTTTTCTTCTTCTTCTTCTGTTTGTTCAAATTCCTCACTTTTACTTAAAAATTATTTTAACATGCATACGAGGACGTAGCATGGTTTAAGTGTGGGTTGGTCCGGGGGGGGGGGGGGGGGGAATTTGCACATTTGGCTTAGCTTGAAAAAGTTTATTGTTCAAAGGTTGTAAGAAATAAATGGTTTTAAATTGCCTAGGTGG
The DNA here is from genome assembly GCF_046630445.1 of Rutidosis leptorrhynchoides. Lineage (NCBI taxonomy): Eukaryota > Viridiplantae > Streptophyta > Magnoliopsida > Asterales > Asteraceae > Rutidosis > Rutidosis leptorrhynchoides. Next base: position 359,342,045 of record NC_092343.1, read on the forward strand.
TCGAATTTTTTTTGGTCTTAATGCTATAATTGAGATGTTGACCCATGATAGTACCCATAGTGACTAAGAATTAACTTGGAAGTTTTGGACTTGGCTGGTGAGGAATGATAGTGTTAGGAAATTTATTAAAAGCATTTGACCTTGTTGACCTCGGCTAGGTAACTTTAAGAGATTGTATTCTCATGCAGAAAAGAAAGGATGAAAATGAGATCCCATTGTTGTATTCTAGGTAACATGAATGATAAAGAAACACTTTAGGATTTTCTTTTTAAAATATTTTTATTTTACACCATTTTTAAGCCAGTCCACCCAGGTCATTAGTACACAATTGTGTACTAGAATTAATTAGTTACCATTAGCAGCCTGAGCCTTTAGAATGAAAACCAAAGAAAAACCAACTTCTCATTCTTACCCTTAATTTTTGTCTATTAATGTCGAATTTAATCAAATTTTATCTTGTTTAGATTTAGTAACATTAAGTGGCAACGCAACTCATTTTTGCTAAGACATAATTGGTTTAAATTAGCATAGCAATTATAACTAGCTATCATACTATAGTGTTTGTGTCTTTTTGATTAGTTTGACTCAGAGTGGTTTCCTAGGTTCCACATTGGATTTCACGATTTACTCACTAGTATGAAAGTGCATAATAATGATGATTGTCACCAATGCAACACTTGTAGAGTTTACTCTTCCCTAGGCAAAGGTCGAAAGGATGTACTTTATATCACAAGCTATGACAATGATATTCACCACACCCAACACCCATCATCTACATTATATATATATATATATATATATATATATATATATATATATATATATATATATATATATATATATATATATATATATATATATATATATATATATATATCATTGTCACCATCACCACACATTCACCGTTACATCCTAAACATTCTTAATATGTTATATGTTGTGTGCTATCATGAAAAAAAAAGGGAAAAGAGAAGGAAGTGGAAGAGACGAATTTAAAAAAAAATATGCCAAAAATTGTGAAACGATTGCCCTAAAAAGCATGGACCACTAAGGCATAGAAAGAAAAAATGAATGATGAAAAAGAGAGTAGAAGAAGAGTATGCCAAAAATTGTGAAACAAGTGCCTTATAAAGCATGGACCACTGAGGCATAAAATTCGTTCTCGTTGAAATGTGAAGTCAAAAAATGCAAGACTTCTTATAACCTCACAAAAGTACCTACATCTTTCATGTGATGCCTCGTATAAATGGGCAATGTAACCAAAATCCACTTCATCGAGCTTGTGGTATGGGGTATTTCCAATTAGACTCAGGGGGTTCATTGGTATCGGGACTTAGAAGCTATGCACTTAGTACTAGTGTAGACAAGGGCATATGTTTGGCTAGTTGAAAAGTTAAGGAGGAAAAAAACACAAACATATGCATGATTCTAGTTGTAGTTAACCTTCCGATTTAAATTAATTTATCTCTGTATGAATGAGGGTCACGTTAAAATTTCTAAACCTTATAAAGTTTGATTGGTTCAACATTCGTAACTGTTTTACACCAATTTTTATCAGAGTCATGACCAACCCAATAAACTCAACCGGATGTAATTTAACCCATTTTGTGTTTCTTTTGACATGCTACCTAGATACATTTGTATTTATTGTTAAGAGATTAAGTATGGATCATGAAAAAGTTGTGAAGGATATTTGTTTAACTTAGTTCTAAGTGTTGATCCATTTGTTGATTTGGGAAATGGTTGAGGCTTATAGTGTTATGCTGATAGCGCCATTTTCATACATATATTTTGGGCGTTATCTTGGTCCATTTGTTGATATTTTAAAGACTTTGATGGAGATATCGAGTTATTTGAGCTTAATATGAAGAAAGTGTCAAGTTATGGTACGTTGGCTCATTAACGATGATTTTTATTGAAGATATAGCCAAAACGGAGTTAGAGTTGAAGATAAACGCGTATCGGGTGAAAAAGTCAGTTTCCATCTCTTCAGGATGATGTTTATCGCGTTTTGGTCATCGTGATACGTGACAAAGTGCATCAGAACACGACATGGAAAAAAGGGTGTTCTGACCAATCTATCGTGTTTAAACAACTTTTGTCGCGTCCTGGTCATCGCGGAACGCGATGAGGTGGTCGCGGATCGTGATGGTTTGTCGCGGAACGCGACCTGATTCGGTTTCAGCTGTTTTCCAGATTCTATAAATAGACGAATTTTACCCCAATTTAGGGTATCCAGTTTTATTTTACGAATTTTCTTCCACAGCAATTTTAGTTACGAATTTCTTTGTCTTTCTTCATTGTTTTACAAGGGTTTAAGCTACAATATCATTCTTGGTTAGTTTAATCTTTGTATTAACTTCTATTATTTTTATTAATTTGTTCTTCATTCAATTCAATGATTATGTTTAATTCTTTTTCTTATTTATTTGTTCTTTGTTTTGCCATGAGTAGCTAAATATTTAGTATTCACTTAGATGCATGAACCTAGGTGATGGATTGCGATCTTTTGGTTAATAACAATTAATTAAAATTACACAAGTTTATGTCTAGCTAAGATCCACCGTTATTAAAGCTTATTGATTGTTAAATCACAGAAGTTATTGATTAACTAACGACAGTTAAATTGATTAATAGCTTTTACTAGATTATTGAACGTGAATAATTTAGGAATACGTGAGATTTTATGAGGGACACCGATAATAAAATTAATCGTATAGTGGTTGAACTTGAAATTAGTTGCAATAATTGTGAGGTTGTAAGGGACACCAAACCAACCTAAGTTAGATTATAATCTTGAGTAATATCATTGTGAATTGGTTAGTAACTCTAGGTTAACGACAGTTATACTTAGGTTATTAGTCTTAAACTGTAGGAATCGACAGATAAATACAGTGTCACATCATCATAATTGTTTACTTAACGAGTTTAAACGAGCAATCCTAGCCTAGGGAATTGTAGCTAAGTGGATACCTTTGCTTCTTATTGAATTAAGTTTAATTTACTTTTGCATTTAATCAGTTTTACAACAAAACCCCCTTTTAAATCTTAGAATAATTAATAGTTCAAGTTTTCAATTACCTGCTCTCTGTGGAACGAATTGGTCAAATACTTGTTTAATTACTACACGAACTGGTTATAGTTGCCTGTATTGTGTGATAATCGATAGGTATTTAGCTAATAATTTAGAGTACGAAATTACACATCAACTTTTTGGCGCCGCTGCCGGGGAGCGGTGTAATTATTGGAAATCTGGTTAAGCGTTTGATTATTCGATCCTTTTGTGAGAAGCAATTCTTGCAAAAGTTCCTTTTCTGTTATCTTTGTTTGATTTTACGCGCGGTTTTGTTGTGGTGTGATTGCAAGTTAGGTACAAATAACTCTGGAACCGTCTAGAGTTTACTACACACGCAGCAAAGTTAAAGAAGAACAGGAAATCACCCAGGATTTCGCTGAGTTACCTTTTTATATTCCGGATTTTGAGTATATTAAGGAAGAAGTTAACATGGCTGAAGGAGCAGCAGGACAGACTATGGAAGCGTTGATGAAAGCCACAAGGGCTGGTAACGGACACGCCATCAGGCAACCACCAGTCACTACAGATTTTGAAGTCAAGGGACAGATTCTTAATATGATAACTCATCAATGTCAGTTCAGGGGTACACCGAAAGAGGATGCATTCGAGCATCTTCGGAACTTTAAAAGCATTTGCAACTTGTTCAAGATTGCAAATATCGCGGAAACAGTTATCTATTTGAGGGTTTTTCCTTGGTCTTTGAAAGATGACGCCAAGGATTGGTTAGACTCATTGCCTGAAGGTGAAATTGATAGTTGGGCTACAATGGAAGATAAGTTTCTGCAACATTTCTTTCCAGCTGCAAAGGCCGCTCAACTGCAGAGCGAAATTAATCACTTTGTTCAGAAGCCACATGAGACACTTTATGATGCTTGGACACGATTCAGAAAAATGTTACGTAATTGTCCTCAACACGGGTTGAACAACTTCAATAAGGTCCAAATTTTCTACAAAGGTGTTAATGTGCCCACAAGAAAAGAACTTGATATTGCTGCAGGTAGTTCTTTGATGAAGAAGACTCCGGATGACGCTTACGAAATCATCTCAGATACTGCCACGCATTCGTGTGATTGGCATCAAGAATTAGATGTTTCTCGCTCTTCTCATGTTGCTAGTACCGAAACTAGTGATGAGCTCGCATCGGTTAGAGCACAACTAGCAACTGTTAAAAGACAAATGGAATCGATGACTAAAGAGATGCATGCTATGAAGGTGGGTTGTGAATTATGCCAAGGACCGCATCTTACCAAAGATTGTGATCAAGCATCAATGGAGGAACATGCTAATTATCTGGGTTGTGTTAAGAAGGGAGATTTTGCCCTTAATGAATTTCCAGGTGGAAGACAGTTTTTCAATCAGGCGAGCAATACGGGTGGTAACAATTATCAGAGTGGTAATCAAGTTTATCAAGGTAATCAGGGTTATCAGGGCAATCAGAAGGTATATCCGTACAGGCCGCCTGGGTTTAATAATAGAAATCCGCAAGCACCACCTAGGAATTTCCAGCAGCCTATGCCACCAGTTCAGCAGCTAGAAAATAAGATGCCTCCTTTGGAGGAATTGCTAAGGGGTTTTATCATGAAAACAGATGAGAGTATCACTGCTTTGAGGCAAGATGGGGAATCGACAAAACAACAAGTTAGAAATCAGCAGGCTTCTATTCAGAACTTGGAACGGGATGTAGGACGTATTGCTCAATCGTTATCGGAGAGACCACCGGGTGCTCTCCCAGCTAATACGCAATCTAATCCCAACAACAAGATGCCGGCTAGAAATGAACACGTGAATGCTATAACCACTCGATGTGGTTTGGTTACTAACAAGGAGACTCCGAAATCTTCTCCTATTGTTTCTTCTAATGTTTTGCAGGTACCTATTAATGAGGAGAAAAAGGAGGAAGAGCCCAAATTAGAAAAGTCACTTGATGAAGAGAAAAAGGAAGATGATCCGCCGGAGATCATAACTAAATCATCGCCGTTGAATGAATACAAAGCACCAATTCCTTACCCAAAAGCATTGAAAAAGGATAAGCTCGCTAGTCAATATCAGAAATTTGCAAACATGATTAAGCAGATTAGCGTAAACATGCCACTCGTGGAAGTGCTCCAAGGGATGCCTAACTATGGGAAGTTTCACAAAGATCTTATCTCCAAGAAAGGTAAGTACCATGAGGTATCCGCCGCATTCCTCCATAAGGAATGTTCGGCCATCTTGAAAAAGAGCAAGATGCCTCTAAAATTGGGTGACCCGGGTAGTTTTCTTATCACTTGCGCTATGGGTAATTCAGAAGTGTACGATGCACTCGCCGACTTAGGTGCTAGTGTTAACCTTATGCCATATTCGTTATATCTTAAACTCGGCTTAGGTGACTTGAAACCTACGAGGATGGGGATTCGCTTAGCGAACCACACTTTTGAAACCCCCATTGGAATAGCCGAGGACATATTGGTAAAGGTTGATTCACTTGTATTTCCAGTTGATTTCGTGATCTTAGAGATGAGAGAGGACACTAAGGTGCCCATTATTCTAGGTCGACCATTCCTTAATACCGCGGATGCTATTATCCACATTCAAAAAGAACAACTTAGCTTAGGTGTTGGGAATGAGAGGGTGATTTGTCACATTAATAAAGCCATGAGACACCCTATTTCAACCGATGATGAATGTTTTGCTATTGATGTTATTGACGATTGTGTTGAGCATGATTTGTAGGAATTATTAAGTGTAGACACGTCGGATGTAATCATGATGGGTGAAGTCAACGGTGACTTCGACCCGGAAGTAGAGTTGGAGGAATTGCTTAAAGAGGATGAGCTTAAAGAATCGGAATCATTTGAAACAATCCGGTTGAAAAATGAATTCCGTATTAAAACATCTCTCGAAGAACCGCCCACCTTGGAGCTTAAGGAGCTTCCACCTCACATGGAATATGCTTATCTTCAAGGTACGTCCCAATTGCCGGTTATTATTTCTTCGACACTTACCAGTGACCAAAAGGGTCGGTTGGTTTCCGTTCTCAAATCCCACAAAAGGGCAATAGCTTGGAAAACCTCGGACATACCGGGCATCAATCCGGCCTTTTGTACTCATTGAATCCTAATGGAAGATGATTTTAAACCAGTGGTACAAAGGCAACGTCGTCTAAACCCGAATATGAAAGAGGTCGTTAAGAAAGAGGTGGTTAAATTGCTCGATGCCGGGTTAATTTATCCCATTTCGGACAGCCCTTGGGTAAGCCCTGTTCAAGTTGTGCCCAAAAAGGGAGGAACGACTGTTGTTCTCAACGAGAAGGACGAACTTGTTCCTACTCGTACCGTCACGGGATGGAGAGTTTGTATCGATTATCGTCTTTTGAACGACGCCACTAGGAAGGACCACTTCCCGCTTCCATTTATTGATCAAATGCTTGAGCGTTTAGCGGGAAGGGAGTTCTATTGTTTCCTAGATGGATTTTCAGGCTACTTCCAAATCCCCATTGATCTGAAGGACCAAGATAAAACCACATTTACTTGTCCTTTCGGTACCTTTGCTTATCGGTGAATGCCATTCGGGCTATGCAATGCCCCGAGCACCTTCCAAAGGTGTATGGTCGCCATCTTTCATGACATGATCGAGGACTTCATGGAAGTTTTCATGGACGATTTTTCTGTCTTTGGAGACTCTTTCGATTCGTGTCTTGTTAATCTTGAAAAAGTGCTAAAAAGGTGCGAGGAATCAAACCTTGTTCTTAACTGGGAAACCTTGTTCTTTCTTAACGACCTCTTTCATATTGCTAATTTGGGAAAAAGTGCTAAAAAGGTGCGAGGAATCAAACCTTGTTCCCCGATGAGTCCCTTATGGGTATCGAAATTGAATCCGAAACTCCTTGGTTCGCCGATATTGCTAATTATCTAGCCGCGGGCATTCTTTCCAAAGGTTTAACTTACCAACAAAAGAAGAAATTCTTTGCGGATATTAAGTTCTACTTTTGGGATGCCCCACATCTTTTTCGAATTGAGGCGGATCAAGTGATTCGTCGTTGTGTTTATGGGAAGGAAGCTCGAAAAATTCTAGAGCATTGTCACCAAGGACCCACAGGTGGGCATCTTGGAGCTAATTATACGGCTAAGAAAATCTTTGATTCGGGATTCTATTGGCCTACCATTTTCAAAGATGCTAGTGCCTTTATCAAAACTTGTGATGCTTGCCAAAGGGCGGGAAACATCTCCAAAAGAGATGAGATGCCCCAAACGAGTATTCAAGTTTGTGAGATATTTGACATTTGGGGGATAGACTTCATGGGACCTTTCCCCGCATCCAACAAATGCAAATACATCCTTGTGACGGTTGACTATGTGTCAAAGTGGGCGGAGGCCAAAGCTTTGCCTACTAATGACGCAAGAGTCGTCGTTGACTTCCTTAAAAATCTCTTTTCGCGTTTCGGGCTTCCAAAAGCCTTGATTAGTGATCGCGGTATGCACTTTGCAAATCAACAACTCGAGAAGGTGCTCAAGAAGTATGGAGTAACCCACCGTTTCTCCACGGCTTACCACCCTCAAACGAGTGGCCAAGTTGAGAATACTAACCGCGAACTAAAACGCATTCTTGAAAGAACGGTGAAAAACAATCCTACGATTTGGAACCGGAAGTTGAATGATGCGCTATGGGCATTTCGAACTGCATATAAAACGCCCATTGGTACTACACCATTCTGTCTCATTTATGGAAAAGCGTGTCATTTGCCGGTTGAACTGGAGCATAAGGCGTATTGGGCACTTAAACAGTGTAATACGGACCTTAAGGAAGCGGGAGAACATCGGTTTTTGCAAATTCATGAACTTGAGGAATTGCGAAACCACGCTTATGAGAATTCACGCATTTATAAGGAGAAAACGAAGTTATGGCATGATGCACGTTTGAAGATGAGAAAAGAATTTGAACTGGGTGATAAAGTTTTGTTATTTCAATCTAAGTTCAAATTCTCCGCCGGAAAGCTTAGGTAACGATGGTCCGGTCCATTCGTGGTGAAGAAGGCTTTTCCGGCCGGGCACGTGGAATTGATAGATAATGAGGGTAGAAGCTTTAAGGTGAATGGTCATAGGTTAAAATTATATCACGAGGCATTCGATAACTCCGAGAGGGAGGACCTCACCCTCTACCCGAGAGACACATGAGCATGGAGATGAGTCGAGAAAACGACTCGTTAAAAAATCAAATCGTGTAGAGTTTTGTATCTTTGTTAGGTAAATTGTGTGTATTTTTGCTTTAATTCGAAAACCTTGAAAAATCCAAAAACATTATAAATTCAAAAAAAAAAAAAGTCACCAAAACGCGACAAAACCCACCAAAACGCGACAGATTGGTCAGAACGGACCCCATAGGCTGTCGCATTTGGGCCTCACTTATCGCGTTTGAATCCATTTTGTCGCGTAACACGACAGCTTGTCGCTAAACGAGACGCGTTCAGACAGACGGGTTGGTTTAAATGTTTCCAGCCTGTTTTTAACACCACCACTCCCATTCTCTTTATCCCTCTCATTTTTTGCTCACAACACCCTAATAACCCATCAATTAAACCTTCGATTTACTCACGAATCTTCATTTAATCAACACTAACATCATGGCTAGGGTATGATTTAACATTTTCTTGCTTGTTTTTCTTAATTTCTCATGATTAAATTCTAATTTCATTAGGGGTTCAGTGAAAAAACAAGTGTGGGGGTGTGTTTATGTGTTATTGTTTGATTTTTATTGGAGATTATGTATGCTTAACATGTTATTACTTCGATTTCATGCCTATTGTTCTATAATTTCATTCTTTGATTTCTAAGGGGTTCTTTGGTATGATTAATTGGGGTTTTTGAATTTGTGAGTTAAATTGATATGTTTTGAATGTTGTAAGGTTGTTAGTTGAGTATGGTTACCATGAATGCATGTTTAAATTGTCTAGATTTTGATTTTGTATTCTAGGGTTCATGTGTAATTAGGGATTTTGACTTGGTTGACTGGGTTTGACTCAGTTTGACTTTTGGATTGTATTTAACATGTGCTGATGATTTGTATGCTTTGATTACGTGTTTGGAATGTTGATTTACTTAGTTAAAGTTGCATATATTACTAATAGGACGATGTTAGTAGATTGATTTGTGTTGATTTAATTTGACATCCATGCTTTGTATTGTTTATAACTGTGAGGATTTGTATGATGATTAAGGATGATACTTGGGAATTTGTTATAAGTGCATGACAGTTGTTGGAGTCTTATATGATCTATGCTTTTGACATGTTTTTATGTGACCATTGACATTGTGTGCCTTAAGTTTACTTTTGAAGAAATGCAGGGTATAGCTAACGCTAACATGTCCTTTGGGATATATCTTTTTGGTTTGTTATTATGTTTGTTTTTCAGACAGGAGGACGTGGTAGTGCTAGGGGTGCTTCAAGTTCCGGTACTGCGGCCAGTGCAGCTCAGGAGGTTGAACCGCAACCTCCAATTCCTCAATCAGAGTTGCATGTTAACTTAAGGTTTAATGGTCGATCCGAGGTAATTAAACAGAGAAAGGCGGATGTGCAAGAATTGATTCGGAAAGAATTTGAACCACACCAGGTGGTTGATTGGAATGTTTTGCAAAGGGGAGGTTTACATGCTACGGTTATGGAGTATTTGCAGTTGGAATGGTGCGGTAATGTGTATAATGATTGGGTTGCTTTCTTTTGTATCCATGAAATAGTTTACCGGGAGTTGGTTATCGAGTTTTACGCTACATATGTGATGAATCTTCACCCTGAAAACGTTGATGATCCAACGTTTATGACTTTTCGATTGGGTGGGGTTAACCGCTCTATGTCATTATTTCAATTGGCTATTTGTTTGGAAATTTATACCGATGAAGAACGAACACGAGTTAGTTTTCGAGATTATCTTTGGAGTGCTGAAAGAGTTATTGATATGATTGATCCTCATGAATTTGATGCAGCTAGAGTTTGGGGGGATATTGCTTCTGATTCTGAATGGAGCCCGAGTAACTGCCCTTGTGTTCATATCATGGATCTCGCTCTTCGTGCAATTCAACGAATGGTTGCGCATACTATTACACATAGAAGAAGTGGGAACGAGAAGGTCTCTTTACCGGACATTTGGTATGTGAACCAATTCCGAACCAAAACACCTACTTCGGTTGCTTATGGAGTGGCTTATTTTCTTAAACATCAGGGTAGTGGACTTCGTTCTGCGGGAAGTCCGATTCGAGGTGGTCATTTTATCATGAGGATTGCATCGGTTTTTGAGATTGATAGATCGGATATGGAGCGAATTATTACTGAGGCGGTTGTGTTAGGAGAAAATGTTTTTCGAGGAGCAAGAGTTATATCTATTGAGCACGGTCAGGTTATTCCGTATAGGGTTCGTCGCCGTCCCCGAGATGCGCAAGGGGCACAGGAGGAGGATGAAGAGATGACCGAGGGTGGTCAAGATACAGGTCATGGTGTCGGGGGTCAGAGGTTTACCAACCGAGATTTGATGGAACAGATGCGTACTATGCAGCTCTATAATGAGGAAACCCGAGCACGCTCGGAAAGTCAGATTGCATATGGCATTAGTGAGGTTACGTATCATCACGATTGGCATCGACACAACATGGAGCTTGTTTCTCCTAATACCATCTTTACTCCTTATGGCACTCGTGTTCCATGGACTCCAGAGTCGACGGGTCCTTATCGGGTTTATGATCGCACAGCAGCTCAGGTAGTTTGGGAGGATATGGTCAGACGAAGAGGAGCAGGTTCTAGTTCTCAGTATGATGAAGGAAACCAGGGAGGTCAGTCAGGTGGTGGAGGTCCTTATGGAGGGCAGTATGATGGCTCTTATGGAGGGTATAACCCTTGGTGATTGGATGCGGTGGTGGCAAGCAAAACAAACATTTTTTAATATCGTTTATTTGTTTTTATTTTGGATGACTGTAATCTTAATTAGGATGATGGTAGTTGTTAGTGTTTAAACTTAATACTTTGGATTTTTATATGGGGCGTTTCGGTACCGTGGTGGTACCACCCCATTAATTGTGGTTGTGGTATGTATGTTTTCGTTTCAGGGTGGTTGTGCTTTATTATTTTTCAAAGTCTGGCAGTAAGTTCAGCACCTTACTTGATTATGATGTTTTGGTGATCGAGTGGATGACGATGTTCTTATGCTGTCAGTAAGTTCAGCGCCATCGTGCACCGTCTTTCCGCGATCTACGGATCTAAAAATCCGGGTTTCTCTTTTCTTTTCTTTTCCCTTTTTCACTATTTTGTCCTCTCGAATTTATTTTTGATTTTCTGATTTCATGTAAATGAGGGCATTACATGATCTTAAGTGTGGGGGGAGAGATATAAATTCTCGTGGATGTAATACACTTGGCTTGAGTCTTATTTTTTATTGAAAAATTTGAGAAATTTTAAAATTTTTGACTCATTCAAAAAGCCAAGTGTGGTTGTTTTATGAAAGCAAATGTTATCACTTTTGTAAGTTAAAATTGTAGGATGATTCACGTGCATCCATGAAGGAAGTCAAGTCTTCCGAATGCCCGTCTTACTTGGTGTAGGAGACTTCCTAATCTACATCATTTCATACTGACATTGGTTAATACTTCATTTCACGATGTATTACACCGATGTATCGTACTGTGGGGAGAGGAGCTTTGAGCTTCAACCTATGCTGTCCTCTTGAGGAAGAGCAATGGCTTCGTGCTAGCGTTTGCTTAGACAACGCACGCCATGGTCAAAAGCCATGGTAACCTTTAAAATACGAGAATGTAGTATCTGCTTCCTACATTTTCTTAAAATTAGCATAAAAGCTAAGATGCGTGGGAAGTGGGGTCCAAGGACCTTAAATAAAATTAACCAAGTGTTTAAACACTTCCGGGAGAATCGAGTCCTCCCATGTTGTTCTTAGGAAGTAAAGTCTTCCGAACTTGTAAGTAAAGTCTTACAAGTAAAGTTTGTTTCAAAAGACCATTGCTTGAAAGTAAAGTCTTTCAGGTTTCGTTCAATAGACCCTCCGAAAAATTTACACCCAAGGTAGTTCGCTTCAGTGCAACTACCCGTGCGGCTGTCCCATAATTGGGAAGGCTTGTATGCACACCGGCTTTTGAGCCAAATCATGGAATTGATGGACCTCTTAATTAGCCATGTGGGGCACTAATTCCACGAACCTCCGTCAATGCTTTCGCCCTACTATGAGAGAAACCATAGAGTTGTGATAGAAATCTTGATGAGTGCCGGTCATCCTGTGCCCGGATTGACCATAAAGATAGGGGTAACCAGTCCCCTACGCTTTGGCGCACCCACCTTAACCTAATTTTTGGAACTGATGATTTTATATGGAATTGACGAATCATTGGTGTTTTGGGGGCATGGAGGTGAAAGAGGGATAGCCATAGCGGGTTGATGTAAGAAGCATACTTTTTGAAGGTATATACTTTGTGCATGACAGATTCCTTGGTGAACGGTAATTTTTTGTGATATTTATAGCCTTGTTCATTTTGGGGGTTTACATTATGATTTTCATGGTGATTGGAGTTTATGATTTATATCTTGTTGATAATTTTGAGTTAATTTTGGTAAATTGATGGTTATCCCGTGAATCCTACATAATTGGTCAAAGTCAAGGAGGTCAAAAGTTCGAGTTTGTGAAAAAATTGTATACTTGATGATTAATGATTGATGACTTTTTAGAAGATGGAGTTGACTTTGGCCGGGGAAATGGTAGTGATGGGTAGATTTAGGCTTGAATTGTGGTTAATTTGATGGTTGATTGAAGGCTTGAACCTTGCGATTGCTTGTTGAAGATCACCACACATTGGTTTTATTTGCTCATGAAGATAGTATTGGTGTATCTTGCTTCCTATTATTGTTGAAGACGCTTCGGGTATGTTTGCTTTTACATTGAATTTTACTATTTTGAAGATAAGCTTACTTGAGGACAAGCAAGGTTCAAGTGTGGGGGATTTTGATAACGCCATTTTCATACATATATTTTGGGCGTTATCTTGGTCCATTTATTGATATTTTAAAGACTTTGATGGAGATATCGAGTTATTTGAGCTTAATATGAAGAAAGTGTCAAGTTATGGTACGTTGGCTCATTAACGATGATTTTTATTGAAGATATAGCCAAAACGGAGTTAGAGTTGAAGATAAACGCGTATCGGGTGAAAAAGTCAGTTTCCATCGCTTCAGGATGATGTTTATCGCGTTTTGGTCATCGTGATACGTGACAAAGTGCATCAGAACACGACATGGAAAAAAGGGTGTTCTGACCAATCTATCGCGTTTAAACAACTTTTGTCGCGTCCTGGTCATCGCGGAACGCGATGAGGTGGTCGCGGATCGCGATGGTTTGTCGCGGAACGCGACCTGAGTCGGTTTCAGCAGTTTTCCAAATTCTATAAATAGACGAATTTTACCCCAATTTAGAGTATCCAGTTTTATTTTACGAATTTTCTTCCACAGCAATTTTAGTTACAAATTTCTTTGTCTTTCTTCATTGTTTTACAAGGGTTTAAGCTACAATATCATTCTTGGTTAGTTTAATCTTTGTATTAACTTCTATTACTTTTATTAATTTGTTCTTCATTCAATTCAATGATTATGTTTAATTCTTTTTCTTATTAATTTGTTCTTTGTTTTGCCATGAGTAGCTAAATATTTAGTATTCAATTAGATGCACGAACCTAGGTGATGGATTGCGATCTTTTGGTTAATAACAATTGATTAAAATTACACAAGTTTATGTCTAGCTAAGATCCACCGTTATTAAAGCTTATTGATTGTTAAATCACGGAAGTTATTGATTAACTAACGACAGTTAAATTGATTAATAGCTTTTACTAGATTATTGAACGTTAATAATTTAGGAATACGTGAGATTTTATGAGGGACACCGATAATAAAATTAATCGTATAGTGGTTGAACTTGAAATTAGTTGCAATAATTGTGAGGTTGTAAGGGACACCAAACCAACCTAAGTTAGATTATAATCTTGAGTAATATCATTGTGAATTGGTTAGTAACTCTAGGTTAACGACAGTTATACTTAGGTTATTAGTCTTAAACTGTAGGAATCGACAGATAAATACAGTGTCACATCATCATAATTGTTTACTTAACGAGTTTAAACGAGCAATCCTAGCCTAGGGAATTGTAGCTAAGTGGATACCTTTGCTTCTTATTGAATTAAGTTTAATTTACTTTCGCGTTTAATCAGTTTTACAACAAAACCCCCTTTTAAATCTTAGAATAATTAATAGTTCAAGTTTTCAATTACCTGCTTTCTGTGGAACGAATTGGTCAAATACTTGTTTAATTACTACACGAACTGGTTATAGTTGCCTGTATTGTGTGATAATCGATAGGTATTTAGCTAATAATTTAGAGTACGAAATTACACATCAACTTTTTGGCGCCGCTGCCGAGGAGCGGTGTAATTATTGGAAATTTGGTTAAGCGTTTGATTATTCGATCCTTTTGTGAGAAGCAATTCTTGCAAAAGTTCCTTTTCTGTTATCTTTGTTTGATTTTACGCGCGGCTTTGTTGTGGTGTGATTGCAGGTTAGGTACAAATAACTCTGGAACCGTCTAGAGTTTACTACACACGCAGTAAAGCTAAAGAAGAACAGGAAATCGCCGAGGATTTCGCTGAGTTACCTTTTTATATTCCGGATTTTGAGTATATTAAGGAAGAAGTTAACATGGCTGAAGGAGCAGCAGGACAGACTATGGAAGCGTTAATGAAAGCCACAAGGGCTGGTAACGGACACGCCATCAGGTAACCACCAGTCACTACAGATTTTGAAGTCAAGGGACAGATTCTTAATATGATAACTCATCAATGTCAGTTCAGGGGTACACCGAAAGAGGATGCATTCGAGCATCTTCGGAACTTTAAAAGCATTTGCAACTTGTTCAAGATTGCAAATATCGCGGAAACAGTTATCTATTTGAGGGTTTTTCCTTGGTCTTTGAAAGATGACGCCAAGGATTGGCTAGATTCATTGCCTGAAGGTGAAATTGATAGTTGGGCTACAATGGAAGATAAGTTTCTGCAACGTTTCTTTCCAGCTGCAAAGGCCGCTCAACTGCAGAGCAAAATTAATCACTTTGTTCAGAAGCCACATGAGACACTTTATGATGCTTGGACACGATTCGGAAAAATGTTACGTAATTGTCCTCAACACGGGTTGAACAACTTCAATAAGGTCCAAATTTTCTACAAAGGTGTTAATGTGCCCACAAGGAAAGAACTTGATATTGCTGCAGGTGGTTCTTTGATGAAGAAGACTCCGGATGACGCTTACAAAATCATCTCAGATACTGCCACGCATTCGTATGATTGGCATCAAGAATTAGATGTTTCTCGCTCTTCTCATGTTGCTAGTACCGAAACTAGTGATGAGCTCGCATCGGTTAGAGCACAACTAGCAACTGTTAAAAAACAAATGTAATCGATGACTAAAGAGATGCATGCTATGAAGGTGGGTTGTGAATTATGACTAAAGAGTTACATGAAAACTTGATAAAGTTTAATACTTGTTTGAATGAATTGTACCAATTGGGATTTGGAAGGGATAAAGCTTTTAATCCATTGATAACAACTTTACATTTTTAATCTTTTGCTTATGCTTTTTGCTTTAAACCATTAAAGCTTAAGTTTTCTTGTATAATCTTCTCAATTAGTAAACGTGCTTTAGTTTAATCAAACCAACTCCTGAAAATTGCTTGCTTTTAACCACAATCTCCCGTGGAACGAACCTTACTTGCCCTAACTAGTTTAAGGTAATTAAGTTATTTTTTATGGGTACTTCAACGCCGATCAATAGTATAATCAATCTCAAGGCAACAATCAAACAAGAACATGTAATAGGGTTGAATCATACGAGTGGGTGAAACTATGTAGATGATAACAGCCCTTAAGAGGTCTTTGGGTTAGTTATCAGACATACTAGGTCATTCATGACTCAATTCCTAAGTTCCATGTCCCATAAGTACAATAAATGCCTCTTGGGTTCACCGGCCATACCGAGTTCATAGATATTTCAAGTACAATATAAACAAGGGTCTTGGTCCTATTAAGTAGCTAAGTTCATATAGTTGGACAAGTCTCGATCACAATGTAGTGACCCGTCCTAATCCATCTGGACGAATACATTACATTTGGTTACATGGCGAGGTACTTGACCTCTATATGATACATTTTACAAACATTGCATTTGTTTTTAAAAGACAAACTTTCATTTCATCTAAAGTTGATGGCATGCATACCATTTCATAATATATCCAACTATACCTGACTTAGTAATAATCTTGATGAACTCGACTGTAACATCCCGTTTTTCCCGTACGTATCGAAAGGTACATACTTAATCATTTGTACGTTTATAACTCGTTAGCTTATGCGTAAATGTATGAATATATGTGTATGTATATATATATATATATATATATATATATATATATATATATATATATATATATATATATATACATATATGTATACTTGATAATGTGTGCATATATAAGTTTAAACATGGGTTTTGTTAGCATTAAGTCTTGTGAGACTATTGTTGAAGGCTAGGTGAAAATAGGAAGCGGGTTTGGATTGTACAAATTAAATAACATCGAAAATTGTTTAAGGTGGTCGAGCTGTTCAGATGCAGCCTTAGGCCGCGCCGCGGTAAATGGGTCCCCGCCGCGGCATATCGAGCGAACCAGGATCAGAGAGTGAGTTAAGAAGGGTCGAATTTCCCTTTATGTGTCGCCCCGCGACGAATGGAGCCGCGCCACGGTAATCCTGCTGGATTGAATCCGGACTTAGCTCATTTAAGGGGTTTTAAGGGGCAAAATGGTAATTTGACATGTAGATCTGATGGGAGCATTAAATCTCCACCACTTATCCATTTAATTCAATTTCTTTTTCTCTTTTCTTTCCATTTTCTCTCCCAAAACACAAAACCCATTTAGATTAAATTTAAGATTTGGAGTTGGAGAATTGTGAATCAAACCTTGGAGCAAGAATTAAAGTTGTTCCTTGTGTCTCAAACTATGCGTTGATAGTCTCGGTAAGTTCTAACTCTAAGTTTGAGTTTTAATTGGTTAATGGCCAGGGTTTTGATTACTAGAGACTTGTATGACCCTTTTGGGGGTAAAATGGGCGAATTTGGGTTATGTTGTGGTAATGAAACCCTAATGGCCACAAACTAGGGTTTTGGTCTTGTGATTTGAGGTTGTAAGTGTTAAATGGTATTGCTAGTCACTAATACACTTTTGGATTTATGAAAGAAGTGTTAATGGGTAAGTTTGACTTGATTGTGTGGCTAAGTATTTAAAATGGGTCAAATGGTTACTAGTTGACCTAATTGGGTGAAATGGGTATGAATTGCCCTAAGTTATGTTAATTAATGTTAGTAGACTTTAAATCACTAGCCTTAGTGATTTAATATGAGTCTTGGCCATTTATGGGCGGTTGTGGTGTAGTTGAGTCATTTAATGCAAATTGGGTCATTAAATGCTCAAGTGTAAGTATTGTGGTTAATTCCACTAGTTGTGTGATTGAATGTGTACTTAATGAATTAGGTACATTGCCTTGAAGTTCGGACGTGCATAATCATCATCCTTGTGTCAAGGTGAGTGGAATAAGTATACATGTACGTATATGATGTGTTTACTTGTAGAAATGGATATGTGTTGTCCAAGTTAGTGATATATGCGTTGTACGCTAATGGTTTTAAGAACGGATATATGTTGTCCAATTTAGTGTTATATGTGTTGTACACTAATGATTTATGAATGGATATGTGTTGTCCGATTTAGTGTTATATGTGTTGTACACTAACGATTTTATAAACGAATATGTGTTGTCCAAGGGTTAGTGATATATGTGTTGTGCACTAACGGTTATTATGAACACCAATGGGAAATTAGAGTACCATTCCTTTTACGATTGGTTAACCATGGTTGTATGAATTGTGCATTAGCATACTTAAATATGAACTATATGCTTTTGTTATTGCTAGTTCAATGTGAATTGCGGTTATTAGTATATGCATAATGTTTTGCATGGTTGTCGAATTGCTAGCTTGTGTACGGTGTTGTGTAAGTGTTTGCAAGTAGATATATTATATATGTGTATGTATAATTATTGCATTCACTAAGAATTAGCTTACCCCTCTCGTTGTTTATCTTTTTAGATGCAGGTGTGGATAAGGGCAAAGGGGTTATCGGGCATTAGGTGTCCTTTGATGGTGTTTTGTTGGAGCTTTTGGAAGTTGGCCTAGCGTTTTGGGTAGTTTAGTCCCAAACCATGCTCGATGTGTTGTTTGGTTTAAAACTATCATTTTTGTATTGGTCAAACTTGCATCTCATTCGTTAATGGCCTTTGTGCCTTTTGTAAACACTAAAACTTGTTTTATGTTCCAACGAACGTGTGGAATGGTTACATATTTAATTGGAGCGTAAATGTGTATTATTTTAAAAAAAAAATTATCGTATGGAATGCGGGTTGGGTTGTTTCAAGTGGTATCAGAGTTGGTCTAAGGGATTTAGGCGACTTAAGATAGGTGCCTAGACTTAGACTTTTATGTGTATGCGCTTTAAGCTGGACTTGTAGGACTACGGGTCGGATCGGGAATTGTTAGTGCTTAGGTTTATGTGATTTAACCTTGCACCAATTATTTTGTGTTGTAGTTGAAATCATCAAGCGAGATGGACGTTGTACTAGCAAGTTAATGAGACGTGCTCGCGTAACAATGATTAGCTACCATTGTTACGGGTGCAAATCGTGTCAAACAAGTAATGTACGACGATTGTTGAGTAAGATGGAGTTGTGTGGTGTATACGTATATGCATGCGTGTTATGTTCTTTTTTTTCGTCGTTTAATCCATTCCGTTTTATAGAATGAAGACAAGAAATGGACCCGATAATGGTAACGGGGATACAAGTGAGGACACCGAGTTGACGGCCAAGATTGAGGCCATCCTTAAAGCTCAAAAGGTGGAGTATCTCTTAGATATCAAGAAGATGTTCCTAGATTCAATTGACGGACAATTAGTCAATGTAGTAAGGGAACAAGTTAAGGCCGTCCTACATGAAGATAATGTGGGAAGACGCGACTTTTTCTATAAGAACTACAAGGATTCTCAACCTCCCACTTTTGATGGCGAAATTGATCCTCTTAAAAGTGCCCGTTGGATCTCCGATATGGAGGGGGCTTTCCGTACTTGCGAATGTCCTCTTGATAAGAAGACAAGGTACGGGTGTAGTATGTTAAGGGGCGATGCTAAGTTATGGTGGGACGCGAAAATCCAAGTATATGGCGAAGAACAATGTATGGAGTTCACATGGGATGAATTCAAGGCGGAGTTTTTCGATGAGTACCGAACTTCGACCGATCTTACTAGGCTTAAGGATGAACTACGTTCCTTGAGGCAAGGGTCGATGGATTTGAACACTCTCAAATCCGTGTTTTTGTTCAAGATCCAATTTTGCCCGGAGTATGTCGGGAATGATAAAATGTTGAAAGAAGATTTCTATCGAATCTTGAATGATAACTATCAAGAGAAAATTAGTGTGAACGTGGTGAAGATCTTTGATGAATTGTTCAATATGGCGAAGGGTTTTGAAGCGATTGTGTTGAGAAAGAGTAGTTTTACTTTTGATAAGAGGAAGTTCGAGAATTCGAATCAATCGAGCTTTTCCAACAAAAAGAACAAGAAGGGCTCCGAAAGTGTTAATAGTGTGAAGAAAGGTGGCTCCGGTGGTCATGTACCCACTTGCTATACTTGTGGGCAAAAAGGTCACATCTCTCGTGATTTCCCCAACTCACCTTCCACACCCAAATTTACTTGTTTCAATTGTGGTAAAGAAGGGCACAAAGGCCCGAGTGTCCTGAGTTGCGCAATGATAATGTTAAACGGTTAGAGAAGGGCGGGTACGGTGAGGGGTCGCAACTATTTGATGACCAATGATGAAGCTAAACAATCGAACGAAGTTGTCTCAGGTACTTTCATGGTCAATTCTAATCCGGAAAGGATTCTTTTCGATAGCGGTGCAAATTTGTCGTTTGTGAAATGTCCCGTTCTTATTGATTAAAAACGTTCCATATTAATTGATTTCGTTGCAAGGTTTTGACCTCTATATGAGACATTTTTCAAAGACTGCATTCATTTTTAAAACAAACCATAACCTTTATTTCATAAATAAAGGTTTAAAAAGCTTTACGTAGATTATCAAATAATGATAATCTAAAATATCCTGTTTACACACGACCATTACATAATGGTTTACAATACAAATATGTTACATCGAAATCAGTTTCTTGAATGCAGTTTTTAAACAATATCATACAAACATGGACTCCAAATCTTGTCCTTATTTTAGTATGCAACAGCGGAAGCTCTTAGTATTCACCTGAGAATAAACATGCTTTAAACGTCAACAAAAATGTTGGTGAGTTATAGGTTTAACCTATATATATCAAATCGTAACAATAGACCACAAGATTTCATATTTCAATACGCATACCATACATAGAGATAAAAATCATTTATGTGGTGAACACCTGGTAACCGACATTAACAAGATGCATATATAAGAATATTCCCATCATTCCGGGACACCCTTCGGATATGATATAAATTTCGAAGTACTAAAGCATCCGGTACTTTGGATGGGGTTTGTTAGGCCCAATAGATCTATCTTTAGGATTCGCGTCAATTAGGGTGTCTGTTCCCTAATTCTTAGATTACCAGACTTAATAAAAAGGGGCATATTCGATTTCGATAATTCAACCATAGAATGTAGTTTCACGTACTTGTGTCTATTTTGTAAATCATTTATAAAACCTGCATGTATTCTCATCCCAAAAATATTAGATTTTAAAAGTGGGACTATAACTCACTTTCATAGATTTTTACTTCGTCGGGAATTAAGACTTGGCCACTGAATCAATCCACGACCCAGTGTATACGTATCTCAGTATTGATCACAACTCAAACTATATATATTTTGGAATCAACCTCAACCATGTATAGCTAACTCCAACATTCACATATAGAGTGTCTATGGTTGTTCTGAAATATATATAGATGTGTCGACATGATAGGTCGAAACATTGTATACGTGTCTATGGTATCTCAAGATTACATAATATACAATACAAGTTGATTAAGTTATGGTTGGAATAGATTTGTTACCAATTTTCACGTAGCTAAAATGAGAAAAATTATCCAATCTTGTTTTACCCATAACTTCTTCATTTTAAATCCGTTTTGAGTGAATCAAATTGCTATGGTTTCATATTGAACTCTATTTTATGAATCTAAACAGAAAAAGTATAGGTTTTTAGTCCAAAAAATAAGTTACAAGTCGTTTTTGTAAAGGTAGTCATTTCAGTCGAAAGAACGACGTCTAGATGACCATTTTAGAAAACATACTTCCACTTTGAGTTTAACCATAATTTTTGGATATAGTTTCATGTTCATAATAAAAATCATTTTCTCAGAATAACAACTTTTAAATCAAAGTTTATCATAGTTTTTAATTAACTAACCCAAAACAGCCCGCGGTGTTACTACGACGGCGTAAATCCGGTTTTACGGTGTTTTTCGTGTTTCCAGGTTTTAAATCATTAATTTAGCATATAATATAGATATATAACATGTGTTTAGTTGATTTTAAAAGTCAAGTTAGAAGGATTAACTTTTGTTTGCGAACAAGTTTAGAATTAACTAAACTATGTTCTAGTGATTACAAGTTTAAACCTTCGAATAAGATAGCTTTATATGTATGAATCGAATGATGTTATGAACATCATTACTACCTTAAGTTCCTTGGATAAACCTACTGGAAAAGAGAAAAATGTATCTAGCTTCAACGGATCCTTGGATGGCTCGAAGTTCTTGAAGCAGAATCATGACACGAAAACAAGTTCAAGTAAGATCATCACTTGAAATAAGATTGTTATAGTTATAGAAATTGAACCAAAGTTTGAATATGATTATTACCTTGTATTAGAATGATAACCTACTATAAGAAACAAATATTTCTTGAGGTTGGATGATCACCTTACAAGATTGGAAGTGAGCTAGCAAACTTGAAAGTATTCTTGATTTTATGTAACTAGAACTTGACGAATATATGAAGAACACTTAGAACTTGAAGATAGAACTTGAGAGAGATCAATTAGATGAAGAAAATTGAAGAATGAAAGTGTTTGTAGGTGTTTTTGGTCTTTGGTGTATGGATTAGATATAAAGGATATGTAATTTTGTTTTCATGTAAATAAGTCATGAATGATTACTCATATTTTTGTAATTTTATGAGATATTTCATGCTAGTTGCCAAATTATGGTTCCTACATGTGTTAGGTGACTCAAATGGGCTGCTAAGAGCTGATCATTGGAGTGTATATACCAATAGTACATACATCTAAAAGCTGTGTATTGTACGAGTACGAATACGGGTGCATACGAGTAGAATTGTTGATGAAACTGAACGATGATGTAATTGTAAGAATTTTTGTTAAGTAGAAGTATTTTGATAAGTGTATTGAAGTCTTTCAAAAGTGTATAAATACATATTAAAACACTACATGTATATACATTTTAACTGAGTCGTTAAGTCATCGTTAGTCATTACATGTAAGTGTTGTTTTGAAACCTTTAGGTTAACGATCTTGTTAAATGTTGTTAACCCAATGTTTATAATATCAAATGAGATTTTAAATTATTATATTATCATGATATTATCATGTATGAATATCTCTTAATATGATATATATACATTAAATGTCTTTACAACGATAATCGTTACATATATGTCTCGTTTAAAAATCATTAAGTTAGTAGTCTTGTTTTTACATATGTAGTTCATTGTTAATATACTTTATGATATGTTTACTTATCATAGTATTCTGTTAACTATATATATATATATCCATATATATGTCATCATATAGTTTTTACAAGTTTTAACGTTCGTGAATCACCGGTCAACTTGGGTGGTCAATTGTCTATATGAAACATATTTCAATTAATCAAGTCTTAACAAGTTTGATTGCTTAACATGTTGGAAACATTTAATCATGTAAATATCAATCTCAATTAATATATATAAACATGGAAAATTTCGGGTCACTACAGTACCTACCCGTTAAATAAATTTCGTCCCGAAATTTTAAGCTGTTGAAGGTGTTGACGAATCTTCTGGAAATAGATGCGGGTATTTCTTCTTCATCTGATCTTCACGCTCCCAGGTGAACTCGGGTCCTCTACGAGCATTCCATCAAACCTTAACAATTGGTATCTTGTTTTGCTTAAGTTTTTTAACCTCACGATCCATTATTTCGACGGGTTCTTCGATGAATTGAAGTTTTTCGTTGATTTGGATTTCATCTAACGGAATAGTGAGATCTTCTTTAGTAAAACATTTCATCAAATTCGAGACGTGGAAAGTGTTATGTACAGTCGCGAGTTGTTGAGGTAACTCAAGCCGGTAAGCTACTGGTCCGACACGATCAATAATCTTGAATGGTCCAATATACCTTGGATTTAATTTCCCTCGTTTACCAAATCGAACAACGCCTTTCCAAGGTGCAACTTTAAGCATGACCATCTCTCCAATTTCAAATTCTATATCTTTTCTTTTAATGTCAGCGTAGCTCTTTTGTCGACTTTGGGTGGTTTTCAACCGTTGTTGAATTTGGATGATCTTCTCGGTAGTTTCTTATTTAATCTCCGGACCCGTAATCTGTCTATCCCCCACTTCACTCCAACAAATCGGAGACCTGCACTTTCTACCATAAAGTGCTTCAAACAGCGCCATCTCAATGCTTGAATGGTAGCTGTTGTTGTAGGAAAATTCTGCTAACGGTAGATGTCGATCCCAACTGTTTCCGAAATCAATAACACATGCTCGTAGCATGTATTCAAGCGTTTGTATCGTTCTTTCGCTCTGCCCATCAGTTTGTGGATGATAGGCAGTACTCATGTCTAGACGAGTTCCTAATGCTTGCTGTAATGTCTGCCAGAATCTTGAAATAAATCTGCCATCCCTATCAGAGATAATAGAGATTGGTATTCCATGTCTGGAGACAACTTCCTTCAAATACAGTCGTGCTAACTTCTCCATCTTGTCATCTTCTCTTATTGGCAGGAAGTGTGCTGATTTGGTGAGACGATCAACTATTACCCAAATAGTATCAAAACCACTTGCAGTCCTTGGCAATTTAGTGATGAAATCCATGGTAATGTTTTCCCATTTCCATTCCGGGATTTCGGGTTGTTGAAGTAGACCTGATGGTTTTTGATGCTCAGCTTTGACCTTAGAACACGTCAAACATTCTCCTACGTATTTAGCAACATCGGCTTTCATACCCGGCCACCAAAAATGTTTCTTGAGATCCTTGTACATCTTCCCCGTTCCATGATGTATTGAGTATCTGGTTTTATGAGCTTCTCTAAGTACCATTTCTCTCATATCTCTAAATTTTGGTACCCAAATCCTTTCAGCCCTATACCGGGTTCCGTCTTCCCGAATATTAAGATGCTTCTCCGATCCTTTGGGTATTTCATCCTTTAAATTTCCCTCTTTTAAAACTCCTTGTTGCGCCTCCTTTATTTGAGTAGTAAGGTTATTATGAATCATTATATTCATAGATTTTACTCTAATGGGTTCTCTGTCCTTCCTGCTCAAGGCATCGGCTACCAAATTTGCCTTCCCCGGGTGGTAACGAATCTCAAAGTCGTAATCATTCAATAATTCAATCCACCTACGCTGCCTCATATTCAGTTGTTTCTGATTAAATATGTGTTGAAGACTTTTGTGGTCGGTATATATAATACTTTTGACCCCATATAAGTAGTGCCTCCAAGTCTTTAATGCAAAAACAACCGCGCCTAATTCCAAATCATGCGTCGTATAATTTTGTTCGTGAATCTTCAATTGTCTAGACGCATAAGCAATCACCTTCATTCGTTGCATTAATACACAACCGAGACCTTGCTTTGATGCATCACAATAAATCACAAAATCATCATTCCCTTCAGGCAATGACAATATAGGTGTCGTAGTTAGCTTTTTCTTCAATAACTGAAACGCTTTCTCTTGTTCATCATTCCATTCAAATTTCTTCCCTTTATGCGTTAATGCAGTCAAAGGTTTTGCTATTCTGGAAAAGTCTTGGATGAACCTTCTGTAGTAACCAGCTAGTCCTAAAAACTGGCGTATGTGTTTCGGAGTTTTCGGGTTTTCCCACTTTTCAACAGTTTCTATCTTTGCCGGATCCACCTTAATACCTTCTTTGTTCACTATGTGCCCGAGGAATTGAACTTCTTCCAACCAAAATGCACACTTTGAAAACTTAGCGTACAATTCTTCCTTCCTCAATACTTCTAACACCTTTCTCAAATGTTCACCGTGTTCTTGGTCATTCTTTGAGTAAATAAGTATGTCATCAATGAAAACAATGACAAACTTGTCAAGGTATGGTCCACACACTCGGTTCATAAGGTCCATGAACACAGCTGGTGCATTAGTTAAACCAAACGGCATGACCATAAACTCGTAATGACCGTAACGTGTTCTGAAAGCAGTCTTTGGAATATCATCTTCTTTCACCCACATTTGATGATACCCGGAACGTAAGTCAATCTTTGAATAAACAGACGAGCCTTGTAGTTGATCAAATAAGTCATCGATTCTCGGTAGTGGGTAGCGGTTCTTGATGGTAAGTTTGTTCAACTCTCGGTAGTCGATACACAACCTGAATGTACCATCTTTCTTCTTGACAAACAAAACAGGAGCTCCCCACGGTGATGTGCTTGGTCGAATGAAACCACGCTCTAAAAGTTCTTGTAATTGGCTTTGCAGTTCTTTCATCTCGCTGGGTGCGAGTCTGTAAGGAGCACATGCTATTGGTGCAGCTCCTGGTACAAGATCTATTTGAAATTCAACGGATCGATGTGGGGGTAATCCCGGTAATTCTTTCGGAAATACATCGGGAAATTCTTTTGCGACGGGAACATCATTGATGCTCTTTTCTTCAGTTTGTACTTTCTCGACGTGTGCTAGAACAGCATAGCAACCTTTTCTTATTAGTTTTTGTGCCTTCAAATTACTAATAAGATGTAGCTTCGTGTTGCCCTTTTCTCCGTACACCATTAAGGGTTTTCCTTTTTCTCGTATAATGCGAATTGCATTTTTGTAACAAACGATCTCTGCTTTCACTTCTTTCAACCAGTCCATACCGATTATCACATCAAAACTCCCTAACTCTACTGGTATCAAGTCAATCTTAAATGTTTCGCTAAACAGTTTAATTTCTCGATTCCGACATATATTATCTGCTGAAATTAATTTACCATTTGCTAATTCGAGTAAAAATTTACTATCCAAAGGCGTCAATGGACAACTTAATTTAGCACAAAAATCTCTACTCATATAGCTTCTATCCGCACCCGAATCAAATAAAACGTAAGTAGATTTATTGTCAATAAGAAACGTACCCGTAACAAGCTCCGGGTCTTCCTGTGCCTCTGCCGCATTAATATTGAAAACTCTTCCGCGACCTTGTCCATTCGTGTTCTCCTGGTTCGGGAAATTTCTAATAATGTGGCCCGGTTTTCCACATTTATAACAAACTACATTGGCATAACTTGCTCCGACACTACTTGCTCCGCCATTACTCGTTCCGACACCATTTGTTCCTTTCGTTCTATTAACCCCTGGTCCGTAGACCTCACACTTTGCCGCGCTATGACCATTTCTTTTACACTTGTTGCAAAATTTGGTGCAGAACCCAGAGTGATACTTTTCACACCTTTGGCATAGCTGCTTCTGATTGTTGTTGTTGTTGCGGTTATTATTGTTGTTGGGATGATTGTTGTAGTTGCTGTTGTTGTTGTTGTTGTTGTTGTTGTTGTTGTTGTTGTTGGGCCGTTTGTTGTAGTTGCGATTGATGTTGCGATTGTTGGGATAATTGTTGCGATTATTGTTGTAATTGCTGTTGTTGTTGTATTGGTGATTCTTATCACCGTTTTTCTCCCACTTTCTTTTGACTTGCTTCACATTGGCCTCTTCAGCAGTCTGTTCTTTAATTCTTTCTTCAATCTGGTTCACTAGTTTATGAGCCATTCTACATGCCTGTTGTATGGAGGCGGGCTCGTGTGAACTTATATCTTCTTGGATTCTTTCCGGTAATCCTTTCACAAACGCGTCGATCTTCTCTTCCTCATCTTCAAATGCTCCCGGACACAATAGGTACAATTCTGTGAATCATCTTTCGTACGTGGTAATATCAAATCCTTGGGTTCGTAACCATCTAAGTTCTGTCTTGAGCTTATTGACCTCGGTTCTGGGACGGTACTTCTCGTTCATCAAGTGCTTGAATGCTGACCACGATAGTGCGTACGCATCGTCTTGTCCCACTTGCTCTAGATAGGTATTCCACCATGTTAACGCAGAACCTGTGAAGGTATGTGTAGCGTACTTCACTTTGTCCTCTTCAGTACACTTACTTATGGCAAACACCGATTCGACCTTCTCGGTCCACCGTTTCAATCCGATCGGTCCTTCGGTTCCATCAAATTCCAAAGGTTTGCAGGCAGTGAATTCTTTGTAGGTGCATCCTACACGATTTCCTGTACTACTAGATCCAAGGTTATTGTTGGTATGTAGCGCAGCCTGTACTGCGGCTATGTTTGAAGCTAGAAAAGTACGTAATTCCTCTTCATTCATATTCACGGTGTGTCGAGTAGTCGGTGTCATTTCCTTCAAAATAGTCAAATGGAACAAGTTAATCATACAGAATATTAAGAGTAGTTAATAGTATTTCGTAGTATAATATGAACTCATTTATAAAAGCTTTTTCTTCATATTAGCGTTTTATAAGTTTAAATTCGGGTAGTACCTACCCGTTAAGTTCATACTTAGTAGCTAATATACAATTCAACTACTACAATTCTATATGAAAAACTGATTATAATAATATTTCGCGTTCAAACTTTTACACAATATTTTACAAACTTACAATACCGCTTATTTTACATATAGCATGAAATATAGCACACAATAAATTTGATACAAGATGGTTGTGAAGATAATTCTAGCTAGTACACAAGTCGTTCAGCAAAGGCAATAAAGACACGTAATTCATACGTCCAGAAACAAGTCATGCATTCTGGTTTTACTAGGATTACTTCCCATCCTTGGTCTTGTGGAACATAACCGTTATGGCCGTTGATAAGACAGCGTGTTGTAACGTCGTCAAAGGGACGAGGGTTACGTAATGTCCAACAGTCCTGTAACAATCTAAAAACCTCATTTCTTACCCCAATTACCGACTCCGTCACTTGTGGGAACGTTTTGTTTAATAGTTGTAGCCCGATGTTCTTGTTCTCACTTTGGTGAGAAGCGAACATTACTAATCCGTAAGTATAACATGCTTCTTTATGTTGCATGTTAGCCGCTTTTTCTAAATCACGAAGTCCAATATTCGGATATATTGAGTCAAAATAATTTCTTAACCCATTGCGTAAAATAGCATTTGGGTTCCCCGCAATATATGCGTCAAAGTAAACACATCGTAACTTATGGATTTCCCCATGTGATATCCCCCATATTTCGAACGAAAGCCTTTTATAAACCAAGGCATTCTTGGAATGTTCTTCGAATGTCTTACAAACTGATCTCGCCTTAAATAGTTGTGCCGAAGAATTCTGACCGACTCTAGACAAGATTTCATCAATCGTGTCTCCAGGTAGGTCTCTTAAAATATTGGGTTGTCTATCCATTTTGTGTTTTTATACTGTAAAATAGACAAGAGTTAGATTCATAAAAAAAAATTACTTATTAATACAAGCAATTTTTACATTATCATAAAGCATAAGCACACTATATTACATATATTACACCACAAGAATACAACTATCTTATTTCGACTCGCTTGTTTCTTCTTCTTCGGTTTTGGTTCGTTTTACCAAGTTTCTAGGGATATATGATGTTCCCCTAATACAAGCCGTCGTTTTCCACATTGGTTTAGAAAAACCTGGTGGTTTAGAAGTTCCCGGGTCATTGTTACAACTTAAGGACTTCGGGGGTTGAGATACATATAAAGTTCATCGTGGTTGGAATTAGATTTCTCTATTTTTATGCCCTTTCCCTTATTATTTTCTTTTGCCTTTTTAAATTCAGTTGGGGTAATTTCTATAACATCATCGGAATTCTCGTCGGAATCCGATTCATCGAAGAATTGGTAATCCTCCCAATATTTTGCTTCCTTGGCGGAAACACCATTGACCATAATTAACCTTTTTCGGTTGGTTGAGGATTTTCTTTTACTTAACCGTTTTATTATTTCCCCCACCGGTTCTATTTCTTCATCCGGTTCCGATTCTTCTTCCGGTTCCGATTCTTCTTCCGGTTCCGACTCTTCTTCCGGTTCCTCTTCGGGAACTTGTGAATCAGTCCACGAATCATTCCAATTTACATTTGACTCTTCATTATTGTTAGGTGAGTCAATGGGACTTGTTCTAGAGGTAGACATCTATCACATAATATCAAACACGTTAAGAGATTAATATATCACATAATATTCACATGTTAAAAATATATAGTTTCCAACAAAATTTGTAAAGCAATCATTTTTCAAGTAAACACGGTCGAAGTCCAGACTCACTAATGCATCCTAACAAACTCGATAAGACACACTAATGCAAAATTCTGGTTCTCTAAGACCAACGCTCGGATACCAACTGAAATGTCCCGTTCTTATTGATTAAAAACGTTCCATATTAATTGATTTCGTTGCGAGGTTTTGACCTCTATATGAGACGTTTTTCAAAGACTGCATTCATTTTTAAAACAAACCATAACCTTTATTTCATAAATAAAGGTTTAAAAAGCTTTACGTAGATTATCAAATAATGATAATCTAAAATATCCTGTTTACACACGACCATTACATAATGGTTTACAATACAAATATGTTACATCGAAATCAGTTTCTTGAATGCAGTTTTTACACAATATCATACAAACATGGACTCCAAATCTTGTCCTTATTTTAGTATGCAACAGCGAAAGCTCTTAGTATTCACCTGAGAATAAACATGCTTTAAACGTCAACAAAAATGTTGGTGAGTTATAGGTTTAACCTATATATATCAAATCGTAACAATAGACCACAAGATTTCATATTTCAATACACATACCATACATAGAGATAAAAATCATTCATGTGGTGAACACCTGGTAACCGACATTAACAAGATGCATATATAAGAATATCCCCATCATTCCGGGACACCCTTCGGATATGATATAAATTTCGAAGTACTAAAGCATCCGGTACTTTGGATGGGGTTTGTTAGGCCCAATAGATCTATCTTTAGGATTCGCGTCAATTAGGGTGTCTGTTCCCTAATTCTTAGACTACCAGACTTAATAAAAAGGGGCATATTCGATTTCAATAATTCAACCATAGAATGTAGTTTCACGTACTTGTATCTATTTTGTAAATCATTTATAAAACCTGCATGTATTCTCATCCCAAAAATATTAGATTTTAAAAGTGGGACTATAACTCACTTTCACAGATTTTTACTTCGTCGGGAAGTAAGACTTGACCACTGGTTGATTCACGAACCTATAACAATATATACATATATATCAAAGTATGTTCAAAATATATTTACAACACTTTTAATATATTTTGATGTTTTAAGTTTATTAAGTCAGCTGTCCTCGTTAGTAACCTACAACTAGTTGTCCACAGTTAGATGTACATAAATAAATCGATAAATATTATCTTGAATCAATCCACGACCCAGTGTATACGTATCTCAGTATTGATCACAACTCAAACTATATATATTTTGGAATCAACCTCAACCCTGTATAGCTAACTCCAACATTCACATATAGAGTGTCTATGGTTGTTCCGAAATATATATAGATGTGTCGACATGATAGGTCGAAACATTGTATACGTGTCTATGGTATCTCAAGATTACATAATATACAATACAATTTGATTAAGTTACGGTTGGAATATATTTGTTACCAATTTTCACGTAGCTAAAATGAGAAAAATTATCCAATCTTGTTTTACCCATAACTTCTTCATTTTAAATCCGTTTTGAGTGAATCAAATTGCTATGGTTTCATATTGAACTCTATTTTATGAATCTAAACAGAAAAAGTATAGGTTTATAGTCAGAAAAATAAGTTACAAGTCGTTTTTGTAAAGGTAGTCATTTCAGTCGAAAGAACGACGTCTAGATGAACATTTTAGAAAACATACTTCCACTTTGAGTTTAACCATAATTTTTGGATATAGTTTCATGTTCATAATAAAAATATTTTTCTCAGAATAACAACTTTTAAATCAAAGTTTATCATAGTTTTTAATTAACTAACCCAAAACAGCCCGCGGTGTTACTACGACGGCGTAAATCCGGTTTTACGGTGTTTTTCGTGTTTCCAGGTTTTAAATCATTAAGTTAGCATATCATATAGATATAGAACATGTGTTTAGTTGATTTTAAAAGTCAAGTTAGAAGGATTAACTTTTGTTTGCGAATAAGTTTAGAATTAACTAAACTATGTTCTAGTGATTACAAGTTTAAACCTTCGAATAAGATAGCTTTATATGTATGAATCGAATGATGTTATGAACATCATTACTACCTTAAGTTCCTTGGATAAACCTACTGGAAAATAGAAAAATGGATCTAGCTTCAACGGATCCTTGGATGGCTCGAAGTTCTTGAAGCAGAATCATGACACGAAAACAAGTTCAAGTAAGATCATCACTTGAAATAAGATTGTTATAGTTATAGAAATTGAACCAAAGTTTGAATATGATTATTACCTTGTATTAGAATGATAACCTACTGTAAGAAACAAATATTTCTTGAGGTTGGATGATCACCTTACAAGATTGGAAGTGAGCTAGCAAACTTGAAAGTATTCTTGATTTTATGTAACTAGAACTTGTAGAATATATGAAGAACACTTAGAACTTGAAGATAGAACTTGAGAGAGATCAATTAGATGAAGAAAATTGAAGAATGAAAGTGTTTGTAGGTGTTTTTGGTCGTTGGTGTATGGATTAGATATAAAGGATATGTAATTTTGTTTTCATGTAAATAAGTCATGAATGATTACTCATATTTTTGTAATTTTATGAGATATTTCATGCTATTTGCCAAATAATGGTTCCCAAATGTGTTAGGTGACTCACATGGGCTGCTAAGAGCTGATCATTGGAGTGTATATACCAATAGTACATACATCTAAAAGCTGTGTATTGTACGAGTACGAATACGGGTGCATACGAGTAGAATTGTTGATGAAACTGAACGATGATGTAATTGTAAGAATTTTTGTTAAGTAGAAGTATTTTGATAAGTGTATTGAAGTCTTTCAAAAGTGTATAAATACATATTAAAACACTACATGTATATACATTTTAACTGAGTCGTTAAGTCATCGTTAGTCATTACATGTAAGTGTTGTTTTGAAACCTTTAGGTTAACGATCTTGTTAAATGTTGTTAACCCAATGTTTATAATATCAAATGAGATTTTAAATTATTGTATTATCATGATATTATCATGTATGAATATCTCTTAATATGATATATATACATTAAATGTCTTTACAACGATAATCGTTACATATATGTCTCGTTTAAAAATCATTAAGTTAGTAGTCTTGTTTTTACATATGTAGTTCATTGTTAATATACTTTATGATATGTTTACTTATCATAGTATCATGTTAACTATATATATATATATATATCCATATATATGTCATCATATAGTTTTTACAAGTTTTAACGTTCGTGAATCACTGGTCAACTTGGGTGGTCAATTGTCTATATGAAACATATTTCAATTAATCAAGTCTTAACAAGTTTGATTGCTTAACATGTTGGAAACATTTAATCATGTAAATATCAATCTCAATTAATATATATAAACATGGAAAAGTTCGGGTCACTACAGTACCTACCCGTTAAATAAATTTCGTCCCGAAATTTTAAGCTGTTGAAGGTGTTGACGAATCTTCTGGAAATAGATGCGGGTATTTCTTCTTCATCTGATCTTCACGCTCCCAGGTGAACTCGGGTCCTCTACGAGCATTCCATCGAACC
Organism: Rutidosis leptorrhynchoides; assembly: GCF_046630445.1. Classification (NCBI taxonomy): domain Eukaryota; kingdom Viridiplantae; phylum Streptophyta; class Magnoliopsida; order Asterales; family Asteraceae; genus Rutidosis; species Rutidosis leptorrhynchoides. The sequence continues at coordinate 359,375,295 of NC_092343.1, forward strand.
TTAAAAATTGGTATCTTGTTTTGCTTAAGTCTTTTAACCTCACGATCCATTATTTCGACGGGTTCTTCGATGAATTGAAGTTTTTCGTTGATTTGGATTTCATCTAAAGGAATAGTGAGATCTTCTTTAGTAAAACATTTCTTCAAATTCGAGACGTGGAAAGTGTTATGTACAGTCGCGAGTTGTTGAGGTAACTCAAGTCGGTAAGCTACTGGTCCGACACGATCAATAATCTTGAATGGTCCAATATACCTTGGATTTAATTTCCCTCGTTTACCAAATCGAACAACGCCTTTCCAAGGTGCAACTTTAAGCATGACCATCTCTCCAATTTCAAATTCTATATCTTTTCTTTTAATGTCAGCGTAGCTCTTTTGTGGACTTTGGGCGGTTTTCAACCGTTGTTGAATTTGGATGATCTTCTCGGTAGTTTCTTGTATAATCTCCGGACCCGTAATCTGTCTATCCCCCACTTCACTCCAATAAATCGGAGACCTGCACTTTCTACCATAAAGTAGAATGGTAGCTGTTGTTGTAGGAAAATTCTACTAACGGTAGATGTCGATCCCAACTGTTTCCGAAATCAATAACACATGCTCGTAGCATGTCTTCAAGCGTTTGTATCGTCCTTTCACTCTGCCCATCAGTTTGTGGATGATAGGCAGTACTCATGTCTAGACGAGTTCCTAATGCTTGCTGTAATGTCTGCCAGAATCTTGAAATAAATCTGCCATCCCTATCAGAGATAATAGAGATTGGTATTCCATGTCTGGAGACGACTTCCTTCAAATACAGTCGTGCTAACTTCTCCATCTTGTCATCTTCTCTTATTGGCAGGAAGTGTTCTGATTTGGTGAGACGATCAACTATTACCCAAATTGTATCAAAACCACTTGCAGTCCTTGGCAATTTAGTGATGAAATCCATGGTAATGTTTTCCCATTTCCATTCCGGGATTTCGGGTTGTTGAAGTAGACCTGATGGTTTCTGATGCTCAGCTTTGACCTTAGAACACGTCAAACATTCTCCTACGTATTTAGCAACATCGGCTTTCATACCCGGCCACCAAAAATGTTTCTTGAGATCCTTGTACATCTTCCCCGTTCCAGGATGTATTGAGTATCTGGTTTTATGAGCTTCTCTAAGTACCATTTCTCTCATATCTCCAAATTTTGGTACCCAAATCCTTTCAGCCCTATACCGGGTTCCGTCTTCCCGAATATTAAGATGCTTCTCCGATCCTTTGGGTATTTCATCCTTTAAATTTCCCTCTTTTAAAACTCCTTGTTGCGCCTCCTTTATTTGAGTAGTAAGGTTATTATGAATCATTATATTCATAGATTTTACTCGAATGGGTTCTCTGTCCTTCCTGCTCAAGGCATCGGCTACCACATTTGCCTTCCCCGGGTGGTAACGAATCTCAAAGTCGTAATCATTCAATAATTCAATCCACCTACGCTGCCTCATATTCAGTTGTTTCTGATTAAATATGTGTTGAAGACTTTTGTGGTCGGTATATATAATACTTTTGACCCCATATAAGTAGTGCCTCCAAGTCTTTAATGCAAAAACAACCGCGCCTAATTCCAAATCATGCGTCGTATAATTTTGTTCGTGAATCTTCAATTGTCTAGACGCATAAGCAATCACCTTCGTTTGTTGCATTAATACACAACCGAGACCTTGCTTTGATGCGTCACAATAAATCACAAAATCATCATTCCCTTCAGGCAATGACAATATAGGTGTCGTAGTTAGCTTTTTCTTCAATAACTGAAACGCTTTCTCTTGTTCATCATTCCATTCAAATTTCTTGTTAGTGGTGATAAGCTAAGAAGACTTGTTCCGATATGTTCTTTTGCACGGGCACATCGTGTCCTTGTTAGTGGTGGCATGGCCTTTCTTGCCCATGTTGTTGATACTCATGATGAGTCACCACCCATTCGTGAAATTTTGGTGGTTAGTGAATTTGAAGACGTTTTTTCGGATGAGTTACCGGGTGTTCCGGCGGAAAGACAAGTCGAATTTCGCATTGAGTTGGTTCCGGGGGCTACTCTCATTGCTAAAACTCCTTATCGTTTAGCACCAATGGAAATGCAAGAGTTGTTAAATCAAACCCAAGAGTTGCTTAAAAAGGGTTTTATTCGACCAAGTGCTTCTCCATGGGGCGCTCCAGTTTTATTCGTGAAAAAGAAGGATGGTAGTATGCGGATGTGCATCGATTACCGGGAATTGAATAAAGTGACGATCAAGAATCCTTATCCTTTGCCCAGGATTGACGATTTGTTTGACCAACTCCAAGGTGCAACGTATTTTTCTAAGATTGACTTACGGTCCGGCTATCATCAAGTGCAGGTCCGTGAGGAAGACATAGAGAAAACGGCTTTTCGAAGGGCATTTTGAGTTTGTAGTTATGCCTTTTGGTCTTACGAATGCACCAGCGGCATTCATGGATCTTATGAACCGAGTGTGCCAACCTATGTTGGACAAGTCGGTAATTGTGTTCATTGACGACATACTTGTTTATTCTAAGAGTATGAAGGAACATGAACACCATTTGTGTGAAGTATTGAAGACGTTGCGAAAGGAGAAATTGTATGCTAAGTTCTCCAAATGTGAATTTTGGCTAAGGGAAGTTCAATTCCTTGGACATATTGTGAACCAAGAAGGTATTCAAGTAGATCCGGGGAAGATAGAAACACTGAAGAGTTGGGGGCGACCGACTACGCCTACGGAAATCCTAAGTTTTCTCGAACTGGCCGGCTATTATCGTCGGTTTATTCAGGACTTTTCTAAGATTGCTTCTCCTTTGACGAAGTTGACGAGGAAGAACGTAAGGTTCAATTAGGAGAACGAGCAAGAAATTGCTTTTCAATTGTTAAACGAGAAGTTGTGTCAAGCTCCGGTGTTGGTATTGCCGGAAGGGGTAGAAGACATGATGGTTTATTGTGATGCTTCTCTAAATGGTCTCGGGTGTGTTCTTATGCAAAGGGGTAAAGTCATCGCTTATGCCTCTCGACAATTAAAGGAACACGAGACGAGATATCCGACTCATGATCTTGAGTTGGCGGCGGTTGTACATGCATTGAAAATTTGGCGCCATTACTTGTATGGTGTCAAAAGTACGATTTATTCGGATCATAAGAGTTTGAAACATCTCTTTAATCAACGAGATTTGAATTATCGTCAATGTAGGTGGATGGATGTGGTAAAAGACTATGATTGTGAGATACTTTATCATCCGGGCAAGGCGAATGTGGTCGCGGATGCATTAAGTCGAAAGAGTCATCACCCGGCATTACGATTGGAATTGTTACGTATGATTATTACTAACGATTTTCTTGAAAAACTTGGTGTGATTCAAATAGAGGCTTATGTTCACAACAAGCATGCGGAACGAATTGTGGGACAATTGGAATTCATTACTATGGGTTTGCGTGGGTTGTTGTCTTTTCAAGGAAGAGTGTGGGTGCCTAAGATGGGTGATTATCGACAAGTGCTACTTGATGAAGCACATAAGTCAAAGCACATAAGTCAAAGAACATTTTAGTAATGATAATACTAGTAATTTTGGAATGATAATACTAGTAACAAAAATGATAATATTCTAGGTTATGTTAATGATAATAATAATTAATAATACTAACCTTTAGTAATACTTATAATACTTGTATTTAGGATATTCATGATAATAATTTCTATAATACTAATAATAATAATAATAATAATAATAATAATAATAATAATAATAATAATAATAATAATAATAATAATAATAATAATAATCATAGTGATAACAATAATAATCATAATAATAAAAAATAATAATAATAATAATAATATTAAATTATACCTTAGTAGCATTAAAAAAAAATAGACTGCCCGAGACGGGATTCTAACCCACGACCTCCCGCTTAACCGAGACACCCCTTAACCACTCATCCACCTTCTGTTTTTCTGTTTTATAAACACCTTTTATTTTATATAACCCGTAAATAATATGCTTATACTTTATCTCCTTCTTCATCAATATAATCGACCAGATGAATGAAAAATTGAGGTTTAAATTCTATTGCTAAATTGAAACAGAAACACCTTGTGATTGTTTGGAATACCAGAAACAAAATAACAACAAAAATTATGCTGTAACAGTTTTAGAAAAATGAAGAACAACTCAACATATGATTTTGAAATCAAGAGTGTTTTACACCAAAGTTTCTACATGAAATAGATTGTAAAACATTCCTAGAAACTTTTTGGATCATCAATTGATCCAAACACATCAACACGAATTCGAATTTTAAGATGAACAAGTCGGTTGACTTTTTCAATTGAAACTTTAACCTCAGAATTTGGATTCGATATTAGAAATTGAGTTTTGAAAATTTGCAGATAGTTTGCATATAGGATTCTTAATAGAACAGCAATTTTACATTTTGAAATCTCGTTTGAAATCAAGTTGTGGTAAAAAAAATGTTCAAGACAGGGGACCGACGAGTTTATAGGTTTTTCTTTGATAAAGTCAGTTTGATAATAATTGTAAGGGTTTCAATTGATAATGTTATTAAAAGAACTAAATGTTTTATTCATATTCATCGAATAATTCACTTATAATATAGCCAAATTGGCTTGATCGGTTCAATATCAGAAAACAGGAAAAGGGAATAAAAAAAATGGAAGTGGGCGTACGATTTCTTAAAAGAATTTGTTGTATATGCGATTAGATTACTTATTGGTACGAATTTAGATATTGAGAATCAATTTACAACAGATTGAAAGTGATATACAACTAATCACGACTTTCCTGTGTTTATATAATATGTATATACGGTGTATATATTTATATAAATCTGTATATGTATTTATTAAATATATAATTGTATTTATCAATATAATATATATGTATTTGTATATATGTATAACTACTATATTTATATCAACTTATTAAATATATGAAGGGACATACTAATAATACAAACATAAATACTTAATATTAATATTAATAATAATAATAATAAAACCAATAATAATGATAATAGAAATAATAATGATATTAATATCATAATTATACTAATAAGAATGATGAAAATAATAACTTTAAATAAAATGATAATTTTAGTAATCAAATTAATGATAATACTTTTGATAATCATATTAATAACAATTATAATTTTACTAATAACAATGACACTAATAATGATAACAATAATATAAATGATAATTGTTAGTAGTAAAAATAATAATAATGACTTTTAATGATATTAATAATAAAAAGTGATAATAATAATGTAATAAATTACCTGTATCAGATTACATATTATGTATTATAATTTTAATAGTATTATTAATACTGATTTTAGTATTAATATTAATATTAATATTTATCTTAATGAAATTAATATAACTATTATATCTTAACCTGTTTAAATAACCGTCGAGCGTTACAATCGTTTACTACATGAATTCGAAACCAATTATATGTATTTCCAATATACTGTTTATATATATATATATATATATATATATATATATATATATATATATATATATATATATATATATATATATATATATATATATTTGTCGTGCGAGGTGTATATAAAATAGCTTTATATTTTACAAGGAAATATTATTAAATACGATACAATTTTACACAAGATATTTATTTATTTATAGAATGGATATACTTAAACCTTGCTACAACACTTATATACAGTGTACCTAATCGTACAGTAGTGTAGTTTTTAGTAAGTCCGGTTCGTTCCACAGGGAAAATCTTTAAACAAAGCTTAACGCTATATTAGTTTACTTTTATAAAAATACAAATATATATATATAAGTAATATTATTATTATAAAGGGGGGTTTTTACCGTTTAATGACCGGTTTGTCGATTTTAAAACTTTAGTCGCAGTTAAAACCAAATGTAAAATAATAAATAAATACAAGACTTAATTTAAAGCGTAAAGTAAATAACGATAATGAAATTGCGATAAATGAAAGTGCGATAAAATAAACTTGCGATAATTAAAAAGTACGATAATTAAAAGTGCAATTAAATACAATAACAATAAAAATGCGATAATTAGAAGTGCAATTAAATATAAAATAAAGGAAATTAAATATGAAATAAAAGAATTATGCTTATTTAAACTTCCGTAATCATGATGTTTGACGTGTTGATTTTAGTTTTATGCCCATGGGTTAATTGTCCTTTGTCCTGGATTATTTAATATGTCCGTCTGGTTTTTGTCCATAACAGTCCATCAGTCATAAATATAAAGTGCGAGTGTCCTCGTCAAATTATCCTTATACCCGAAGTTTAAATATTCCAACTAATTGGGGACTTAAACTGTAACAAGATTTTAATACTTTGTTTAATAATTACACCAGGATGTCGACTGAGTGTAACCCAAAGTTTTAATACTTTGTTATCAATTATGCCAAGTGTCCTTGTACATAATTTCACCCCTGTTTTAATAATTCTAGTGGCAATTAATCCATTCCCGTGTCCGGTTAAATGAACGATTATTCGTACATATAAAAATCCCGCCCATCGTGTCCGATCGAGTGTATATGGTTATTTATAGGGACGTCCAATTGTAAATCTTTATATTAAAATTAACAAACTATCATTTAGTTAAACAAATATAAAGCCCATTAATAGCCCATAGTCTAATTTCCACAAGTGTCGTTCTTTTGTCCAAACCCCAATTATGGTACAAAGCCCAATTACCCAATTTTAATATTTTTAGTCCAACATCATGATTACTTCGTTTTAAATAAGTATAATAATAACTTAGCTACGAGACATTAATGTAAAAAGGTTGAACATAACTTACAATGATTAAAAATAGCGTAGCGTTACACGGACAGAATTTCGACTTACACCCTTACAACATTCGCTAACATACCCTTATTATTAGGATTTAAAATTAAAATTAAAATTAAAATATAAATATAAATATTACGTATAGATATAGAGAGATTGATATATTGGATGATAAAAATGATCAGAATTCGTTGGGTTTTATAGGGATTTTCGTATTTGGCTGCTCCGCGAGTCGCGGCATTTTTGGCCTCCATACTCCGAACCTCACGGAGTTAGTAATTCCAGCTCACAAAGGTTTGTCTTTTAATTTGCCGACGTTTTATAAATATATTATAATATATATATTAATTTTAAGAATTAATTATATATTATATTATATTTATATACATAGTTAACTTGTAATTTTTAGTCCGTTGCGTCGAGCGTTGAGAGTTGACTCTGGTCCCGGTTCCGGATTTTCGAACGTCCTTGCGTGCAATTTAATATCTTGTACTTTGCGTTTTGAATCTTGTACTCTTGTAATTTTGAGACGTTTCTTATCAATAATTGGAACCTCATTGATTGTATTTTGTACTTTTGAGCTTTTTGGTCGTTTGCGTCTTCAATTCGTCGAATCTGTCTTTTATCTTCACCTTTTATTATTTAAACGAATATCACTTTTAAATAGAACAATTGCAACTATAAGCTTGTCTTTCTTGAGGAATAATGCTATGAAATATATGTTCGTTTTTAGTATTATCAAATATTCCCACACTTGAGCGTTGCTTGTCCTCAAGCAATATAGTCTTGAAATACTAGAATCACTTCTTTATTCTTCACACTTTGTACATCAGTGATTTCTATACAGCGGTATAAACAATGGTAGTAACGTTGTGGTTTACAGTCCCATATGACTATAAAAATTTAGATCCATTAAGGAAATTGGATCTTTATGAAAATATTTGATCTTTTGAAAATTAAATCTAGTTTTTACCCTAGATAAGTTTTCCGGAATAACCCTTCACCGGTGTTTGCAAATTCTTTTTGTGGGTTTGGTGGGTTTCAGATTTGAAAATTTTAGCTCAAAACTTGCGGTTTTGTGTCACCCACTTGCTAACCTTGTATTTGGAAAGCAACACATCCAGTTTACTTGTCCCGTATATTACCTTTCGGTAAACTACCGTCCGATTGTAAAGGAAAGCGTTGAACAAGCAACTGTTAAGGCAATGTCCCCTGACATGCTTTTAATTATGGTCTATAACGTGTCGGACGCAATTACTATCCTTGGTAGGAGCAATAGTAAAGCTCACCCTTATGATTTTTTGGTCTGGCACAAGGTCCTGTCTTCGACCATGCTATGCAACCACCGTTCTTACAGTTGACACCCGATTTAGTTCAGGTGACCTAATGAATTTCAGGTGAATTCCTAGGATTTTACGTTCAATGGTAATGAACGCATTGAAAATGGGTTTTCAGAAAACAAATCGGTTTATAATTTGATCAAAATATTTTCTCGTTCAAGCTCGAGTTTAGATATCATTGAATTCCATGAGTTTGTAATTCTCAATCTTTAAGGTCAATCTCTAGGATTGAGTAATATCAGGCTTAAAAGCTGATTTTTAATCTTTAAGGAGATTATCCTTTCTGGGGATCTAATTTATTAGTCTTATCAAGCTAATTTGTACGGTGCCCCCCCATTTTACGAGATAAATCCTTCTCATGGTTAGGATAAATCTGACCACTTGGCTTTTATTTTCCTTTTTATTGTCCTCTATTCCATTTTAAATGAATTCTAACATTTTGGTTTGTTTCTCAATTTATGTCCTTTCCAAGGTAACAATAATTTCGGTGTTAACATCTAGTTTTATCGTTCATAAATATGTATAAACATGATTTTGAGTTCATTTAATTGAAAATTTTGAAAATTTTTACTAGAATTGGGTAGTCAGTATATAAGACTAGGGCTGTTCTTTATTATCAGAGAGCACTAGATTCTAATACAACTACTACTTTACTAGTATTTCTAATGGTAACCAAGTGTATAATTTAAAATCCGAAAGAATTTAACCCCTTCCCACACTTAAGATCTTGCAATGCCCTCATTTGCAAGAAATCAGTAACAATTTAAATTATTGAGGGTGATTTGTGTGAAAATGATTAAATTTTACCAAACTTTCCAAACATATTTGTGTTTGTGTTGAATGATAAATGGTGCACATCATTTGTTCATTCCGTCTTGTTGTTATATCACATTTATTTTGCATCTTGTCGTCAAAATTAGTTGCTTTTGCTGAACTTAATGCAAGTCTTTGAAAATGCGTTGTTTTACCCTGTTGTGTATATAAGATAAACTGCAAACATATATACATATTTTTGAAGTTTGGTATATTACCCCACATTCAAAAATTATTAAAATCTAATAATAAAAGTTAGAAAATTATAAAAACTATTATAATATTAACATAAGTATTAAATGTATCAACATTACAAATTATAAAATAAATAAAACTAAGTAGACAAGGGATGATACTGCTACCAGTAGGGGTTCCATGCATAACCATAGGTGTTATAAAATGCTTCGACTGGGTTATACGTAGGATATGGTGGTTGGATCTCTATAGACCAGGGAGGGAATATGGGCGATGGAGTAGGAATATAGTTTCTACCTATATGTTGGCAATAAGCTATGATTTGGTTTTGATGAACTTGCCAATCTTCAAATGCTCTATGTCTAGCATTTTCATACTCTTGTGAAGCTATAAACCTTTGCATTTCTGCCATTTCATTTCCCCCTCCTACATTACCTTGCTGTTGGTTTCTCTCAAACTGTGGATGTCTACCATGGTATTGTACTGCGGCGTTATTTCGCCTCTTCAAAACCTTCGCACCATGGTATACATTTAAACCTATTGTATCGCGGGGTTCTGGTTCTTCTACTAATAATCCCCCCCCCCCCCCCCCCCGACTTATATCCACACCGAGATATTCAGCAATCAAAGTAATAAATATACCACCTCCTATTATTCTATGCGGTCTCATCCCCCTAACCATAGCTGATAAATAATAACCCACACAATAAGGTATACTTACAGCGCTTTGTGGGTCTCGAATACACATGGTAAAACAAATCCTGTTCATTTACCTTTTCCTTATTCTTACCTCTTTGTGTAATCGAATTAGCTAAAAACCTATGAATTACTCTTAACTCTGCTCTATCTATATCCAAATAAGAGTAATTTCCCCCTTTGAATCGGTGATGGCTAGTCATTTGACTCCATACACCATGCGTATCAAAATTTTCGTCTATCTTTCTACCATTTAGTATCAACCCTCTACAATCGGCAGATGCTAACTCCTCAGGCGTATATATACGTAAAGCCTGAGCCATGTCTAGTAAAGACATGTGGTGCATCGAACCTCCTAACAAAAATCTAATAAAAGATCGATCGGTTAAACTAGCTACCCGATCATTTATTTCTATACTACATAACAATTCTTCACACCATACTTTATATACAGGTCTACGCATGTTGAATAACCGTACCCAATCATTAAAAGTAGAATTACCATACCTCTGTGCAAGTAATTCCCTAATTGGTCTGGCCAATTCTACAGCTTCTAATGGTCCCCATTCTATGACCCTAGGTACTTCAACAGCTTTAGAATGAAGAGTATGCAAACCCCTTTAGTATTTTGGATAATCTATCCAAAGTCTGTCAAATCTCAGGTTCGGGTGCAAATCTTCCAAGTGCATATCAGAAAATGTCATGACTAGATGAGTTATATCTTGTTTGTAGTAGTTATCCACCTCCTGTTGTTCTGTATTCTCAGCAGGAGCATTGCGAGCTTGGGATGAAGATTCACCCCTTTCAGTCTGCAAAACACATCAAACACAATTTTTGTGCATCCAAATATGCATTAGTGTCAGTAAAATCATCAATCAAAATAATTACAATGACTTGATCAATTTATATCAAACTTAAGCTCATTTTCATATTTTCATCAAATCTACACTTTTTCAAATAAGAATATACGAAAATGTTCATCAAGTTCATAAGCATTCAACTCAAATAACATGTCAAAATAATCATTACTAGCAATTAAACAAGTTTCAAATGGCATTATCTCTCAAAAATCAAGTTCATGAATTTTTAGACTTGAAAAAGTCCACTTTAATTCTCAAAATCATGTTTAGGCTCAAAGTTTGGATTATTTAACTACCTAAACATGTTACACTACTTAATTTAGCAACAATTCATGACAAAAATCGGCCATAACCTGTTTATATCAAAAAGCCCCAAATTGCTCAAGAACACAAACCCTAGATTACTCAAAATTTGAAGTTTAAGGCTCCTAATCATGTTAAATAGCATCAATCTAGGTTATACAAGCAAAATACATAAGCAATTTAAGCATAATTACACTAAAAGGCATCAAAATCGAATTGGGTATAAAATTGCTCAAGAACACTAATTTTTGGATTAAATGGTGTTTAGGTGTTGAAATTTACCGTTTTTCTTGAGTAATTCCTTGATAGCATCCTTCTCAACATGATTTTAGTAAAAGATTTGATGATTAACGGTCAAAAATTGCGAATTTGGTGTGTATTTTTCGGGTTTTTTCGGGTTATTTTCGCAGTTTTTGTGGTGTGGGGATGTTCAACTGATCAGTTTTGGCGTTTTATTTTTTTTCTGTATTTTGGTCCCTCCGCGAGTCGCGGTGTTTGACCCTTCAAACTTCGCGAGTCGCGGAGTTTGTATTTTTTTTTATATATATCTTATACTAATTAAAACAATTAAGTAATTAATTTTAAAATTTTGTTTCCCTTGTTATTTAGGGCGAGGTCGTTTCGGATCGATGTCCTAGTCCGTCCTTCCACAAAATTTTAAAATTTGTCTTTTTGTAGCGATTGTTTTAAAAGCTAAGATTTTTAGGTTTTTTTTTAATGTTTTTGGCATACTTTAATTCAATAAGATTAAAAATAATGATAATAAAAGTTCCCGTCCCTCCCTCGGGTAAAGCAATTTCGGTTCAATGACCTAGTCTTCAACTTACGACGAATTTTAAAAATCATATTTTTAACTTAATGAGATAAAGTAAATTTTTGTTTTTAAATTCACACCAAACTTAAAATGAAAATACATAAAATTCAAAATTAATATTAAAAATTCACACCAAACTTAAAATTTGAAATGCATAAAATTAAAAATTCTTATTTTAAAAATTAAAAATTCACACCAAATTTCATTTAAAAATTCATATTATAAAATCACACCAAACTTATATTATATTTTTCAAATAATTACAATTTTAAATATATTGTTTTTACAAAGTTTACAATATTAATTTAAGATTTATATATTAATTTTAAAAAAAACATGGTAAAAATAAAATTAAAAATCTTTTTGGCTTTTTATCCCACTTTAATTAATCAAATATTATCAAAAATATGCGCCCCTCTTTTCGGTAAAGTAATTTCGGTTCCAAGACCTAATTTAACTCATGACGAATTTTTGAAATATTTTGGGTTGATTGATTAAAGATATTTATACCTTAAGAATAAACGTTAAATTTCGCATTGATGTAATAAATTTTTGAATGATATCAATAATTTCGGTCGCCAAACCTAATTTTATTCAATACCAATTTAATACTTTATAGCGAACAAATTAGCGTTTATTATCAAAAGGTTAAAAAAAATAAAAATAAAAACTGTACAGACTTACCTGTGAGATAGTATTCTTAGTTATATGATCTATCCCATTCATAAGATAGTCGGTTTAATTGGTTTTCCATGGCTACATAGGCGTAACCTCGAGCATTCAGTGTTTTTTCTTCTAAACATATGAACGGTCCGTCTCTGCATAAAGTGACAAATTCGGTATTTGAATAGGTTTGATTATTTAAACATTTACCTCCATGTGACCATTTTCCGCATTTGTGACATCTTTCTAGGTGTCGTGCTCTTCTTTTCGCTGCGGATTTTGATTTTCCTTTACCAAATTGTAACTTATTATCTTCGCATCTGGATTCTTTTCTTACTCCGTCTAATCTTTCTCTGATTACTGATACTATTTCACTCGGTAGTGTGTCATTATTACGTTTAGTGATCAAAGCGTGTAGCATTAGACCATGGTTTAGTTCACAGGCAGTCTTCATTTCCTAAAAACAATAAAAATTCAGAATGGGGGGAGAAGACTAGTTCTTTAGGGTCTGCTAGGGAAAGACCATTCAGGTTCCATTTTCGAGAACTACACGAAAACAGACAATCTAACTCTAACAGAAATACATATTATCCTTTAAAGACTTGATTCTCCCCACACTTAGTTAGCTGTGGTATCGAAATTGTGATTAACTTCGTTGTCAACTTCCATTGGACTATCTATGTAGTGTTTAACTCTGTGACCATTAACTTTAAATTCAATCCCATTTGAATTTATTAATTCTATCGTTCCGTATGGGAAAACTCTTTTGACTATGAATGGTCCAGACCATCTTGATTTCAATTTTCCAGGAAATAGCTTGAATCGTGAATTGAAAAGAAGAACTCTGTCTCCTTCTTTAAATTCTTTTAAACTTCTGATTCTTTTATCATGCCATTTCTTCGTTCTTTCATTATAGATTAACGAATTTTCGTATGCTTCATGTCTTAATTCTTCTAATTCGTTTAGTTGACTTAATCGTAGATGTCCAGCTTCATGTAAATCAAGATTACATGTCTTCAAAGCCCAAAATGCTTTGTGTTCAATTTCTACTGGAAGATGACATGCTTTTCCGTAGACAAGTCTAAAAGGTGTGGTTCCAATTGGAGTTTTATAGGCTGTTCTAAAAGCCCAGAGTGCATCCTCCAATTTAATGGACCATTCCTTCGGATTTGATCCTTCGGTTTTCTCTAGAATACGTTTTAAAGCTCGGTTGGTATTTTTAACTTGTCCACTTGTTTGTGGATGATATGCGGTGGAGATTTTATGAGTTACTCCATATCTTTTAAGAACTTTCTCAAGTTGATTATTATAGAAATGAGTTCCCCGATCACTTATTAAAGCTTTCGGTGTTCCAAACCTTGCAAAAAGACGTTTTAAAAAGTTGACTACAACTCGTGCATCATTAGTTGGGAGAGCTTGTGCTTCCGCCCATTTAGATACATAATCAATGGCTACGAGAATATAGAGATTATTATGATATTTTGGAAATGGACCCATAAAGTCAATACCCCAAATGTCAAATACTTCACATACTTGGATAACATTTTGTGGCATTTCATCACGTTGACTTATTTTTCCGGCCCTTTGACAAGCATCACAGGATTTGCATAGAAGGTGTGCGTCTTTGTAAATTGTAGGCCAATAGAATCCAGCATCGTAAACTTTTCTTGCTGTTAGTTGAGGCCCATAATGCCCTCATGTTGGTCCTGTGTGACAATGGTTTAAAATTTTACTAGCTTCATCTCCGAATACACATCGGTGTATTATTCCATCTGGACAACTTTTAAAAAGATGTGGATCTTTCCAGAAATAGTGTTTTATATCACTAAAGAATTTCTTTCGTTTTTGGTACGACAATCCATTTTCAAGGAATCCACAAACTAAGTAATTTGCATAGTCTGCAAACTATGGAATTTCATTATAATCTATCTTTAATAGATATTCATCAGGAAAGTTGTCTTGTATGGCCGATTCATTTAAAATTTCTAATTCGGGATTTTCAAGACGAGAAAGATGATCAGCGGCGAGATTTTCTGCTCCTCGTTTATCTCGGATTTCAATATCAAACTCTTGTAAGAGTAAGATCCAACGGATTAATCTTGGTTTAGCATCTTATTTCGAAAATATGTATCTAAGAGCAGAATGGTCGGTATAGACCACCGTTTTTGCTAGAACGAGATATGAACGAAATTTGTCAAAAGCAAAGACAATAGCAAGGAGTTCTTTTTCAGTAGTTGGTAATTTGTTTGTGCTCCTTGTAACGTCTTACTAGCATAATATATAGGTTGAAATCGTTTTTCAATCCTTTGTCCTAAAACGGCTCCCATTGCAAAATCACTTGCATCGCACATTAGTTCAAATGGTAGATTCCAATTTGGTGTTATCATGATCGGCGCATTAGTGAGTTTCTCTTTAAGAATATTAAAAGATTTGATATATTCATCTGAAAAGATGAATGGAGCATCTTTTTCTAGGAGTTTATTCATAGGAGTGGCAATTTTAGAAAAATCTTTTATGAAACATCGGTAAAAACCGGCATGCCCTAGAAAACTCCTAACTCCTCTAACATTGGTGGGATGTGGAAGTTTAGCAATTACATCTACTTTAGCTCTATCCACTTCAATTCCTTCCTTCGAAATTTTATGTCCAAGAACGATGCCTTCTTTAACCATGAAATGGCATTTCTCCCAATTAAGTACTAGATTTGATTGTTCGCATCTAATAAGCATTCGTTCCAGATTAACTAGACATGATTCAAATGTATCACCGAAGATTGAAAAATCATCCATGAAAACTTCCATGCATTATTCTATCATGTCGTGAAAAATTGCCATCATACACCTTTGAAAGGTTGCAGGGGCGTTGCAAAGTCCAAATGGCATGCGTTTGTAAGCAAAAGTACCATAAGGGCACGTGAATGTGGTTTTCTCTTGATCTTCGGGTGCTATTGGAATTTGAAAATATCCAGAAAATCCATCAAGAAAACAATAATAACTATTTTCGGCTAATCTTTCTAACATTTGATCAATGAAAGGTAAGGGAAAGTGATCTTTTCTGGTGGCGTCATTTAATTTTCTATAATCAATACACACACGCCATCCTGTTACAGTCCTTGT
Source organism: Rutidosis leptorrhynchoides (assembly GCF_046630445.1). NCBI lineage: Eukaryota > Viridiplantae > Streptophyta > Magnoliopsida > Asterales > Asteraceae > Rutidosis > Rutidosis leptorrhynchoides. The sequence goes on from NC_092343.1 coordinate 359,390,926, forward strand.
AGAAATAAGCTCATTTTTCTCATTTGTAATGACAGTCATGCCACCCTTCTTAGGCACGCATTGAACTGGGCTTACCCATGGACTATCAGAAATTGGATAAATTAGACCTGCGTCTAGCAGTTTAATAATCTCTTTCTTAACTACATCTTGCATATTAGGATTTAGTCTTCGTTGGCGTTGCACATACATTTTATGACCTTCTTCCATAAGGATTTTATGTGTGCAATACGAAGGACTTATTCCTTTAATATCATGAATTTTCCATGCAATGGCTGGTTTATGAGCTTTCAACACAGAAATGAGTTGTGATTTCTCATTTTTAGTAAGAGAAGATGATATTATTACAGGTAATTCGGATTCACCATGTAAATAAGCGTATTCCAATTGGTTTGGAAGTGGCTTTAACTCTAATTTCGGAGGTTCTTCTATCGATGATTTATATCGATATCTGTCTTCTTCTTTTAGCATTTGAATTTCTTCTGTTGTTGGTTCATATCCATTAGCTATAAGTGTAGCTAACATTTCAGCTTCATCAATTTGTTCAGTTCCTTCTCCTAAAGAACATTCTCCTGTTCCTTGTAATTCTGGAAATTCTTCTAATAATTCTGCATGTGCATCTATAGTTTGAATATAATAACATGTATCATCTGCAGATTGTGGTTATTGCATTGCTCTATCAACTGAAAAGGTAACACTCTCGTCCTCTATACTTAGGGTCAATTTCTTACCGAACACGTCTATCATTGCTTTAGCCGTGTTTAAGAATGGTCTTCCTAATATGAGAGGAACTTGAGAATCTTCTTCCATGTCCAGAACAACAAAATCTACTGGAAATACTAAAGTACCAACTTTAACTAGCATGTTCTCTATTATCCCTCTAGGATATTTTATTGATCGATCGGCTAGTTGTATGCTTATTCTTGTTGGTTTCAATTCTCCAAGGTCTAGTTTAGCGTATAGTAAATACGGCATTAGATTTATACTAGCACCTAAGTCTGCCAATGCTTCTATTGAACTAAGACTACCCAGAAAACATGGAATTGTGAAACTTCCTGGATCAGATAGTTTTTCTGGTATCTTATTCAACAGCACTGCTGAACAATTAGCGTTCATAGTAACAGCCGAGAGTTCTTCCATTTTCTTTCTATTTGAGATTGGATCTTTCAAGAATTTAGCATATCTAGGCATTCCTGAAATCACATCAATGAAAGGAAGATTTACATTTATCTGTTTAAACATATCCAAGAATTTGGATTGCTCGACTTCAAGTTTCTCTTTCTTCATTTTACTTGGGTAAGGAAGTGGTGGTTGGTATGGTTTAACATAAGGTTTAGACTTAACTGTGTTATCTTCATTAACCTTTTCAACTACCGGTTCTTTTTCCTTATCTTGATCAGGTTGTGGTTCTTGTGGAGTAGGAATAGCTTCATCAGAAGTTACAGGTATTTCAGGTGGTTTAAGTGTTGTACCACTTCTTGTGGTAATAGCTTTAGCTGTTTCATTCTGGGGGTTAGCATTTGTATCACTAGGTAGAATTCCCGGTTTTCTTTCACCTATTAACCTTGCTAGGTTACTTACTTCTTGTTCCAAGTTTTGAATAGAAGCTTGTTGATTTCTAAATGCTTGAGCATTTTGTTCATTAGTTTGTTTTTGAGATGTGAAAAACTGCGTTTGAGTTTCAACTAGCTTCGTCATCATATCTTCTAAATTCGGCTTTTTATCATCGGGTTGTGGTGGTTTGTTTTGAAAATTAGGTCTTTGCTGATTGTAATTATTGTTGGACACTTGTTGATTGCTAGGACCTTGTTGGTTGTTGTATGGAACATTTCTGTTATAATTCTGGTTTTGATTGTAGATCGGTCTTGGCGGTTGATAATTATTCTGATAATTATTTCCAGGCCTTTGGTTTATGTATGAAATATTCTCTCTTTGTTCCATTGTTAATTCAATACTAAGACAATCTTTTGTCAAATGTAGTCCTCCACACTGCTCACAACTAATTCGTATTGAGTGAATATCCTTAGTCATCTTTTCCATTCGTCTCTCGACAGCATCTATCTTTGCGGAAATGGAATCTAAGTCATGGCTAGAATCGGCTCTAGCTGCTTTAGATGATCTAACGATATCTTTTTCTTGGTGCCACTCATGTGAGTGGGAAGCAATGTTATCAATAATTTTGTAAGCATCAGTTTCGGTTTTCTTCATAATGGAACCACCAGCTTCTATATCTATGTCTTTCCTTGTGGTGATGTCGCATCCTTGGTAGAATATTTGTACTATTTGACAGGTGTCTAAACCATGTTGCGGACATCCTCTTAATAACTTTCCAAATCTTGTCCACGCCTCATATAGAGTTTCATTTGGCTTCTGTGTGAACGTAACAATTTCTCCTTGAAGTCTTACGGCTTTAGATGCCGGAAAGAATCGTTTAAGAAAATTTTCAACTAAAACGTCCCATGTATCAATCGCCCCTTCAGGTAACGATTCCAACCAATCTTTGACTTCTCCCTTTAAAGTCCAGGGAAATAACATGAGATATATCTGTTCATCCTCCACTTCTCTTATTTTAAATAGAGTGCAGATCCTATTAAAGGTACGAAGATGTTCATTTGGATCTTCCTTCGGCGCACCACTAAATTGGCATTGATTAGTCACCATGTGTAGAATTTGTCCATTGATTTCATAATCTGGCGCATTAATGTCTGGATGAGTAATTGCGTGACCTTGGCCAGTGCGTTTAGCTCTCATTCGGTCTTCCATACTTAAAGGTTCCAGATTCTCCATAATTGAATTTGTTGAATCCGAATCACTAGAGGATTCTGATTTAATGGTTCGTTCTTCAACAATCTCTATTTGAATGATTGGTGGTTCTGGAGAAAAATTTAATGGTTCAGGATCTATGAATCATCCCTGAATATTCTCCGGATTCTCAATTGTGAGGTCGGGTTTAAAAAAAGGATTATCGGAAATTTGAACTGGAGTACTTGGTCGACTGGATGACGATTCTAAAGAAAAATCAACGGCGGTAATATTTGCTAAATGTCTTGATCTAGTTACAGGTGGTGAACGTACAAAAGGTGGTGAACGTCTTGCTCGGTGCATTCACTGAATATCCTATTAGTTTTTAAAAAGGAAAGAAAAATTATATAAGTTATCCAATCAATAGACTTTTCTGATTTTGCCCACGTTTCGAATAGCCAAAAGATGCAGCAGAGGGACAGGATTCGTTTGGTCTCAATATAATTGAGGACTGTTTGGCTCCAATAACCCGGTCCACGTACAAATCCAACTATTACTACGAACCAGAAAATTTTGATGTCTATCAATTTAATCACTTAAAATAAATTTTCTTAATTTTAAGAAATTTAGATAAGAAGTAGAATAAAAATCTATGTCCTAAAAACTAGAATAGCGAGAAATAAGAAAGAAAAAGAGCGCGTCGAAAAAGAAAAAGAAAAGGGTTGAAAAATAAAAGGCGTCGGAAAATAAGAAATAAAAAGAAATGACTTATAGAACTTAAAAACACTCGACTAACCCAACCTTATTACTATCACTAACTTAAAATTATAATCGCAAATTGAGATTACTAATTGGAATGATAATTGATACATAGGTAAAAGGTGTCTAAAAATATTAAAGCTTATAAGAAAAACTATATCCCAAATGGCAATAACTTAAAAAGAAACTAAAACTTAAAAAGGCGTCGCAAAATTCTAAAGCATCTAAATCTTAGTCTAAAGAAAAAGCACTTAAGGGATTTTACGGCAAAGCCTAAAAATCTAGAAGTAAAGAAATAACTATGGCAAAAACTATATCTAAATACGAGCGAAAAAAAATACAAATATTACGCTAAAATAATTAAAAGGGACAAAATATAAAAATATACAAAAAGTTGTAAAAAGTACAATTTTTATAAAAATATTATTTTTATATTATTTATTTTATTAAACTATTAATTTTATAATTTAATTAAACTAATTTAACTAAAATACAATTTAATTTAAAAACTTAAAACTAATTATAATAATAAATAAGTAATTAGGGTTAATAATAAGAAATAAATAATAATTACCCCGTATTTAATGCCTGATTAGGGTTTCTGTCGGCGTGTCAGAGTGCCTCCGCGAGTCGCGGTATTCGAAGCTGCAAACTCCGCGAGTCGCGGGGTTCCAATTTTCAGATGACAGGTTGATTGAAATTCAATTTTATATATTCTGTTTTATATTTTCTGTTTAAATAAAAATATTTATATAATAAAAACTTATATTTAAAAACTAAAATAAAAATAGAACTACTTTATAATTTTAAAAATATCTTAAAAATAGATTTATATATATATTAAATTTTTTTTTCGGTTTTTTTTATGTTTTAAATAAAAATATTTAAATAAAACTTATATTTTTATAAAATAAAAATAAATAAACTTTATAAAACTTAAATATTTAACAAAATCTTAAAAAATATATATAAATTTTTGTTTTCTTTTTATATTTTCGAATAATTAAAAACGTATTTTTACAAAAGTGAATTTTAATAAAAGTAAACTAAAAATAAAAATCTTTTTTTTTTAAAAAAAAAAATTTAGCGTTACGCTTCCGGCTTTTAAGCTAGATTGTTCCCCGGCAGCGGCGCCAAAAATATACTTGATGTCGTGCGAGGTGTATATAAAATAGCTTTATATTTTACAAGGAAATACTATTAAATACGATACAATTTTACACAAGATATTTATTTATTTATAGAATGGATATACTTAAACCTTGCTACAACACTTATAGGCAGTGTACCTAATCGTACAGTAGTGTAGTTTTTAGTAAGTCCGGTTCGTTCGACAGGGAAAATCTTTAAACAAAGCTTAACGCTATATTAGTTTACTTTAAACAAAGCTTAACGCTATATTGTCGATTTTAAAACTTTAGTCGCAGTTAAAACCAAATGTAAAATAATAAATAAATACAAGACTTAATTTAAAGCGTAAAGTAAATAACGATAATGAAATTGCGATAAATGAAAGTGCGATAAAATAAACTTGCGATAATTAAAAAGTACGATAATTAAAAGTGCAATTAAATACAATAACAATAAAAATGCGATAATTAGAAGTGCAATTAAATATAAAATAAAGGAAATTAAATATGAAATAAAAGAATTATGCTTATTTAAACTTCCGTAATCATGATGTTTGACGTGTTGATTTTAGTTTTATGCCCATGGGTTAATTGTCCTTTGTCCTGGATTATTTAATATGTCCGTCTGGTTTTTGTCCATAACAGTCCATCAGTCATAAATATAAAGTGCGAGTGTCCTCGTCAAATTATCCTTATACCCGAAGTTTAAATATTCCAACTAATTGGGGACTTAAACTGTAACAAGATTTAATACTTTGTTTAATAATTACACCAGGATGTTGACTGAGTGTAACCCAAGGTTTTAATACTTTGTTATCAATTATGCCAAGTGTCCTTATACATAATTTCACCCCTGTTTTAATAATTCTAGTGGCTATTAATCCATTCCTGTATCAGGTTAAATGAATGATTATTCGTACATATAAATATCCCGCCCATCGTGTCCGATCGAGTGTATATGGTTATTTATAGGGACGTCCAATTGTAAATCTTTATATTAAAATTAACAAACTATCATTTAGTTAAACAAATATAAAGCCCATTAATAGCCCATAGTCTAATTTCCACAAGTGTCGTTCTTTTGTCCAAACCCCAATTATGGTACAAAGCCCAATTACCCAATTTTAATATTTTTAGTCCAACATCATGATTACTTCGTTTTAAATAAGCATAATAATAACTTAGCTACGAGACATTAATGTAAAAAGGTTGAACATAACTTACAATGATTAAAAATAGCGTAGCGTTACACGGACAGAATTTCGACTTACACCCTTACAACATTCGCTAACATACCCTTATTATTAGGATTTAAAATTAAAATTAAAATTAAAATATAAATATAAATATTACGTATAGATATAGAGAGATTGATATATTGGATGATAAAAATGATCAGAATTCGTTGGGTTTTATAGGGATTTTCGTATTTGGCTGCTCCGCGAGTCGCGGCATTTTTGGCCTCCATACTCCGCAACTCGCGGAGTTCGTAATTCCAGCTCACAAAGGTTTGTCTTTTAATTTACCGACGTTTTATAAATATATTATAATATATATATTAATTTTAAGAATTAATTATATATTATATTATATTATATTTATATACATAGTTAACTTGTAATTTTTAGTCCGTTGCGTCGAGCGTTGAGAGTTGACTCTGGTCCCGGTTCCGGATTTTCGAACGTCCTTGCGTACAATTTAATATCTTGTACTTTGCGTTTTGAATCTTGTACTCTTGTAATTTTGAGACGTTTCTTATCAATAATTGGAACCTCATTGATTGTATTTTGTACTTTTGAGCTTTTTGGTCGTTTGCGTCTTCAATTCGTCGAATCTGTATTTTATCTTCACCTTTTATTATTTAAACGAATATCACTTTTAAATAGAACAATTGCAACTAAAAGCTTGTCTTTCTTGAGGAATAATGCTATGAAATATATGTTCGTTTTTAGCATTATCAATAGTTTAAGTGCTAATTACATATTTTTAAACCAATAGATTTAATATTATTATATGTTAACAAATAATATTCATATATATATATATATATATATATATATATATATATATATATATATATATATGTATATATATATTTATGACTATTTGTTCGTGAATCATTGGAAGTGGTCGAGGTTAAATGCATTTATGAAAACAGTTCAAAAATTTTGAGACTTAATATTACAGACTTTACTTATCGTGTCAGGAACATATCAAGATTAAGTTTAAATTTGGTCAAAAATTTTCGGGTCGTCACACACAAGTCACAACAATAGTTTAGTCAGTCCTCAAGATACTAGCATATAAGCCTACTGTAGTGACCCGAACTTTTCCATGTTATATATTAAATGAAAACTATATTTGTATGATTAAATGTTTCCAACATGTTAAGCAATCAAACTTGTTAAGACTTGATTATTTGAAATGTGCTTCATATAGACAATTGACCACCCAAGTTGACCGGCGATTCACGAACGTTAAAAATTTGTAAAAACTACATGATATATATATATATATATATATATATATATATATATATATATATATATATATATATATATATATATATATGGTTAACATAAGATTATAATAAGTAAGTATCTCACTAAGTATATTAACAATGAGTGATATACATAAAAATGAGTTTATTGAATTAAGAAACTCGCAAATGATATATATAACGATTATCGTTATAACAACGTCTTACTAAATACATATGAATCATATTAAGATATTGATACAGTATGTTTAACATGATAAAATGATAATTAAGTATATCATTAAGTGTGTTAACAATGAACTACATTTGTAAAACAAGACTACTAACTTAAGAATTTCGAAACGAGGCATATATGTAACGATTATCGTTGTAACGACATTTTAATGTATATATATCATATTAAGATATATTCATACATTATAATATCATGATAATGTAATAATTTAACATCTCATTTAAGTATAATAACAATGGATTAATTACATTTAACAAGATCGTTAACTTAAAGGTCTTAAAACAACACTTACATGTAATGACTAACGGTGACTTAACGACTCAGTTAAAATGTATATACATGTAGTGTATTAAGATGTATTAACACACTTTTTAAAGACTTCAAGACATATATCAAAGTATTTCTACTTAGCAAAAATGCTCAAAATTACATTCTCATTCGTTTCCATCAACAATTCTACTCGTGTACACCCGTATTTGTACTCGTACAATACACAGCTTCTAGATGTATTTACTATTGATATATACACCTTTAATCATTCATTCTTAGCAGCCATCTTAGAGTTAAAAACATGTGGAACCATTATTTAACAACTTGTATGACTAATGAGATAAAAACAAACTTAAGGATCTTTTTTTTCTTTATAACAAGTAATTTTGTTTTTATGATTTCACCCCATTTTTCCATTCCATTTTCTCATACTTACACTCCAAATTCTCTCTCAAAATACTCCTAACATCATACTTGATCATCTCCAAGCATTATCACCATCTTTTAGCTTCAATTACAAGCGTTAATCATCATAAAAACAACCATTCAAGAACACTTCAAGAAATCTTGCTAGCTTACTTCCAATCTTGCAAATCCATTTCAAGTAATTATCCAATCTCAAGAAATCTTTCTTATTTACAGTAAGATATCTTTCTAATTCAAGGTAATACTCATATTCAAACTTTGATTCAATTTCTATAACTATAACAATCTTATTTCGAGTGGAAACCTTACTTGAACTTGTTTTCGTGTCATGATTCTGCTTCAAGAACTTTCAAGCCATCCAAGGATCCTTTGAAGCTAGATCCATTTTTCCCTTTTCCAGTAGGTTTATCCACAAAACTTGAGGTAGTAATGATGTTCATAACATCATTCGATTCATACATATAATGATATCTTAATCGAAGGTTTAAACTTGTAATCACTAGAACATAATTTAGTTAATTCTAAACTTGTTCGCAAACAGAAGTTAATCCTTCTAACTTGACTTTTAAAATCAACTAAACACATGTTCTATATCTATATGATATGCTAAATTAACGATTTAAAACCTGAAAACACGATGAACACCGTAAAACCGGACATACGCCGTCGTAGTAACACCGCGGGCTGTTTTGGGTTAGTTAATTAAAAACTATGATAAACTTTGATTTAAAAGTTGTTCTTTTGGGAAAATGATTTTTCTTATGAACATGAAACTATATCCAAAAATCATGGTTAAACTCAAAGTGGAAGTATGTTTTTCAAAATAGTCATCAAGATGTCGTTCTTTCGACGGAATGACCACCTCTTTAGTAAATGACATGTAACCTATATTTCTGACTATAAACTTATACTTTTTCTGCTTAGATTCATAAACTTAAGTTCAATATGAAACCATAGCAATTTGATTCACTCAAAACGGATTTAAAACGAAGAAGTTATGGGTAAAACAAGATTGGATAATTTTGCTTGTTGTAGCTACGTGAAAATTGGTAACAAATCTATATCAATCATATCCTAGCTAACTTATATTGTATTATACATGTATTCTAATATATTATGTAATCTTGGGATACCATAGACACGTATGCAAATGTTTTGACATATCATATCGACCCATGTATATATATTATTTGGAACAACCATAGACACTCTATATGCAGTAATGTTGGATTAGCTATACAGGGTTAAGGTTGATTCCAAAAATATATATACTTTGAGTTGTAATCTAGCCTGAGATGTGTATACACTGGGTCGTGGATTGATTCAAGATAATATATATCAATTTATTTCTGTACATCAAACTATGGACAACTAGTTGTAAATTACTAACGAGAACAGCTGACTTAATACACTTAAATCATTAAAATGTAATAAAAAGTGTTGTGAATATATTTCGATCATACTTTGATATATACATACATATTTGTTATAGGTTCGTGAATCGACCAGTGGCCAAGTCTTACATCCCGACGAAGTAAAAATCTGTGAAAGTGAGTTATAGTCCCATTTTTTAAAATCTAATATTTTTGGGATGGGAATACATGCAGTTTTATAAATGTTTTACAAAATAGATACAAGTATGCGAAACTACATTCTATGGTTGAATTATTAAATCGAATATCGCCCTTCAAGTCTGGTAGCCTAAGAATTAGGGAAATGGCCCCTAATTAACGCGAATCCTAAATATAGATCTATTGGGCTTAACAACCCCCATTCAGGTTATGAATGGTTTAGTACTTCGAGATTATTATACAGACGAGAGGTTCTGTTTTGGGGATATTCTATGTATTAAGTTAACGTCGGTTACCAGGTGTTCAACATATGAATGATTTTTATGCACTTGCGAGTGTAATGATATTTATGAAAAATGAGAAATCTTGTGGTCTATTATTATGATTTGATAATATATAGGTTAAATCTATAACTCACCAACATTTTTGTTAACGTTTTAAGCATGTTTATTCTCAGGTGATTATTAAGAGCTTCCGCTATTGCATACTAAAATAAGGACAAGATTTGGAGTCCATGCTTGTATGATATTGTGTAAAAACTGCATTCAAGAAACTTACTTTGATGTAATATATTTTTATTGTAAACCATTATGTAATGGTCGTGTGTAAACGGTATATTTTAGATTATCATTATTTGATAATCTACGTAATGCTTTTTAAACCTTTATCGATAAAATAAAGGTTATGGTTGTTATAAAAATGAATGCAGTCTTTGAAAAATGTCTCATATAGAGGTCAAAACCTCGCGACGAAATCAATTAATATGGAACGTTTATAATCAATATGAACGGGACATTTCAGTTGGTATCCGAGCGTTGGTCTTAGAGAACCATAAAATTTGCATTAGTGTGTCTTATCGAGTTTGTTAGGATGCATTAGTGAGTCTGGACTTCGACCGTGTTTTCTTTAAAAATAATTGCTTAACATTTTTGTTGGAAACTATATATTATTAACATGTAAATATTATGTGATATGTTAATCTCTTAACGTATTTGATATTGTGTGATAGATGTCTACCTTTAGTACGAATCCCATTGACTCACCTAATAGTAATGAAGAGTCGAATATATATTGGGAAGATTCACAAATTCCCGACGAACCGGAAGAAGAAGAATCGGAAGAAGAAGAACCGGAAGAAGAGGAACCAGAAGAAGAGGAACCGGAAGAAGAAGAGGTTCCGAAGGGGGAAATATTAGGAACTACAGAAAAATGGTCAAATAAAAGAAAATCCTCAGCCAATGGACCAAAGTTAATAATGGTCAATGGTGTTTCCGCTAAGGAAGCAAAATATTGGGAAGATTACCAATTCTCCGATGAATCGGATCCCGATGAGGATTCCGATGATGTTATAGAAATTACCCCGACCCAATTTAAAGAGGCAAAAGAAAATAATAAGGGAAAAGGTATAAAAATAGAGAAACCTGATTCCAACCCCGATGAACTTTATATGTATCGGCAACATCCGTATTTCCTAAATTGTAACAATAACCCGGGAACCTCTAAACCACCAGGTTTTTCTAAACCATTGTGGAAAACGACAGCTCGTATTAGGGGAGCACCATATATCCCTAGAAAATTAGCGAAACGAACTAAGTCCGAAGAAGAAGAAACAAGCGAGTCGGAATAAAGGGTTGTAATCATGCGGTGTAATATATGTAATATAAGTGTGCTTGTACTTTTATGTTGTATGTAAAAAAAAATTTGCTTGTATTATTTGATAATTATCTTTTACAAATCTAATCCTCGTCTGTTTTATAGTATAAAAACACAATGGACGCTAAGGATAGACAACCAAAAACTTTAGAAGACCTACCCGGGGACATGATTGATGAAATCTTGTCTAAAGTTGGTCAGAATTCGTCGACACAATTATTTACGGCGAAATTAGTTTGTAGAACATTTGATGAAAGTTCCAAGAATGCCTTAGTTTATAAAAGGCTTTCCTTTGAAAGTTGGGGTATATCACATTGGGGAGACCGTAAGCTACGCCGTGTTTTCTTTAAAGCATTAAATGCGGAGAACCCAAGTGCAATTTTACGCTACGGATTAAGAACCTATTTTGACTCAACTTATCCCAACATAGGACTTCGTGAATTAGAAAGAGCTTCTAACATGCAACATAAAGAAGCATGTTATGCTTATGGGTTAGTGATGTTCGCTTCTCACCAAAGTGAGAAAAAGAACATCGGATTACAACTATTAAACAAAACATTCCCAGAAGTAACGGACTCAGTAGTTGGGGTGAGAAACAAGGTTTTTAGATTGTTACGGGGCTGTTGGGCATTACGAAACCCTCGTCCCTTTGACGATGTTACAACATGGTGTCTTATCAACGGCCACAACGGTTATGTTCCACAAAACCAAGGATGGGAAGTAGTCTTAGTAAAACCAGAATGCATGATTTGTTTATGGACATATGAACTACGTGTCTTTATTGCCTTTGTTGAACGACTTGCGTATTAACTAGGATTGTCATCGAAACTGCTTTGTATCAATGTTATTGTGTGCTATATTTTATGCTATATAGCGGTATTGTAAGTTTGTAAAATATTGTGTAATAGTTTGAATGCGGAATATTATTATAATCAGTTTTTCATATAGAATTGTAGTGGTTGAATTGTATAGTAGCTACTAAGTATGAAGTTAACGGGTAGGTACTACCCGAATGAAAAAAAAAAAACTATAAAACGCTAATATGAAGAAAAATCTTTTATAAATAAGTTCATATTATGCTACGAAATACTATTGACTACTCTTGATATTCTATATGATTAACTAAATTCTTTTGGCTATTTTTGAGGGAAATGGCACCAACTACTCGACACACCCTGAATATGAGCGAGAAAGAATTCCGTGCTTTCCTTGCAGCAAACATAGCCGCAGTACAGGCTGCGATGCAAAATAACAATAACTCTGAATCCAGCAATGGAACTAACGCCACAAGAACTCGTGTAGGATGCTCCTACAAAGAATTCACTGCCTGTTAACCTTTGAAATTCGATGGAACTGAGGGTCCAATCGGATTAAAACGGTGGACTGAGAAGGTTGAATCGGTGTTTGCCATAAGTAAGTGCACTGAAGAAGACAAAGTAAAGTACGCTACGCATACCTTCACGGGTACTGCGTTAACATGGTGGAACACTTATCTAGAACATGTGGGACAAGATGCTGCTTACGCACTACTGTGGTCAGCATTCAAACACTTAATGAACGAGCAGTACCGTCCCAGAAATGAGGTCAATAAGCTCAAGGTAGATCTTAGAGGGTTATGAACACAAGAGTTTGATATTACCACGTACGAACGACGATTCACAGAGTTGTGCCTATTATGTCCGGGAGCGTTCGAAGATGAAGAAGAGAAAATCGATGCATTTGTAAAAGGGTTACTGTAACGACCCGGAAATTTCCGACCAAATTTAAACCTTAATCTCTATAGGTTTCCGACACGATAAGCAAAAACCTTAATGTTAAGTCCAGAAAGTTTGAAAACTATATTCGGATAATCAGTTACCCTTTGACCATGCCCGACGATTCACGAACCTTTGTGTGTAAATAAAATGTATATATATATAAGGATTTTATACATATGTAATATTATATAAAGGGATCAATAAATTATATAAGAAATAGATACAATATTATAAATGGTAACACTACATGTAATTATAAATTAAAGAAAGATTGATATATTAATATTATTACATTTAATATTAATATTGATAACATTATTATATAAAGTATATATATACACATATGAAAATTTGATAAGTATAATTTGTTATATTATTATGATGATTAATATTATTAATTTTAGTATCATTCATAATATCAATTTCTATTAGCTTTATTAAAAAAAAATCAGTGTTAGATATAATATTATTAATAGCTAATATATAAATATATATATGTGAAAAATTTTTTTTATATATATAACTTGATATAGTATTATTATAATCAGTATTATTATTATTATTGATATTGCTATAAATATATAGTAATTATTATCATTATCCCTAATAAAAATTATTACTACTTATTATAAATAGTAATATATCAATATTTTTATTATTTTTATTAATATCAATAGTAATATTAAGATATTTATTTATTAATAATTAATATTAAATATTACTTATAAAATAAATATATAAATACGCGTAAAGGGGATCAGGTCTCCATCTGTTTTTTTTTCTTGTGTCCTCCTTATTCTCGTGATAGTTTGTCCCCCATGATTTTATCTTCTTCACTAACCAGACAGCAATCCAAGCCTTATATCTCATACGTCTATAATAAATCAGACATATCAGGTTTTTCAAGATTAAACAGAATGATCTTATTTTCATATTTTCTTTTTCTTTCTGTCCTTCTGTCCCAACGAGACTCCTGCTATCCCACTCTATTGCTAAAAACACGAACTCGATTGTAATTCAAAAACTATAAACGCAGGGTTGTTAGGAACCTTGTATTCGAACTCTATGCAAATTTTTTTATTTCAATTCGTTTTATCAATCAAGAAATTCGAGATCGAAGTTTTAATTTTAAAAAGTCACCCGGTGAGTTCTTCGCAAAATTCGAATCCATTTGTATGTTTTGTGTTAAATTAAGGGTGCAGAAAGTTTTAAAGAGGCATTCAAAATTTAATTCGTTTTATGATCATGAGCTAAAACGTTTTAAACTCAAGAATTGATATTTAGTTCATTAGCGTGTTTTATTTTTTATTTTTCTTTCCACAGACTCTTAAATTCATTCTCCTTCATGCTATGTTCGATCAAAACAGCCTATACGTGTCGATTAGGTTTAATTTACAGATCATAATTAAAGTATGTTATTCACTGGAAATAAATGTTAATGGATTTTGGGTCGATTACCATCTGAGGAAGAAAGAGTAACAAGGAAAAACAGAACACGGGTTATATTTATTAAGTTGGGTTTTAAAACAGAAAAGATAAAACGGTGGAGTGGTTTAATGGGTGTCTGGGTATTCAAGAGATCACGGGTTCGAACCCGGTTTCAGGCAGTTTCTTTTTAGATGGCTATTTAAAGGGTATACCACTTTCATTACTATTATTATTATTACTATTATTATTATTACTATTATTGTTATTATTATTATTATTATTATTACTATTATTACTATTATTGTTATTATTATTATTAAAAGTAGTATTATTATTACCATTAGCATCATTATTAGTATAAGTATTAATTAAAATTATTTATATCTTTATTATTATTATTATTATTATTATTATTATTAGTTATTATTATTATTATTCGTAAATCATTATTATTATAAAATTTAAAAAAAAAAAAAACAAATAAATGTTATGAACATAAAATATGCCTATTACATAATCATAATAATAATTTTCACATAACTATATCTATATATTAAATCAATTTATATTATTTATATAAATATTTACTTATAACAAACTAATTTTTTTTTTTATATAACACTAAACAATTATACATATAAATATGGATATAGTAATGTAACTATATAAATATTAACCAATTTGAATACATACACAAATTAAATATATATATAATAGATAAAATAAGTTATAATATATACAAATTTGTCTGATTATGATTATATGTATTAATATACATAAATGATATAGGTTCGTGAATCGAAGGCCAACCTTGCACATGTTAAATGATGTTATATGTATTTTTACTACAAAATACATTAGGTGAGTATATAGTCCCTTTTAAACTTTAAATATTTTGGGATGAGAATACATGCGCTGTTTTTTTTTTATAAATGATTTACGTTATGGACACAAGTGATTAAAATTACGTTCTACATGGGTTTGAATCAAAAATCCCCTAGCTTGGTAACTTTAACTATTGGTTTATGAACTGGTAGGCGCGAATCCTAAAGATAGATCTATCGGGTTTTACACCCCCACCCAGATGTTGTTCTAGTAAACTAGAAGAACGGGTGTTTAGTACTTCGAGGTTAACGGAACGCACTTGATTCGGTGCACATATTATTATAACTTAGGGGTACACACTCTTGTTAAGGCTAGTTACCGGGTGCCCATTGCTTGGAATGCTTTTCATATACTTGCGAGTGTATTATGTTTATAAATATGAAATCTTGTGGTCCATTGTTATAACGCTGCTAGCATTAAACCTATATATCTCACCAACTTTATGTTGACGTTTTAAAGCATGTTATTCTCAGGTACGAATTAAGTCTTCCGCTGTGCATTTGCTCATGTTAAGGACATTACTTGGAGTCGATCATCGCAATGGAACCAAATGTTAATGACTTCGTCCAGGAGGATTAGGACGGGTCTTTACAGTTGGTATCAGAGCGCTGGTCTTAGCGAACCAGGTCTTGCATTAGTGTGTCTAACTGTTAGTTGTTTAGATGCATTAGTGGGTCTGGACTTTGACCATGTCTGCATGTCAAAAGTTTTGCTTATCATTTCTAGTCGGAAATCATCTACTTATCATCCTTAGGGAATTGCCTGCTTACCATTCTTAAGTCTAGACATGCCTTACTGCCTTTATTGCATAGATAGTGTATAGACAAATTTATATCTTAGCGTATCTATTACGATAGACTTTGCTTAATATCTTCCGTAAATTTCTCCTTAATTTAAGGGATCCTGGTACTATATATATCTATGCATATTATGCATTGAGAATACCATCCAACTATTATTTGCTGTCACTAAGCTTTTCATACCAAAAATCTTTTCTGTGATCGCGTACGATGGCCTCTACGAATCGACCAAGTTCTTCTGACTCCGAAGATAGCGTGACGGGAGCGCACCCACCGATCAACTATCGTGATTTCTTTAGAAAGTGGGGATGGGTTCGCGAAATACTTACCCTATGGAGAAATGAAGAAGGTACTCCATATCACGAGCCAAACTTACCATCTAACGTCGGAGTGCTCGACCCGCTCACCGGCGAACCTGTTCGCAACACCGTTTATACCCTTTTTGCAAGAATTTTTCGTCTTGAGGCTACCATTAACGGAACTAGAGAAGATATCCGACCTATACCTCACACTGATAACCAACCAGGGTTAGTAGAAGAAGTTAAAGAACTCCGAGCTCGAGTGTTAACTTTAGAGAGCACGGTACACAATTTGCAAGCACCAGCAGTATCACCAACACCAGTAACATCACCAGCTTCAGCACCAACGGTACCAGTACCACCAATAACCCAAGTTTCAACAATCCATGCCTCACCATCTCATTCTGCACCTCGAGTATAATCATCGTTCTACGAATCGTTCTACATCGATTATCTTCGCTCGACATGGCGATTATGTAATTTCTAAAGTTTTAGAGATTATGTAATCTAGTATTAATGGTAAATCAAATGAGTTTAATATCTTATTGACTCATTAAATCCATGATTACATCTGAAGAAAATATATATGCAAATATATATTTTCATAAAGATTGTAATTAAAATTCTTTTGTACAAACTGTTAATGGTGAAAATATTTTAACGGGTAGGTAATACCCGAGGAATATTTAGATTTCACATTAATCAGCTACACGGTACATTCTTCGACTCTAATTCAACAGTCAGTCACTATCCTACTTGTATCCATAGATATACGTATCCGTTCACCACAGAATCCATTTTCGTTCAATTTCATATTTAGATTTTGACCTATCAGAATCCAACAAGTGGCATAATGAAGAAAACATTGGACAAAATAAAATTTGTTAGAAACAAACGAATTAACTAATTGAAATTTTGTTAAGAATCCACGCTAACTGTTCCAGCTAACTGTTCCTAGCTAAATGATTACATTTTATTTATCGCAATTTAATTATCGCAATTTTATTTATCGTCATTTAATTTCTGTTATTTACTTTACGCATTTAATTTATTGTCATTTAATTTCTGTTATTTATTTTTACGCACTTTAAATATCGGGACACGTATACAAGGTTTTGACATATCATATCGACGCATCTATATATATTATTTGGAATAACCATAGACACTCTATATGCAGTAATGCGGGAGTTAGCTATACAGGGTTGAGGTTGATTCTCAAATAATATATATACTTTGAGTTGTGATCGACACTGAGACCGGTACACGGGTCACGATACGTATTAATTAATTCGAATATTATATATTAATTTATATATGAATATATTGGACGATTGGACAATTGGATTATTGGACTGCTAACTTTGGACAATTAAAATGAATTAAAATATGGATTATAACATATGAAACTAAACAATTCTTCAAGTTTGCCACTTGATTTCATCTTAAACCTCATTTGTATCATGACAATTACAATGCGTGTTCAAATTTTTCATGATTCTTGAAAACCCCTCAATCGAGAGGATGAACCAACCGCGTTACATCTACGGAAGAAAAGACTTATACTCCTGTAAGACTCTCGGAGACTGAGTCAACGTTTAACACGCAGCAGTGTTAATTTCTTTAGTGTTATTATTACCCAAAATAACTTTGCAATCCCTTTTCAAATTAGCCAATTTTGTCACAGCTCCATCAAGTTAACCTCGACTTCTCAGAAAGGTTAGTTTCGATATATATACACGTTATTTTTTTCGCTGTCGTTACCGGAGAATCTTTTATATTCCATCATCAGGGTTTAACCATCTAAAAGCACAATTCTCCTGAAACCACCTCAGTTTGATAACCGATGACCCAGATCCGTTAACTTTGAGAATGCTGACGAAGCAGCATGTTGTAGATAGTCTTAATAGCCAAAAGTTGATGATAAAGAACGGAGTATTGGAAACACTCAATAATAATAAAAAAAAAAATTAGTACCAAAAAGCGGATTATACGAAACTATGAAGTAAGCCGTGGACAAATCACAAAGAATAAGTTTGACTTCAAAGAATTTAAAAGATTCAGTGCCTGCTGAAATCCTTAGTACATACCCTACTCCTTACTCTAAAACCTTTGCTGACACTATTCATCATCATCATCCTTCGGCATTAGAAGTTCCAAGATATTATCATATCTTTCATTATAAATATCCTCAATTTTGGTATCATCTATCTTCTCGCGCTATCTGTATCACATCATAAAAGAAACTGTGTTAGTTTCTAAATTCTGTAACCTCCGAATTTAAAATATGAATGTTTTGAAGTAGTGCTAGGAACTGATGCATGAATTAGTATAATATAATGAAACTTGATCAACTTCATTATATTACAGTAAGTTATGTTAGGTTACTAATGGAATGTGATGATTCACAGTACCATCATCATGTGCCATGTTACACGGCTCTTACATTCTATCCAATCTCCAAACATATCAAGAACATATCATCTTGATAGATTCTATCTTTCTGGATATTCTGGTAATTTGACAAATCAAAAATCGTGTCATTTCCATTTCATTCTAAAGAGCATCAGCTATGTCATTCCGAAATTTCATACCTACAAATTACGGACCATTGCTCGCTTGACTCGAGGACGGGAAGAAGAAACAAAAGGGACAAGGCCCCGAAATAGAAATTAGGACAAAAAAAAAAAAAACGCAGCAAATAGGAGAAGATATTAACTATGAATGACAATGATTATAGAAAACAGAAGTAGGGACATTAAAATATAAGTGAAGATATAAAATCCAATAGCAATCCTGAAACTACAAACCGTGCATATCAATACGTATTGCCACGTAAAGGCACGGGAGAATTAATAACACTATAATCCCAAGAAAATAGTAGAAGTAAATAGATTCTTCTGGTGGTAAATGAAAAAGAAGAATGACAGATGTAAAAATTAAGAGTATATCAAGAATCAGGATTGGATGAAGCATATTAAGGATTGAGTAAAGGGAGAAAGAATAGAAGGTGTGGAGAATAAGAAAAACGAAGGGGTAGATTTATAGTAAAATAGCTGACAAAGAAATCGAAACAGATTGCCGCATTAAATTAAAGAAGATCCCGATCGTCGAAAAATCAAATCTTATTACGTAAGATTTTCTTTAAATCCCTTAAATCCCGGAAATCAACAGTAACTACGTCATCGGTTGAAACGAATATATATTTATTTACACATTTCGTTCTTTTGTGATAGCTTCACTCGTGCGCTTCACATGATCGAATCGTTTTATCAATATCTCTCAATAATGATAAAACTCCATATTGTCATGAAAACATCCTTATTGTTATCCTTGACGACCTCTACCAAATTTCGGGACGAAATTTATTTAACGGGTAGGTACTGTAACGACCCGGAAATTTCCGACCAAATTTAAACCTTAATCTCTATAGGTTTCCGACACGATAAGCAAAAACCTTAATGTTAAGTCCAGAAAGTTTGAAAACTATATTCGGATAATCAGTTACCCTTTGACCATGCCCGACGATTCACGAACCTTTGTGTGTAAATAAAATGTATATATATATAAGGATTTTATACATATGTAATATTATATAAAGGGATCAATAAATTATATAAGAAATAGATACAATATTATAAATGGTAACACTACATGTAATTATAAATTAAAGAAAGATTGATATATTAATATTATTACATTTAATATTAATATTGATAACATTATTATATAAAGTATATATATACACATATGAAAATTTGATAAGTATAATTTGTTATATTATTATGATGATTAATATTATTAATTTTAGTATCATTCATAATATCAATTTCTATTAGCTTTATTAAAAAAAAATCAGTGTTAGATATAATATTATTAATAGCTAATATATAAATATATATATGTGAAAAATTTTTTTTATATATATAACTTGATATAGTATTATTATAATCAGTATTATTATTATTATTGATATTGCTATAAATATATAGTAATTATTATCATTATCCCTAATAAAAATTATTACTACTTATTATAAATAGTAATATATCAATATTTTTATTATTTTTATTAATATCAATAGTAATATTAAGATATTTATTTATTAATAATTAATATTAAATATTACTTATAAAATAAATATATAAATACGCGTAAAGGGGATCAGGTCTCCATCTGTTTTTTTTTCTTGTGTCCTCCTTATTCTCGTGATAGTTTGTCCCCCATGATTTTATCTTCTTCACTAACCAGACAGCAATCCAAGCCTTATATCTCATACGTCTATAATAAATCAGACATATCAGGTTTTTCAAGATTAAACAGAATGATCTTATTTTCATATTTTCTTTTTCTTTCTGTCCTTCTGTCCCAACGAGACTCCTGCTATCCCACTCTATTGCTAAAAACACGAACTCGATTGTAATTCAAAAACTATAAACGCAGGGTTGTTAGGAACCTTGTATTCGAACTCTATGCAAATTTTTTTATTTCAATTCGTTTTATCAATCAAGAAATTCGAGATCGAAGTTTTAATTTTAAAAAGTCACCCGGTGAGTTCTTCGCAAAATTCGAATCCATTTGTATGTTTTGTGTTAAATTAAGGGTGCAGAAAGTTTTAAAGAGGCATTCAAAATTTAATTCGTTTTATGATCATGAGCTAAAACGTTTTAAACTCAAGAATTGATATTTAGTTCATTAGCGTGTTTTATTTTTTTTTTTTCTTTCCACAGACTCTTAAATTCATTCTCCTTCATGCTATGTTCGATCAAAACAGCCTATACGTGTCGATTAGGTTTAATTTACAGATCATAATTAAAGTATGTTATTCACTGGAAATAAATGTTAATGGATTTTGGGTCGATTACCATCTGAGGAAGAAAGAGTAACAAGGAAAAACAGAACACGGGTTATATTTATTAAGTTGGGTTTTAAAACAGAAAAGATAAAACGGTGGAGTGGTTTAATGGGTGTCTGGGTATTCAAGAGATCACGGGTTCGAACCCGGTTTCAGGCAGTTTCTTTTTAGATGGCTATTTAAAGGGTATACCACTTTCATTACTATTATTATTATTACTATTATTATTATTACTATTATTGTTATTATTATTATTATTATTATTACTATTATTACTATTATTGTTATTATTATTATTAAAAGTAGTATTATTATTACCATTAGCATCATTATTAGTATAAGTATTAATTAAAATTATTTATATCTTTATTATTATTATTATTATTATTATTATTATTAGTTATTATTATTATTATTCGTAAATCATTATTATTATAAAATTTAAAAAAAAAAAAAACAAATAAATGTTATGAACATAAAATATGCCTATTACATAATCATAATAATAATTTTCACATAACTATATCTATATATTAAATCAATTTATATTATTTATATAAATATTTACTTATAACAAACTAATTTTTTTTTTTATATAACACTAAACAATTATACATATAAATATGGATATAGTAATGTAACTATATAAATATTAACCAATTTGAATACATACACAAATTAAATATATATATAATAGATAAAATAAGTTATAATATATACAAATTTGTCTGATTATGATTATATGTATTAATATACATAAATGATATAGGTTCGTGAATCGAAGGCCAACCTTGCACATGTTAAATGATGTTATATGTATTTTTACTACAAAATACATTAGGTGAGTATATAGTCCCTTTTAAACTTTAAATATTTTGGGATGAGAATACATGCGCTGTTTTTTTTTTATAAATGATTTACGTTATGGACACAAGTGATTAAAATTACGTTCTACATGGGTTTGAATCAAAAATCCCCTAGCTTGGTAACTTTAACTATTGGTTTATGAACTGGTAGGCGCGAATCCTAAAGATAGATCTATCGGGTTTTACACCCCCACCCAGATGTTGTTCTAGTAAACTAGAAGAACGGGTGTTTAGTACTTCGAGGTTAACGGAACGCACTTGATTCGGTGCACATATTATTATAACTTAGGGGTACACACTCTTGTTAAGGCTAGTTACCGGGTGCCCATTGCTTGGAATGCTTTTCATATACTTGCGAGTGTATTATGTTTATAAATATGAAATCTTGTGGTCCATTGTTATAACGCTGCTAGCATTAAACCTATATATCTCACCAACTTTATGTTGACGTTTTAAAGCATGTTATTCTCAGGTACGAATTAAGTCTTCCGCTGTGCATTTGCTCATGTTAAGGACATTACTTGGAGTCGATCATCGCAATGGAACCAAATGTTAATGACTTCGTCCAGGAGGATTAGGACGGGTCTTTACAGTTACCGAAAAGGATCCAAGAGGATATAAGTTCACACGAGCCCGCCTCCATACAAAAGGCAAGTCGAATGGCTCATAAACTTATAAATCAAATTGAGGAAAGGATTAAAGAACAGGCGGCCGAAAAAGCCAATACGAAACAAGTCAAGAGGAAATGGGAAGAAACCAGTGACAAGGGTCACAATTTCAATAATCAACCCAACAATAACAACTACAATCGCACCAATTTTCACAACAACAAACGCAACAACAACAACCAACCCAGTAACAACTACAACAACCGTTTCAACAACAATAACAACCGCAACAACAACAATCCCAACAATAACAACAAGAGGCAGAAATTCTGCCAGAGATGTGAAGGATACCATCCAACTGGACTTTGTACAGCAGTGTGTACTAAGTGTAATAGAAAGGGCCATGGTGCGACAAAGTGCGAAATCTACGGATCAATGGCTAAGGGAACAAATAATGCCGGAACAATTTATGCCGACATTACCTGTTTCGGATGCGGGAAGAAGGGCCATTACAAAAATATGTGCCCAAATCAGGGGGATAATAATGGGCAAGGCCGAGGAAGAGTCTTCAACATTAATGCGGTTGAAGCACAGGAAGACCCAGAGCTTGTTACGGGTACGTTTCTTATTGACAATACATCTGCTTATGTTTTATTTGATTCGGGTGCGGATAGAAGCTATATGAGTAAGGATTTCTGTGCTAAATTAAGTTGTCCATTGACGCCTTTGGAAAATAAGTTTATACTAGAATTAGCAAATGGTAAATTAATTGCAGCAGATAATATATGTCGGAATCAAGAAATTAAACTGGGTAGCGAAACGTTTAAGATTGATTTGATACCAGTAGAGTTAGGGAGTTTTGATGTGATAATCGGCAAGGACTGGTTGAAAGAGGTGAAAGCAGAGATTGTATGTTACAAAATTGCAATTCGCATTGTACGAGATGAAGGAAAACCCTTAATGGTGTACGGAGAAAAGAGCAACGCGAAGCTAAATCTTATTAGTAATTTGAAGGCGCAAAAGCTAATAAGAAAGGGTTGCTATGCTGTTCTAGCACATGTCGAGAAAGTACAAACTGAAGAAAAGAGCATCAATGATGTTCCCATCGCAAAAGAATTTCCCGATGTATTTCCGAAAGAATTACCGGGATTACCTCCACACCGATCCGTTGAATTTCAAATAGATCTTGTACTGGGAGCTGCACCAATAGCTCGTGCTCCATACAGACTCGCACCCAGCGAAATGAAGGAACATGAAAGCCAATTACAAGAACTTTTAGAGCGTGGTTTCATACGACCAAGTACATCACCATGGGGAGCTCCAGTTTTGTTTGTCAAAAAGAAGGATGGTACATTCAGGTTGTGTATCGACTACAGAGAGTTGAACAAACTTACCATCAAGAACCGTTACCCACTACCGAGAATCGACGACTTATTTGATTAACTACAAGGCTCGTCGGTTTATTCGAAGATCGATTTACGTTCTGGATATCATCAAATGCGGGTAAAGGAGGATGATATTCCGAAGACTGCTTTCAGGACGCGATACGGTCATTATGAGTTTAGGGTTATGCCGTTTCGTTTGACTAATGCAACAGCTGTGTTCATGGACCTCATGAACAGAGTGTGTGGACCATATCTCGACAAGTTTGTCATTGTCTTCATCGATGACATACTTATTTACTCAAAGAATGATCAAGAGCATGAAGAACATTTGAGGAAAGTACTGGAATTTTTGAGGAAAGAAAAACTGTACGCTAAGTTTTCAAAGTGTGCATTTTGGTTGAAAGAAGTTCAATTCCTCGGACATGTTGTGAGCAAAGAAGGTATTCAGGTTAATCCGGCAAAGATTGAAACAGTTGTAAACTGGGAAACCCCGAAAACTCCGAAGCATATACGTCAATTTTTAGGATTGGCTGGTTATTACAGAAGATTCATCCAAGATTTTTTTAAAATAGCAAAACCCTTGACTGCATTAACGCATAAAGGAAATAGATTTGAATGGAAGGATGAACAGGAGGAAGCGTTCCAATTGTTGAAGAAAAAGCTAACTACGGCACCTATATTGTCATTGCCTGAAGGGAATGATGATTTTGTGATATATTGTGACGCCTCAAAGCAAGGTTTCTGTTGTGTATTAATGCAACGAACGAAAGTAATTGCTTATGCGTCTAGACAATTGAAGATTCACGAGAAAAATTATACGACTCACGATTTGGAATTGGGCGCTGTTGTTTTTGCATTAAAGACTTGGAGGCATTACTTATATGGGGTCAAAAGTATTATATATACCGACCACAAAAGTCTCCAACATATATTTGATCAGAAACAACTAAACATGAGGCAGCGTAGGTGGATTGAATTGTTAAATGACTACGACTTTGAGATTCGTTACCACCTGGGGAAGGCGAATGTGGTAGCCGACGCTTTGAGTAGAAAGGACAGAGAACATATACGGGTAAAAGCTATGAATATAATTATTCATACTAACCTTACTACTCAAATAAAGGAGGCGCAACAGGGGGTTGTAAAGGAAGGAAAGTTGAAGAATGAGATACCCAAAGGATCGGAGAAACATCTTAATATTCGGGAAGATGGAACTTGATATAGGGCTGATAGAATTTGGGTACCAAAGTTTGGAGATGTGAGAGAAATGGTACTTAATGAAGCACATAAAACCAGATACTCAATACATCCTGGAGCAGGAAAAATGTACAAAGATCTCAAGAAGCACTTTTGGTGGCCGGGTATGAAAGCCGATATTGCTAAATATGTAGGAGAATGTTTGACGTGTTCAAAGGTCAAAGCTGAACATCAAAAACCATTAGGTCTACTCCAACAACCTGAAATCCCAGAATGGAAATGGGAAAACATTACCATGGATTTCATTACTAAATTGCCAAGGACTGCAAGTGGTTATGATACTATTTGGGTAATAGTCGATTGTCTCACCAAGTCAGCACACTTCCTGCCAATGAGAGAAGATGACAAAATGGAGAAGTTAGCACGTCTATACTTGAAGGAAGTTGTCTCCAGACATGGAATACCAGTCTCTATAATCTCTGATAGAGATGGCAGATTTGTTTCAAGGTTTTGGCAGACACTGCAACAAGCATTGGGGACTCGTCTAGACATGAGTACTGCTTATCATCCACAAATTGATGGTCAGAGTGAAAGGACGATACAGACCCTTGAAGACATGCTACGAGCATGTGTTATCGATTTTGGAAACAGTTGGGATCGACACCTACCGTTAGCAGAATTTTCCTACAACAACAGTTATCATTCGAGTATTGAGATGGTGCCGTTTGAGGCACTTTATGGTAGAGAGTGCAGGTCTCCAATTTGTTGGAGTGAAGTGGGGGATAGACAGATTACGGGTCCGGAGATAATACAAGAAACTACCGAGAAAATCATCCAAATTCAACAACGATTGAAAACCGCCCAGAGTCGACAAAAGAGCTATGCGGACAGTAAAAGAAAAGATATAGAATTTGAGATTGGAGAGATGGTCATGCTTAAGGTTTCACCTTGGAAAGGCGTTGTTCGATTTGGTAAACGGGGGAAACTAAATCCAAGGTACATTGGACCATTCAAGATTATAGATCGTGTCGGACCAGTAGCTTACCAACTAGAGTTACCTCAACAACTTGCAGCTGTATATAACATTTTTCATGTCTCGAATCTGAATAAGTGTTTTGCTAAAGAAGATCTCACTATTCCCTTAGACGAAATCCAAATCAACGAAAAACTTCAATTTATTGAAGAACCCGTCGAAATAATGGATCGTGAGGTTAAAAGACTTAAGCAAAACAAGATACCAATTGTTAAGGTTCGATGAAGAAGAAATACCCGCACCTATTTCCAGAAGATGCGTCAACACCTCCAACTGCTTAAAATTTCGGGACGAAATTTAATTAACGGGTAGGTACTGTAGTGACCCGAACTTTTCCATGTTATATATTAAATGAAAACTATATTTGTATGATTAAATGTTTCCAACATGTTAAGCAATCAAACTTGTTAAGACTTGATTATTTGAAATGTGCTTCATATAGACAATTGACCACCCAAGTTGACCGGCGATTCACGAACGTTAAAAATTTGTAAAAACAACATGATGATATATATATATATATATATATATATATATATATATATATATATGGATATATATATGGATATATATATGGTTAACATGAGATTATGATAAGTAAGTATCTCACTAAGTATATTAACAATGAGTGATATACATAAAAATGAGTTTATTGAATTAAGAAACTCGCAAATGATATATATAACGATTATCGTTATAATAACATATTACTAAATACATATGAATCATATTAAGATATTGATACACTATGTTTAACATGATAAAATGATAATTAAGTATATCATTAAGTGTGTTAACAATGAACTACATTTGTAAAACAAGACTACTAACTTAAGAATTTCGAAACGAGGCATATATGTAACGATTATCGTTGTAACGACATTTTAATGTATATATATCATATTAAGATATATTCATACATTATAATATCATGATAATGTAATAATTTAACATCTCATTTAAGTATAATAACAATGGATTAATTACATTTAACAAGATCGTTAACTTAAAGGTCTTAAAACAACACTTACATGTAATGACTAACGGTGACTTAACGACTCAGTTAAAATGTATATACATGTAGTGTTTTAAGATGTATTAATACACTTTTAAAAGACTTCAAGACATATATCATAGTATTTCTACTTAGCAAAAATGCTCAAAAATACATTCTCATTCGTTTCCATCAACAATTCTACTCGTGTACACCCGTATTTGTACTCGTACAATACACAGCTTTTAGATGTATTTACTATTGGTATATACACCTTTAATCATTCATTCTTAGCAGCCATATTAGATTTAAAAACATGTGGAACCATTATTTAACAACTTGTATGACTAATGAGATAAAAACAAACTTAAGGATCTTTTTTTTTTATATAACAAGTAAATTTCGTTTTTATGATTTCACCCCATTTTTCCATTCCATTTTCTCATACTTACACTCCAAACTCTCTCTCAAAATGCTCCTAACATCATACTTGATCATCTCCAAGCATTTTCACCAGCTTTTAGCTTCAATTACAAGCGTTAATCATCATAAAAACAACCATTCAAGAACACTTCAAGAAATCTTGCTAGCTTACTTCCAATCTTGCAAATCCATTTCAAGTGATCATCCAATCTCAAGAAATCTTTCTTATTTACAGTAAGATATCTTTCTAATTCAAGGTAATACTCATATTCAAACTTTGATTCAATTTTTATAACTATAACAATCTTATTTCGAGTGGAAACCTTACTTGAACTTGTTTTCGTGTCATGATTCTGCTTCAAGAACTTTCAAGCCATCCAAGGATCCTTTGAAGCTAGATCCATTTTTCTCTTTTCCAGTAGGTTTATCCACAAAACTTGAGGTAGTAATGATGTTCATAACATCATTCAATTCATTTATATATAGATACCTTATTCGAAGGTTTAAACTTGTAATCACTAGAACGTAGTTTAGTTAATTCTAAACTTGTTCGCAAACAGAGGTTAATCCTTCTAACTTGACTTTTAAAATCAACTAAACACATGTTCTATATCTATATGATATGCTAACTTAATGATTTAAAACCTGAAAACACGATGAACACCGTAAAACCGGACATACGCCATCGTAGTAACACCGCAGGCTGTTTTGGGTTAGTTAATTAAAAACTATGATAAACTTTGATTTAAAAGTTGTTCTTCTGGGAAAATGATTTTTCTTATGAACATGAAACTATATCCAAAAATCATGGTTAAACTCAAAGTGGAAGTATGTTTTTCAAAATAGTCATCAAGATGTCGTTCTTTCGACGAAAATGACTACCTCTTTAGTAAATGACATGTAACCTATATTTCTGACTATAAACTTATACTTTTTCTGCTTAGATTCATAAACTTATACTTATACTTATCCTGAAGAAGTAAAAGTAAAAGGTTGGATTAAAGAGGTAGTCATTATTACTTCAAAGTAAAAGTATACATGTAACTTATAAATTGTCATACCAATGTTATTATTACTTCAAGTATTATTATTAACATTAATATTAATATCACTACTTGTTAATTTATTATCTTCAATACATAATATATAGATATGAGGTTTAATGCATGTAAGATGTTATAATTACTAATATTATTATTATTCATAATAGTAAGTGTATTAATATGATAATTATAATTATTAGTATTATCCTAGAAATAATATTATCAATAATATAATTAGTATTTTTATTGTTACTAAATTATTTATATTATTTATATTTACAAATATAGATAATTAATTATAGAATTAATTACATGTTACATCAACTGTTTTAGATTGATTCGAATTTTCTTCAATTGGAATCATATCAAAATCGATTGTACAAATCAGTAGCAGTTGAATTCGATTTTATTGTACTTTTATTAATTTTTTTTTTATTTTATTTGTTTGTCTGATTGAGAAAATTAGAACCATATTTCCTATCTAATTGATCCATTCAACTAATACGTAAATCATTCATCCTACTACTAACTTTAGTCATCACCACCACCTGCAAGTTATTTCAAAACTTCTTTCATATTACCCATCGTGTACCCAAGCTAAACCACACCATGATCACGGTTAATGTTGTTGCACAATGGACTCCTTACAGCTGCAAGTTGATGCCCATGTCCTGCTCCTTATTGTTGCTACTCGTCACTTCTGGTTGCAGCTCAAACCCACTCAAACCGTTATCAACTATTGCCGATATATGATTTATTTCACTTCTGCAGTTTACCTTCTGTTTCTGTTTCTATCACCGTCACTTGCAACATTATAAAAACACAAATTTAAACTTGCAACTTTCTTCTTCGATCAAGAAAAACAACCATACAACCACTTTCAAATCACCACTAAACCACCACAACCATCGTGATCACCATCATCATATTTAGTTCCATTTTTCTGTTTCCAATGAAATCTCACAACCCGCCACCATTGAACAATCATCATCAGACCCTCAACACCACCATGTCGACCACCGTGAATAAACAAAACCGTCACTTTAGAACAATCAACACTTCTCAACGATCTTCCTCCTTTGTCTCGCTTTTGTTATTCAACAAACTCAACATCCTAAAGCCAAAACCGTCACCTTTCACCACACAAGAACACTCACTTGCATAATTTCGCTGTTTCGTCCCTACTGTTATGCTTCGGTTTTCCTTCTATGGAACATAAGCCTTTCAACAGCAGCAGATTACACTCAATTATTGAACATTGAGACAATTTGAAATTTTCGCTGTATAGGAGTACCAAGTACCCAATATATAATCAAGTATACATATCACGGTGATCAAATTATGAAAGTGCAAGGAAGAAAAGCAGGAATTATTATTGCAAATTATCATATTAAAAGCAAACTTGGGATCCATCACTAGTGGATTAGTTTGCTGTCACATTCCACTTTATGAAAGAAAAGTGTCGAGTGTTTTTTTAAAATAAGAAAAGGTATGGACAACAATTACTTGTCGGTCATCATGTTCCTTTATGGGATTCCTTCTATCGACGTATGCAAGAGCAGGGAAGGCTGCGTTTTTTTTTATCATTTTGGACGAGTCCCACTTGTTGAATACGGAGTATAAACAAATGTATGGTGTTAAAGATGAAAACGGTGCTTCTACACATTGTTGTCTGCCACTATGTTATTTTTTTTAATAGTACATGTAAACTGAACCCTACACATTGGATTAGAAGATTAACGTCTGGGACTTGTTTATTTAAAGGATTGGGCTCGTCACCTAAGTTGGGCGTATATATGTATGTATATATATATATATATATATATATATATATATATATATATATATATATATATATATATATATATATATATATATATATATATATATATATATATATATATATATATATATATATATATATTATTTTCTTGGACTTCCTAAATGAAACTGCTGTTGGGGTCGTATGATTGTTAAACTGTTGGGCCGAGAAATTACTTTAGATTGGGTCGTGAGATTTACCAATGAGCCGTGAACTTTGGATTAGAGATTGGGCCAGATTATCAACGTAGATAACGGGTTAAGTAAAACTCAATCGGGAATTAAAACAGAAAAGCAGGTATAGTGGGACGGTTAGAGTGGGTGTCGGGTTAGCGAGAGGTCGCGAGTTCGAGCCCGGACAAGGGCGTTTATTTCTTTTAAGGCTCGATACATTAAGGTAGTCCTTTATCATTTTTATTATTATTATTATTATTATTATTATTATTATTATTATTATTATTATTATTATTATTATTATTATTATTATTATTACTACTAGTATTATTATTATTAGATTATTATTATTATTATTATTATTATTATTATTATTATTATTATTATTATTATTATTATTATTATTATTATTATTATTGATTATTAAAAAAAATTATACCATAATGATTAGTATTATCATTAAACGTTATTAGTATTAACATTACAAACATTAATATTATTAGTACTATCTTTATCATTAATATTAAAATTATTATAATTATAATTATTATTAGGATTACCATAACTTTTATCATAATTAGTATTATTTTTATCCTTATTATTATTAGTACTATTAATATATCAAATGTAGATTTTCTATATAAAAAATATATTTGTGACCTAAAACCTAACCATATTAATACTTCTGTAATAAATGTTAATTATCTATATAAAGATAAATATATCTAATTAAGTTATTAATAAAACACATGATATAAAATAACAAATAAAATCATTAATAATATATATTTGTTCGATTACCATTACATGTATTAATATACATGATTGAATAATAGGTTCGTGAATCCGAGGCCAACCCTATACTTGTTCAATGTCGTCATATGTATTTTTACTACAAAATACAGTATTGTGAGTTCATTTGCTCTCTTTTACTCTTTACATTTTTGGGACTGAGAATACATGCGCTGTTTTTACAACTGCTTTATTAAATGCTTTTGAAATACATTTTGAACTGTGAATACATGAAATGCTTTTATAAATGTTTGACGAGATAGACACAAGCAAAACATTCTTCGAATGAATTATGTGGACGTGATAATTGCCACCATTGAATTATGTGGGCGTGATAATTGCCACAATTGATATGAATATTTTTTCCCCTGATTATTATTGCTTGGTAATCTAAGAATTAGGGAACATCACTAATTTTGAGAATTAGTACACGCCTAATTCACGCGAATCCTAAAGGTAGCTACAGGGTTTAACACCCCCACCCAGAATGTTCACTAGACTGTAGAGCTAGTGGGCGTGGTGTTTAGTACTTCGAGGTTTATATATTATACAGACGAGATGTTCTGTTTTTGGGGATATTATTTATGCGCATTATATGTTAAGGTCGGTTACCAAGCCAAGCAATGAATGAAAAGTGAATGTTATGTATCAAGAGAATGATTTTATACACAGGTTATGTGTATGTTATTTTTGTACACAAGATATATGTACGGTTACTAAGATTTATGAAAATGGTTTAGTACACGAGATAGGTGTACTGTATTTAAATCTTGTGGTCTATCAAAATGATGAATTTTATTGTTTTATGATAAACTTATGAACTCGCCAACCTTTTGGTTGACACTTTAAAGCATGTTTATTCTTAGGTACGAAAGAAATCTTCCGCTGTGCATTTGCTCGTATTAGAGATATTACTTGGAGTCATTCATGACATATTTCAAAAGACGTTGCATTCGACTCGTTGAGTTCATCAAGATTATTATTAAGTTAATTATATTTGGATATATTATGAAATGCTATACATGCCTGTCAACTGTCGATGTAACGAAAGTTTGTCTTTTAAAAACGAATGCAATGTTTGTAAAATGTATCATATAGAGGTCAATTACCTCGCGATGTAATCAACTGTTGTGAATCATTTGTAATCGATATGGACTTCGTCCGGATGGATTAGGACGGGTCGTTTCAGTTGATATCTTATAGAGGTCAATTACCTCGCGATGTAATCAACTGTTGTGAATCGTTTGTAATCGATATGGACTTCGTCCGGATGGATCAGGACGGGTCGTTTCATGTTCAACATATGAATGATTTTTATGCACTTGCGAGTGTAATGATATTTACGAAAAATGAGAAATCTTGTGGTCTATTATTATGATTTGATAATATATAGGTTAAACCTATAACTCACCAACATTTTTGTTGACGTTTTAAGCATGTTTATTCTCAGGTGATTATTAAGAGCTTCCGCTGTTGCATACTAAAATAAGGACAAGATTTGGAGTCCATGCTTGTATGATATTGTGTAAAAACTGCATTCAAGAAACTTACTTTGATGTAATATATTTTTATTGTAAACCATTATGTAATGGTCGTGTGTAAACGGTATATTTTAGATTATCATTATTTGATAATCTACGTAATACTTTTTAAACCTTTATCGATAAAATAAAGGTTATGGTTGTTATAAAAATGAATGCACTCTTTGAAAAACGTCTCATATAGAGGTCAAAACCTCGCGACGAAATCAATTAATATGGAATGTTTATAATCAATATGAACGGGACATTTCACCTATCTGAATTACAGATTCATCAAAACACAATAACCGTACTATATTTACATAACTACACTAGCCTAAGTTTCTATCAAGGCAACATACAAAATTTTTTCACTACGATGGTTATATCAAAAAGCACATAATAGAAAAACATTATTAAATAAAAGCATTTAGATTAAAACCTAAAAAAAGTGCAGCGTACACAGATTTCGCCCGAGATTGCGGGGACTGTTGGAGTATCCTCCAAAAAAGTTAACTACTACTAAAACTACTTACTAAATTGTAATTGAAATGTATGATATGAAATATGAAATATTGTTGTTACAAATGAGAAAACTCAAGCCTATTTATAGCCATTCAACATTGGGCAGGTTGTTTACACGGTCATGTACATCTGGGCAGGACGTGTGCCAGCCATGCCCGGGTACATGGGTCGTGTACATGCCACTTGGGCAGGCCGTGTGACCCAATGCTAGTTCGTGTGTCCCTGGCCGCTTCTTTCCTTGTTCGTTTTTGCTTATTTCTTGGATCGTAACTTGGTTTCTGGGGTCGTAACTTGTTTTTCACCGTTTTCGCTCTATATTCTTCGTTTTAAGCCTGTTTTCTACGATTCTTCTTGCATTGCCTTTGTAATTACTAAATCTACAAAATAAAGCAAATAAATGCTTAATTTGGCGATAAAGTTTGTAACTTTGTTGTTTTTGGACTTAATATCAAGGGTAAAAACGCAACTTTTTAGATGATATTAGTGGATAAGGCTATGCCTTATTCAAATCATTACGTGAAGACTAAAAAAGTGATAGATGTTTCTCGTGCTTCGCTTGAGATTATTGGGACATCCAATGGGGTTTCTTGTTACGGTTCCAAATTTAAGGAGGTTAATGGCGAACACTCTGAAGGTGAAATTCTTTTTGGTTCTTTAAATTTTGGTGACACTAGGGTGCCTAGAAAAGATCATGTTTGTGTTGATGAAGCTGGTGCGACGAAGCAAATGGATCCTATTTACATTGGTGAAACTTGTGAGTCCATGCAATTAGAGGTTGTTTGTATGAATGAGGTTGTTTATATTGATGAGGTTGTTAACGTTGTAGAACATCAGGTAGTTATAAAACATGAAGTGAAGGAGGTAGTATTGATGTGTCGAAATTTATTTCGATTGTTTGGGTAAACAAGTAGTTGATGGGGAATAATGTTATATATTCGATTAATCAGTTCCCAAATCTCAAGTTTGTTTACGTGGAAGAATTCTCAAAGGCTTTTGGTTCTAAATCGTCGGTTGGTGTTGGTAGACATTCGAATATGTTTAAGGATACAAGGGCCAGTTCTAATTCGTTTCGTTTGAAAGATTTCAAATAAGACATCGAATTTGGGGACACAGTTCAAAACTTGTTCAAAAAAGGTCAAATAGATGGAATTGAAGGATGTTTCGGTTTAGATAAGAAATCGAATGAATAAGTTGGTAAAAGGCTTGACGAGGAAATGTTTAATAGCCTCGTCGTTCGGAACGCTTACTCCTGACGACTCCTCAAACATCTTGTCCTACTCGTTTGAAAATTGTGCGGGTGAAGATCTCAATATCTTACAGTTGATGGGCTGGTGGTGAAACAGATCATCAAGACTCGGAAAGGTAAGCGCACTTTCGGGAAGAAGTAATTGTGTTCGATTTAAGTTAGTGTTGTGTTTTTGATACTTGTGGCCACTGCTTGCGTTTCCTTTCGTATTTAGCTTGGTCATTGCTTGTGATTTGATTTTAGGTTGTATGTGTTAGTTTAGAAGCCCTATCTTTGTTTTGTTGCTTTTGGCCTCTGCTGGTTTAGAAGGCTATGATGTTTTTAGTCTTTTGAGTTGTTGTATTTGTATTTGTATTCGGTTTGGTTAAGTTGGTAATGATCGGTTGTGGTTAGCGTTCATTAGTATTATCTTAGCATGTCTTAGTGTTTCTCGATCCTTGTCGTGTCACATCGGTTTGTATCCTTATTTGTTACTTTCATCTGTCGATGAAGGGATTGCTTAAAAAATAGGGTTATTTTTTGTATTTTTACTGAGAGTTTGAAACATAGACAAGCTAGACGGCTCATTCACACGCCGATTAAATAGAGTTGTTAAATGTTGTCGATTAAAAACAAAACAAAAACAAGCATCAAGAGAGGGTTATTTTTCGTACGCAACAGAAAGAAACCATGACCTCTTTTAGTTTTTTTTTAATTGTTTTATTTTGTATGTTGTAAAAGCTCGGTTGATTTGTTGGCACAAAACACAAAAGTTTACATGTGACATAGATAAGAAACCATGACCACTTTTACTTTTTTTAATTGTATTATTTTGTGTGTTGTAAAAGCTCGGTTAATTTGTTGGCACAAAACACACAAAAGTTTACATGTGACATAGATGTATCGGTATGAGTGATGGCATAGGGATTTATTTGAGGCGAAAATAACAGCCTATGGTTGTTGCGGTAGCTACAGGTGATGGGTGTTTAGTATTTTTAGGTTAGGCTTTTTGTAAGAAAATAAAAAGAAATGTGGTTGATGGGTGATTTGACGGGGTGGTATAGAGATAGTGGCTCATGGTGGTCAACTATGTTTCGAGATCAGTCCCACTCTAATATTAAGTTGAAAATAAAAGAAATCCCGTAATAATTACTATATTATTGATACAATATTTATAAACTACATAGAAAACCTTAAAACCCTATTTTAACCCAAATGGTCAAGCTTATAATTGGACGTTGGGAGCTAACCCTAAACTTATAGTCTAGTAATATAGACTAAAATCGAGTTATTTGTGATTAGTATTTTCTTTATGGTTTCTTCACCTTCTAATACGTGCTTAATTCAGTCACGTATATCATAAAGCCAAAACCATGTTGAAGTTAAAACTGGTAAGATCAAATGTATTATTTGCAGAAGACTACATATCTTTAGAATATAAGTATAGCCCAGTCTAATTGTGTAGTGGACTTGGTCCATTATGTTAAATTAGGTTTAGGGTTTCATATGAATGTCCTTATAATGGTCGTATGTTGGCTCTTACATAAAATGTCCTTGTAAATTATTTTATTGTTTATAATAAAAATCGTATCTTTCTTTTCAAAGAATAAAAAGAAGAGGTAATTACATAGATGGTCCTTGTGATATACATAAACTTACGGGTGATGATTCGTCCACCACCTAGTTTAGGCATACACCACCAAATATGTTTTACATTGTTGTAATGTACAACCTTGTAAAGCAAGTTTGGTGTACGGCTAAAAATAGGCGGTGTACGAATCGCTCCCCTAAACTTATATGGATGATCCTTATCTATTACAGTAATAATTACACTGATAATCATTTACTTTCTATAATATGCACGACTCCCCTCACAACCTGTAAAATGTACCAGTGAAATTATTCACGGTACATTTACAATGTTTTATTGAGGCATGTATTGTAGTGACCCGAACTTTTCCAAGTTTATATAAATTAATTAAGATTGATATTTACATGATTAAATGTTTCCAACATGTTAAGCAATCAAACTTGTTAAGACTTGATTAATTGAAATATGTTTCATATAGACAATTGACCACCCAAGTTGACCGGTGATTCACGAACGTTAAAACTTGTAAAAACTATATGATGACATATATATGGATATATATATATATAGTTAACATGATACTATGATAAGTAAACATATCATTAAGTATATTAACAATGAACTACATATGTAAAAACAAGACTACTAACTTAATGATTTTTAAACGAGACATATATGTAACGATTATCGTTGTAAAGACATTTAATGTATATATATCATATTAAGAGATATTCATACATGATAATATCATGATAATATAATAATTTAAAATCTCATTTGATATTATAAACATTGGGTTAACAACATTTAACAAGATCGTTAACCTAAAGGTTTCAAAACAACACTTACATGTAACGACTAACGATGACTTAACGACTCAGTTAAAATGTATATACATGTAGTGTTTTAATATGTATTTATACACTTTTGAAAGACTTCAATACACTTATCAAAATACTTCTACTTAACAAAAATGCTTACAATTACATCCTCGTTCAGTTTCATCAACAATTCTACTCGTATGCACCCGTATTCGTACTCGTACAATACACAGCTTTTAGATGTATGTACTATTGGTATATACACTCCAATGATCAGCTCTTAGCAGCCCATGTGAGTCACCTAACACATGTGGGAACCATCATTTGGCAACTAGCATGAAATATCTCATAAAATTACAAAAATATGAGTAATCATTCATGACTTATTTACATGAAAACAAAATTACATATCCTTTATATCTAATCCATACACCAACGACCAAAAACACCTACAAACACTTTCATTCTTCAATTTTCTTCATCTAATTGATCTCTCTCAAGTTCTATCTTCAAGTTCTAAGTGTTCTTCATAAATTCCAAAAGTTCTAGTTTCATAAAATCAAGAATACTTTCAAGTTTGCTAGCTCACTTCCAATCTTGTAAGGTGATCATCCAACCTCAAGAAATCTTTGTTTCTTACAGTAGGTTATCATTCTAATACAAGGTAATAATCATATTCAAACTTTGGTTCAATTTCTATAACTATAACAATCTTATTTCAAGTGATGATCTTACTTGAACTTGTTTTCGTGTCATGATTCTGCTTCAAGAACTTCGAGCCATCCAAGGATCCATTGAAGCTAGATCCATTTTTCTCTTTTCCAGTAGGTTTATCCAAGGAACTTAAGGTAGTAATGATGTTCATAACATCATTCGATTCATACATATAAAGCTATCT
Source organism: Rutidosis leptorrhynchoides (assembly GCF_046630445.1). Classification (NCBI taxonomy): domain Eukaryota; kingdom Viridiplantae; phylum Streptophyta; class Magnoliopsida; order Asterales; family Asteraceae; genus Rutidosis; species Rutidosis leptorrhynchoides. The sequence continues at coordinate 359,429,149 of NC_092343.1, forward strand.
TATTCGAAGGTTTAAACTTGTAATCACTAGAACATAGTTTAGTTAATTCTAAACTTGTTCGCAAACAAAAGTTAATCCTTCTAACTTGACTTTTAAAATCAACTAAACACATGTTCTATATCTATATGATATGCTAACTTAATGATTTAAAACCTGGAAACACGAAAAACACCGTAAAACCGGATTTACGCCGTCGTAGTAACACCGCGGGCTGTTTTGGGTTAGTTAATTAAAAACTATGATAAACTTTGATTTTAAAGTTGTTATTCTGAGAAAATGATTTTTATTATGAACATGAAACTATATCCAAAAATTATGATTAAACTCAAAGTGGAAGTATGTTTTCTAAAATGGTCATCTAGATGTCGTTCTTTCGACTGAAATGACTACCTTTACAAAAACGACTTGTAACTTATTTTTCCGACTATAAACCTATACTTTTCTGTTTAGATTCATAAAATAGAGTTCAATATGAAACCATAGCAATTTGATTCACTCAAAACGGATTTAAAATGAAGAAGTTATGGGTAAAACAAGATTGGATAATTTTTCTCATTTTAGCTACGTGAAAATTGGTAACAAATCTATTCCAACCATAACTTAATCAACTTGTATTGTATATTATGTAATCTTGAGATACCATAGACACGTATACAATGTTTCGACCTATCATGTCGACACATCTATATATATTTCGGAACAACCATAGACACTCTATATGTGAATGTTGGAGTTAGCTATACAGGGTTGAGGTTGATTCCAAAATATATATAGTTTGAGTTGTGATCAATACTGAGATACGTATACACTGGGTCGTGGATTAATTCAAGATAATATTTATCGATTTATTTCTGTACATCTAATTGTGGACAACTAGTTGTAGGTTACTAACGAGGACAGCTGACTTAATAAACTTAAAACATCAAAATATATTAAAAATGTTGGAAATATATTTTGAACATACTTTGATATATATGTATATATTGTTATAGGTTCGTGAATCAACCAGTGGCCAAGTCTTACTTCCCGACGAAGTAAAAAAATCTGTGAAAGTGAGTTATAGTCCCACTTTTAAAATCTAATATTTTTGGGATGAGAATACATGCAGGTTTTATAAATGATTTACAAAATAGACACAAGTACGTGAAACTACATTCTATGGTTGAATTATCGAAATCGAATATGCCCCTTTTTATTAAGTCTGGTAATCTAAGAATTAGGGAACAGACACCCTAATTGACGCGAATCCTAAAGATAGATCTATTGGGCCTAACAAACCCCATCCAAAGTACCGGATGCTTTAGTACTTCGAAATTTATATCATATCCGAAGGGTGTCCCGGAATGATGGGGATATTCTTATATATGCATCTTGTTAATGTCGGTAATCAGGTGTTCACCATATGAATGATTTTTATCTCTATGTATGGGATGTGTATTGAAATATGAAATCTTGTGGTCTATTATTATGATTTGATATATATAGGTTAAACCTATAACTCACCAACATTTTTGTTGACGTTTTAAGCATGTTTATTCTCAGGTGATTATTAAGAGCTTCCGCTATCGCATACTTAAATAAGGACGAGATTTGGAGTCCATGCTTGTATGATATTGTGTAAAAACTGCATTCAAGAAACTTATTTTATTGTAACATATTTGTATTGTAAACCATTATGTAATGGTCGTGTGTAAACAGGATATTTTAGATTATCATTATTTGATAATCTACGTAAAACTTTTTAAACCTTTATTGATGAAATAAAGGTTATGGTTTGTTTTAAAATGAATGCAGTCTTTGAAAAACGTCTCATATAGAGGTCAAAACCTCGCAACGAAATCAATTAATATGGAACGTTTTTAATCAATAAGAACGGGACATTTCAGTTGGTATCCGAGCGTTGGTCTTAGAGAACCAGAATTTTTCATTAGTGTGTCTTATCGAGTTTGTTAGGATGCATTAGTGAGTCTGGACTTCGACCGTGTTTACTTGAAAAATGATTGCTTAACAAATTTTGTTGGAAACTATATATTTTTAACATGTGAATATTATGTGATATATTAATCTCTTAACGCGTTTGATATTATGTGATAGATGTCTACCTCTAGAACAAGTCCCATTGACTCACCTAATAATAATGAAGAGTCAAATGTAAATTGGAATGATTCGTGGACTGAATCACAAGTTCCCGAAGAGGAACCGGAAGAAGAGTCGGAACCGGAAGAAGAATCGGAACCGGAAGAAGAATTGGAACCGGATGAAGAAATAGAACCGGTGGGGGAAATAATAAAACGGTTAAGTAAAAGAAAATCCTCAACCAACCGACCAAGGTTAATTATGGTCAATGGTGTTTCCGCCAAGGAAGCAAAATATTGGGAGGATTACCAATTCTCCGATGAATCGGATTCCGACGAGAATTCCGATGATGTTATAGAAATTACCCCAACTGAATTTAAAAAGGCAAAAGAAAATAATAAGGGAAAGGGCATAAAAATAGAGAAATCTAATTCCAACACCGATGAACTTTATATGTATCGTCAACGCCCGAAGTCCTTAAGTTGTAACAATGATCCGGGAACCTCTAAACCACCAGGTTTTTCTAAACCAATGTGGACAACGACAGCTCGTATTAGGGGAACATCATATATCCCTAGAAACTTGGCAAAACGAACCAAAACCGAAGAAGAAGAAACGAGCGAGTCGGAATAAGATAGTTGTATTCGTGTGGTGTAATATATGTAATATAGTGTTCTTATGCTTTATGATATATGTAAAAATTACTTGTATTAATAAGTATTTTTTTATGAATCTAACTCTTGTCTATTTTACAGTTTAAAAACACAAAATGGATAGACAACCCAATATTTTAAGAGACCTACCTGGAGACATGATTGATGAAATCTTGTCTAGAGTCGGCCATAATTCCTAGGCACAACTATATAAGGCGAGATCAGTTTGTAAGACATTCGAAGAACGTTCCAAGAATGTCTTGGTTTATAAGAGACTTTCGTTTGAAAGATGGGGGATATCACATTGGGAAACCCATAAGTTACGATGTGTTTACTTTGACGCATATATTGCGGGGAACCCAAATGCTATTTTACGCAACGGGTTAAGAAATTATTTTGACTCAATATATCCGAATATTGGACTTCGTGATTTAGAAAAAGCGGCTAACATGCAACATAAAGAAGCATGTTATGCTTACGGATTAGTAATGTTCGCTTCTCACCAAAGTGAGAACAAGAACATCGGGCTACAACTATTAAACAAAACGTTTCCACAAGTGACGGAGTCGGTAATTGGGGTAAGAAATGAGGTTTTTAGATTATTACGGGATTGTTGGACATTACGTAACCCTCGTCCCTTTGACGACGTTACAACACGCTGTCTTATCAACGGCCATAACGGTTATGTTGCACAAGACCAAGGATGGGAAGTAGTCCTAGTAAAACCAGAATGCATGACTTGTTTCTGGACGTATGAATTACGTGTCTTTATTGCCTTTGCTGAACGACTTGTGTACTAGCTAGAATTATCTTCACAACTATCTTGTATCAAAGTTATTGTGTGCTATATTTCATGCTTTATGTAAAATAAGCGGTATTGTAAGTTTGTAAAATATTGTATAAAAGTTTGAACGCGAAATATTATTATAATCAGTTTTTCATATAGAATTGTAGTAGTTGAATTGTATATTAGCTACTAAGTATGAACTTAACGGGTAGGTACTACCCGAATTTAAACTTATAAAACGCTAATATGAAGAAAAAGCTTTTATAAATGAGTTCATATTATGCTACGAAATACTATTAACTACTCTTAATATTCTGTATGATTAACTTGTTCCATTTAACTATTTTGAAGGAAATGGCACCGACTACTCGACACACCGTGAATATGAATGAAGAGGAATTCCGTACTTTTCTAGCTTCAAACATAGCCGCAGTACAGGCTGCGCTACATACCAACAATAACCTTGGATCTAGCAGTACAGGAAATCGTGTAGGATGCACCTACAAAGAATTCACTACCTGCAAACCTTTGGAATTTGATGGAACTGAAGGACCGATCGGATTGAAACGGTGGACCGAGAAGGTCGAATCGGTGTTTACCATAAGTAAGTGTACTGAAGAGGACAAAGTAAAGTACGCTACGCATACCTTCACAGGTTCTGCGTTAACATGGTGGAATACCTATCTAGAGCAAGTGGGACAAGACGATGCGTACGCACTACCGTGGTCAGCATTCAAGCACTTGATGAACGAGAAGTACCGTCCCAGAACCGAGGTCAATAAGCTCAAGACAGAACTTAGAGGGTTACGAACCCAAGGATTTGATATTACCACGTACGAAAGACGATTCACAGAATTGTGCCTATTGTGTCCGGGAGCATTCGAAGATGAGGAAGAGAAGATCGACGCGTTTGTGAAAGGATTACCGGAAAGAATCCAAGAAGATATAAGTTCACACGAGCCCGCCTCCATACAACAGGCATGTAGAATGGCTCACAAACTCGTGAACCAAATTGAAGAAAGAATTAAAGAACAGACTGCTGAAGAGACCAATGTGAAGCAAGTCAAAAGAAAGTGGGAGGAAAACGGTGATAAGAATCACCAATACAACAACAACAGCAATTACAACAATAATCGCAACAATTATCCCAACAATCGCAACATCAATCGCAACTACAACAAACGGCCCAACAACAACAACAACAACAACAACAACAGCAACTACAACAATCATACCAACAACAATAATAACCGCAACAACAACAACAATCAGAAGCAGCTATGCCAAAGGTGTGAAAAGTATCACTCGGGGTTCTGCACCAAATTTTGCAACAAGTGTAAAAGAAATGGTCATAGCGCGGCGAAGTGTGAGGTCTACGGACCAGGGGTTAATAGAACGAAAGGAACAAATGGTGTCGGAACGAGTAATGGCGGAGCAAGTAGTGTCGGAGCAAGTTATGCCAATGTAGTTTGTTATAAATGTGAAAAACCGGGCCACATTATTAGAAATTGCCCGAACCAGGAGAACACGAATGGACAAGGCCGTGGAAGAGTTTTCAATATTAATGCGGCAGAGGCACAGGAAGACCCGGAGCTTGTTACGGGTACGTTTCTTATTGACAATAAATCTGCTTACGTTTTATTTGATTCGGGTGCGGATAGAAGCTATATGAGTAGAGATTTTTGTGCTAAATTAAGTTGTCCATTGACGCCTTTGGATAGTAAATTTTTACTCGAATTAGCAAATGGTAAATTAATTTCAGCAGATAATATATGTCGGAATCGAGAAATTAAACTGGTTAGCGAAACATTTAAGATTGATTTGATACCAGTAGAGTTAGGGAGTTTTGATGTGATAATCGGTATGGACTGGTTGAAAGAAGTGAAAGCGGAGATCGTTTGTTACAAAAATGCAATTCGCATTATACGAGAAAAAGGAAAACCCTTAATGGTGTACGGAGAAAAGGGCAACACGAAGCTACATCTTATTAGTAATTTGAAGGCACAAAAACTAATAAGAAAAGGTTGCTATGCTGTTCTAGCACACGTCGAGAAAGTACAAACTGAAGAAAAGAGCATCAATGATGTTCCCGTCGCAAAAGAATTTCCTGATGTATTTCCGAAAGAATTACCGGGATTACCCCCACATCGATCCGTTGAATTTCAAATAGATCTTGTACCAGGAGCTGCACCAATAGCTCGTGCTCCTTACAGACTCGCACCCAGCGAGATGAAAGAACTACAAAGCCAATTACAAGAACTTTTAGAGCGTGGTTTCATTCGACCAAGCACATCACCGTGGGGAGCTCCTGTTTTGTTTGTCAAGAAGAAAGATGGTACATTCAGGTTGTGTATCGACTACCGAGAGTTAAACAAACTTACCATCAAGAACCGCTACCCACTACCGAGAATCGATGACTTATTTGATCAAATACAAGGCTCGTCTGTTTATTCAAAGATTGACTTACGTTCCGGGTATCATCAAATGCGGATGAAAGAAGATGATATTCCAAAGACTGCTTTCAGAACACGTTACGGTCATTACGAGTTTATGGTCATGCCGTTTGGTTTAACTAATGCACCAGCTGTGTTCATGGACCTTATGAACCGAGTGTGTGGACCATACCTTGACAAGTTTGTCATTGTTTTCATTGATGACATACTTATTTACTCAAAGAATGACCAAGAACACGGTGAACATTTGAGAAAGGTGTTAGAAGTATTGAGGAAGGAAGAATTGTACGCTAAGTTTTCAAAGTGTGCATTTTGGTTGGAAGAAGTTCAATTCCTCGGTCACATAGTGAACAAATAAGGTATTAAGGTGGATCCGGCAAAGATAGAAACTGTTGAAAAGTGAGAAACCCCAAAAACTCCGAAACACATACGCCAGTTTTTAGGACTAGCTGGTTACTACAGAAGGTTCATCCAAGACTTTTCCAGAATAGCAAAACCCTTGACTGCATTAACGCATAAAGGGAAGAAATTTGAATGGAATGATGAACAAGAGAAAGCGTTTCAGTTATTGAAGAAAAATCTAACTACGGCACCTATATTGTCATTGCCTGAAGGGAATGATGATTTTGTGATTTATTGTGATGCATCAAAGCAAGGTCTCGGTTGTGTATTAATGCAATGAACGGAGGTGATTGCTTATGCGTCTAGACAATTGAAGATTCACGAACAAAATTATACGACGCATGATTTGGAATTAGGCGCGGTTGTTTTTGCATTAAAGACTTGGAGGCACGACTTATATGGGGTCAAAAGTATTATATATACCGACCACAAAAGTCTTCAACACATATTTAATCAGAAACAACTGAATATGAGGCAGCGTAGGTGGATTGAATTATTGAATGATTATGACTTTGAGATTCGTTACCACCCGGGGAAGGCAAATGTGGTAGCCGATGCCTTGAGCAGGAAGGACAGAGAACCCATTCGAGTAAAATCTATGAATATAATGATTCATAATAACCTTACTACTCAAATAAAAGAGGCGCAACAAGGAGTTTTAAAAGAGGGAAATTTAAAGGATGAAATACCCAAAGGATCGGAGAAGCATCTTAATATTCGGGAAGATGGAACCCGGTATAGGGCTGAAAGGATTTGGGTACCAAAATTTGGAGATATGAGAGAAATGGTACTTAGAGAAGCTCATAAAACCAGATACTCAATACATCCTGGAACGGGGAAGATGTACAAGGATCTCAAGAAACATTTTTGGTGGCCGGGTATGAAAGCCGATGTTGCTAAATACGTAGGAGAATGTTTGACGTGTTCTAAGGTCAAAGCTGAGCATCAGAAACCATCAGGTCTACTTCAACAACCCGAAATCCCGGAATGGAAATGGGAAAACATTACAATGGATTTCATCACTAAATTGCCAAGGACTGCAAGTGGTTTTGATACTATTTGGGTAATAGTTGATCGTCTCACCAAATCAGCACACTTCCTACCAATAAGAGAAGATGACAAGATGGAGAAGTTAGCACGACTGTATTTGAAGGAAGTCGTCTCCAGACATGGAATACCAATCTCTATTATCTCTGATAGGGATGACAGATTTATTTCAAGATTCTGGCAGACATTACAGCAAGCATTAGGAACTCGTCTAGACATGGGTACTGCCTATCATCCACAAACTGATGGGGAGAGCGAAAGGATGATACAAACGCTTGAAGACATGCTACGAGCATGTGTTATTGATTTCGGAAACAGTTGGGATCGACATCTACCGTTAGCATAATTTTTCTACAACAATAGCTACCATTCAAGCATTGAGATGGCGCCGTTTGAAGCACTTTATGGTAGAAAGTGCAGGTCTCCGATTTGTTGGAGTGAAGTGGGGGATAGACAGATTACGGGTCCGGAGATTATACAAGAAACTACCGAGAAGATCATCCAAATTCAACAACGGTTGAAAACCGCCCAAAGTCGACAAAAGAGCTACGCTGACATTAAAAGAAAAGATATAGAATTTGAAATTGGAGAGATGGTCATGCTTAAAGTTGCACCTTGGAAAGGCGTTGTTCGATTTGGTAAACGAGGGAAATTAAATCCAAGGTATATTGGACCATTCAAGATTATTGATCGTATCGGACCAGTAGCTTACCGACTAGAGTTACCTCAACAACTCGTGGCTGTACATAACACTTTCCACGTCTCGAATTTAAAGAAATGTTTTGCTAAAGAAGATCTCACTATTCCGTTAGATGAAATCCAAATCAACGAAAAACTTCAATTCATCGAAGAACCCGTCGAAATAATGGATCGTGAGGTTAAAAGACTTAAGCAAAACAAGATACCAATTGTTAAGGTTCGATGGAATGCTTGTAGAGGACCCGAGTTCACCTGGGAGTGTGAAGATCAGATGAAGAAGAAATACCCGCATCTATTTCCAGAAGATTTGTCAACACCTTCAACAGCTTAAAATTTCGGGACGAAATTTATTTAACGGGTAGGTACTGTAGTGACCCGAACTTTTCCAAGTTTATATAAATTAATTAAGATTGATATTTACATGATTAAATATTTCCAACATGTTAAGCAATCAAACTTGTTAAGACTTGATTAATTGAAATATGTTTCATATAGACAATTGACCACCCAAGTTGACCGGTGATTCACGAACGTTAAAACTTGTAAAAACTATATGATGACATATATATGGATATATATATATATATAGTTAACATGATACTATGATAAGTAAACATATCATTAAGTATATTAACAATGAACTACATATGTAAAAACAAGACTACTAACTTAATGATTTTTAAACGAGACATATATGTAACGATTATCGTTGTAAAGACATTTAATGTATATATATCATATTAAGAGATATTCATACATGATAATATCATGATAATATAATAATTTAAAATCTCATTTGATATTATAAACATTGGGTTAACAACATTTAACAAGATCGTTAACCTAAAGGTTTCAAAACAACACTTACATGTAACGACTAACGATGACTTAACGACTCAGTTAAAATGTATATACATGTAGTGTTTTAATATGTATTTATACACTTTTGAAAGACTTCAATACACTTATCAAAATACTTCTACTTAACAAAAATGCTTACAATTACATCCTCGTTCAGTTTCATCAACAATTCTACTCGTATGCACCCGTATTCGTACTCGTACAATACACAGCTTTTAGATGTATGTACTATTGGTATATACACTCCAATGATCAGCTCTTAGCAGCCCATGTGAGTCACCTAACACATGTGGGAACCATCATTTGGCAACTAGCATGAAATATCTCATAAAATTACAAAAATATGAGTAATCATTCATGACTTATTTACATGAAAACAAAATTACATATCCTTTATATCTAATCCATACACCAACGACCAAAAACACCTACAAACACTTTCATTCTTCAATTTTCTTCATCTAATTGATCTCTCTCAAGTTCTATCTTCAAGTTCTAAGTGTTCTTCATAAATTCCAAAAGTTCTAGTTTCATAAAATCAAGAATACTTTCAAGTTTGCTAGCTCACTTCCAATCTTGTAAGGTGATCATCCAACCTCAAGAAATCTTTGTTTCTTACAGTAGGTTATCATTCTAATACAAGGTAATAATCATATTCAAACTTTGGTTCAATTTCTATAACTATAACAATCTTATTTCAAGTGATGATCTTACTTGAACTTGTTTTCGTGTCATGATTCTGCTTCAAGAACTTCGACCCATCCAAGGATCCATTGAAGCTAGATCCATTTTTCTCTTTTCCAGTAGGTTTCTCCAAGGAACTTAAGGTAGTAATGATGTTCATAACATCATTCGATTCATACATATAAAGCTATCTTATTCGAAGGTTTAAACTTGTAATCACTAGAACATAGTTTAGTTAATTCTAAACTTGTTCGCAAACAAAAGTTAATCCTTCTAACTTGACTTTTAAAATCAACTAAACACATGTTCTATATCTATATGATATGCTAACTTAATGATTTAAAACCTGGAAACACGAAAAACACCGTAAAACCGGATTTACGCCTTCATAGTAACACCGCGGGCTGTTTTGGGTTAGTTAATTAAAAACTATGATAAACTTTGATTTTAAAGTTGTTATTCTGAGAAAATGATTTTTATTATGAACATGAAACTATATCCAAAAATTATGATTAAACTCAAAGTGGAAGTATGTTTTCTAAAATGGTCATCTAGACGTCGTTCTTTCGACTGAAATGACTACCTTTACAAAAACGACTTGTAACTTATTTTTCCGACTATAAACCTATACTTTTCTGTTTAGATTCATAAAATAGAGTTCAATATGAAACCATAGTAATTTGATTCACTCAAAACGGATTTAAAATGAAGAAGTTATGGGTAAAACAAGATTGGATAATTTTTCTCATTTTAGCTACGTGAAAATTGGTAACAAATCTATTCCAACCATAACTTAATCAACTTGTATTGTATATTATGTAATCTTGAGATATCATAGACACGTATACAATGTTTCGACCTATCATGTCGACACATCTATATATATTTCGGAACAACCATAGACACTCTATATGTGAATGTTGGAGTTAGCTATACAGGGTTGAGGTTGATTCCAAAATATATATAGTTTGAGTTGTGATCAATACTGAGATACGTATACACTGGGTCGTGGATTGATTCAAGATAATATTTATCGATTTATTTCTGTACATCTAATTGTGGACAACTAGTTGTAGGTTACTAACGAGGACAGCTGACTTAATAAACTTAAAACATCAAAATATATTAAAAGTGTTGTAAATATATTTTGAACATACTTTGATATATATGTATATATTGTTATAGGTTCGTGAATCAACCAGTGGCCAAGTCTTACTTCCCGACGAAGTAAAAAAATCTGTGAAAGTGAGTTATAGTCCCACTTTTAAAATCTAATATTTTTGGGATGAGAATACATGCAGGTTTTATAAATGATTTACAAAATAGACACAAGTACGTGAAACTACATTCTATGGTTGAATTATCAAAATCGAATATGCCCCTTTTTATTAAGTCTGGTAATCTAAGAATTAGGGAACAGACACCCTAATTGACGCGAATCCTAAAGATAGATCTATTGGGCCTAACAAACCCCATCCAAAGTACCGGATGCTTTAGTACTTCGAAATTTATATCATATCCGAAGGGTGTCCCGGAATGATGGGGATATTCTTATATATGCATCTTGTTAATGTCGGTTACCAGGTGTTCACCATATGAATGATTTTTATCTCTATGTATGGGATGTGTATTGAAATATGAAATCTTGTGGTCTATTATTATGATTTGATATATATAGGTTAAACCTATAACTCACCAACATTTTTTTTGACGTTTTAAGCATGTTTATTCTCAGGTGATTATTAAGAGCTTCCGCTATCGCATACTTAAATAAGGACGAGATTTGGAGTCCATGCTTGTATGATATTGTGTAAAAACTGCATTCAAGAAACTTATTTTATTGTAACATATTTGTATTGTAAACCATTATGTAATGGTCGTGTGTAAACAGGATATTTTAGATTATCATTATTTGATAATCTACGTAAAGCTTTTTAAACCTTTATTGATGAAATAAAGGTTATGGTTTGTTTTAAAATGAATGCAGTCTTTGAAAAATGTCTCATATAGAGGTCAAAACCTCGCAACGAAATCAATTAATATGGAACGTTTTTAATCAATAAGAACGGGACATTTCATGTATTTTGCGTACATATGTATTATATTGGCTAAAAAGTCACGTTTTCAACCCGGTATTAAGGCCCAAAAACAAGAAAGATTCAAACTTAATCGGCAAAATACCCACTTCGTCGATTAGAATTGAAGAACAGGTAATTACGAAGACGGTGAAAAAAGAATCAAGAGAATCGGAGCTAAAACAAAGATTCTAGAGCGAAAACGGTGAAAGACAATTTAATCGAGTTACGATCCAGGGAATCCAGCTGACCAGGCAAGCCAAATGGCCTGCCAAACGGCTTGCCTGGCTCACAAACGGTCTGCCAAACGGCCAGGGCAAACGGCCCTTGCAAACGTCTTGGCTTGGCAAACGGCCCCTTCAAACGGCCTGCCAGCCGTTTGCAGGGAAAAATTTAGCTTATTTAAAGGGTCTTTGTCATTCATTCCAACACACACTTCAATTCACTTCTTTCTCTCTTGTACAATATTAGTCATACTTTCAAGGTCTTCGACTCCGTGCGGGAAACCTAGTACCCGGAGAAGAACGCCAAAGATTGTATTAGGAGCAGTCTGGAGTCTTGAAGTTGTCACTTTTGTTTTAGAACTCGTTTAATCTGCTGGTACTTCTATCCTTTATCTTTATATAATGTCTTCTATCATTATGTTATGTGATATTGTTGCCATGATTAGTGAGTAGTTATCTTTAGTGTATGCTATGATGTAAGCAGTTATAATGCCGAAATAATGTTATGGTTTGTGTATGTCGTTGAAATGCTTTCCGATTATGCTTTAAACTCAATCGCTTTTTCAACTAATAGAACGTAGTTATTGGCTCTGTTATTTGGAAGTCTAGAACTCCGATTCAGAGTACACTATCTGTGTCACCCCTTGGTAAGAGAAGTCTATCGGATACAATGTAAGATCGATTGAGACACACCAGTTGTAGTAAGTCTATCGAGATTTGGATTCTGACTGAGGACTCTTTCGTAGTGAAACATCTGACTAAACCCTTAGTACATTGTCGGTCCAGACCATGCTAGTGTAGTCACCAAGCATATAAACTTTGTACGTGCACGCTGAAGCACATCGGTTGTTGTAAGCTGCACCTCTGCTAAGTAAGGCCATGGAACCCGGTCAGTGTTGATTAGTACACTGCACCATAACGCGGTCTCAAGCATTGCACCCCGCTTGAGGGATTCTTAGTTAATTAAGGAACTGTTTGTTTAGACACATAAAGGATTGGACCGTTAGGATAACCGAACGTATTCATGGAAGTCAACTTGACTTGGCCATGGTGTTCTTTATGGTTGAACTCTTTTTAAGGGTCTAACTATCTTTTAAAACCAATCATTAACGAAAGTATTGAAACACATCACGTCTCTCGGATATGGTAAACCATGTATTCTATTATGCTTAAAAAAGTTTAGACCTTTGTGGAATGTTAATACGTCACCCAACCGAGTCGCTCAATTGGATGAGCCGTCTGAACGTGTATGCCTGTAGTCAGACTGCACGGGCGTCGGGGGTAAGGGACGTTGCTGTCTATTCAGAATCTTCAAGCCTAGCGCAGTACCAAGTGACATGTCTTATGACAGGGGCGTTTAGGACCAGTGTAATGAATACAAGGTCTCTGCCTATTCATGAGCCAACATTCCATAATCTCGGCAAAGTAACTGATGAAATCATAGTATGCACTTACTTTAACCTTATCTGAATTACAAATTTTATCGCATTTACTTTATCTGTCTTTTAAATTAGAAAATCCCAAAAATTGAGTAACCACTACTCCTTCATAACTATCTTAAGCTTAAATATAGGTTCGATTCTACTGATATCTCAAAAATACGACTCTAAGTTATACTTCCCTTACTCATACTAAGGAGTAGTATGATTTAGGCTCCGCTAAATATAAATTTAAAACAGTACCCCCCCCCCTCCTGGTGGTTGATTCTGACGTGTTGCGACCTAACGACACAGCACAAATAAAACCGTCAGTTTCGGCCATATCAATGTAACGTAATTAATCCCGTAAAGAAAAAACATATTTGAATAATAATAATATAATAATAATAAAGTTTGTTCTAAAATTGAGTATTTATATTTTTAATAATAATTATTAGTAATAACAAATAATTCTTTAATTAAAAAAAACTAAAATACAATTATTATATGAAGGGTGTACAATATGCTTCAAAGTTTGTACATGTGTTTATGGGGTGTTTTATAAAAGATTGTACAGTTAGTTTTAATGTTTGTACATATGATCATGTGTTATCATAAGGTTGTACATATTGCTTCAAATATTATACATATGGTCATGAGGGTATTTGATCATAAGGTTATACATAATGCTTCATATATTATACTATTAACATATTAATATTTTTATTAAAAATAATTAATTATTTTAATGACATCATCATGAAGGGCTTAGAAATTTTTAAATTATTTTTATTTTTTTAAACTTGAATAATCTTTATTTATGGCATTATCATTTTAGAGATTTATATTATACTATAGATTTGGGTAATTAACTTTGTTTTTTAACCAACAACTACGGTGACTAAAAAAGATAAACAGCCAATCTTGCTCGCTTTCAAATAAAGTATAAAAATTAAAAAACAAAAAAAATTCAACAATAAATTTACACATCCAAGAGTCCAAGACCCCTTTACATAAAGATATATTAATTCTTTTGATGAAATGTCATAAGTTTATCATTTTTCCGTCAAATTTTCGAATGGTTTTGGAAACACGGAGATATTTTGAAAGGTTGTAATGCTTCTTTTATCACCCTAATTCCGAAGAGGCAGAATGTTATATCATGGGTGATTTTAGACCTATCAGTCTCATCGGTTGCAACTATAAGATTTTGGCAAAAATACTTGCCAACCGAATGCGTCAGGTAATCTCCTCTTTGGTAGGAATTGAGCAAAGTGCATTCACGAGAAGAAGATTTATTCTGGATGGGGTGCTCATTACTAATGAAGCTGTTAATGATTTAAAAAAGAATAAGAGGAAAAGCTTCATTTTTAAGGTGGATTTTGAAAAGGCCTTCGATAATATAAGATGAATTTTTTTTATGTGTTAAAAGGCATGGGTTTCAAGAAAAAAATGGAGGAAATTGATACGCTCATTTCTTTCTTCAGCTACTATTTCTATCCTCTTAAATGGTTCGCTAACAAATGAGTTCTCGTTGGGAAGAGGAGTGAGACAAGGAGATCCCCTCTCTTCGTTTTTTTATCATCGCCGCCAAGGGTCTTAATTTGTTAACTAAAATTTCCATAAATAGTGAGCTTATTAAAAAAGTTCGAATCGGGAATGATAATGTTCCGCTTTCTCACTTACGGTATGCAGATGACACAATTTATTTTGGGGAGTGGAGTCGTGAAAATCTAATCAACATTATGTTGTTATTGAAATCATTCGAAGTGGTCTCAGGTTTGAAAGTCAACTTTCATAAAAGTTTCTTATACGGTATTGGGGTGGAAAACATTGAGTTGATCAGTATGGCTAACCGGATTGGGTGTTAAGTGGGCTCCTTTCCATTTTACATACTTGGGACAACCTATTGAAGATGAACAAAGCCAACGATTGGGACCCCGTCTTAGAAAAGTTTCAATTGAGACTTTCCGATTGCAAAACAAAAAACGTTTTCGTTTGGTGGTCGTGTAACCCTTATCAAGTCAGTTCTTAGTAGCTTGCGGTTGTACTACTTCTCCTTATTCGGAGCTCTCCAAGGTGTGTTAAAATCTCTTGAAAACATTCGTCGAAATTTCTTTTGAAGTGGGGATGGGAATAAAAACAAGCTAGCTTGGGTTAAATGGGATAACATCGTTGACTCTTATGAATCGAGGGGGGGGGGGGGGGTGGGCATTGGGTCACTTAACGAAAAAAATCATGCCCTTTTAGGGAAATGGTGTAGCGTTTCAAAGTCGAAAATAATACCCTTTGGGCGCAAATTATTAAAAGCACTATGGCCATATTGGGGGTCTCAATGAGCATTTTGCTTCGGCAAATGCAAATTGAAAAACACTTGGGTCTACTTGGTACAACATCATTAAAAATGGGGTTGGATTAAATGATTTGGGTATAAACTTCAAAGACAGTTTCAAGAAAATGACCGGTAACGGGGAGGGTACAAAGTTTTGGGAAGATATTTGGGTTGACAACTTTATGCTAAGGTGTAGGTATCAAAGGCTCAACGCTCTGGATCTGGAGAAGGATTCTACAGTCAACAACAGAGTATCATGGAGTGAAGCAGGCTGTAATTTTCGCTGGAATTGGGCAAGAAATCCGAGAGCCTGAACCTTATACGAATTGAACGATCTCTGCGCTGAGATAGATGCACATCCTATGCCGAACAGGGAGCTTGATCATTATTCATGGTCTCTTGATTCGGAAGGATATTTCACAACTAAGAGGCTGGCTACTTTTATCGATGACTCAATTTTATCAAATGCTGAGGCGGCAACAGGAACAATGCACAATAATCTGAATCCCTTAAATTTAGGGGTTTTCGTTTGGTGGGAAAAACTAAGAAGACTTCCGGTGCTTATTGAGCTAGATAAAAGGGACATTAACTTAAATTCGATACGTTGCCCGACTTGTAATGATGGTATTGAATCTATAGATCACTCGCTCATTCTTTGCAAACACGTTTATGATATTCGGATAGAGTGTATATATGACGACCCTCAATTTTTCATTTCTGTTTATACTGTTCTACTATTAGGGTTTCTAGTACTCATGAACTTTATTCAACAAAACTTTGATTAAATAATAATTTTTTATCAATAAATCTTGTTTATATAAAGTTTATGTGTTGTGTGATTTATATTATATAAATTATATGTATTAATATTAAATGTGACAATATTTATAAATTAAACTAACAAGAACTAAATTAAAATTTATAATATATATATATATATATCTGAAATATATAAATAATGTAAAATGCCGATTTAAAAAAATAAAAATAAAAAATAAAACAAATATAACTATAAACTAAATCGGCTATATCCATAAAATAAAAAAGAGATAAAGCAACTTGGTCCTTAAGTAAACTAAATCCTAGCCAAATACTAATTCCAAATTCTTTAACCTCAAGTAAAACTTGATCTCTAATTAATTAGATTGTGTTTAGGATTCTAAAAAGCTCATCTATAAAAGGGATTAAGTTTTCTATAATATACATCACATTAAACCCTCCAAACCTGCTGCATATAGTCGACAGTTTCCAGCCCATTCCCTCTCTTTTTAGTTGACTAATACCTGCTGCAAATCATCCCCATCACAGCCTCCTAATCGACCAAAAACAACCCTCCTAAACCCCCTCTGCAGTCGACTTGAATCAGCCCTCCAAGTCGACATCCTGCAGCTTTGTTTCCTGCTGCAGTTCGCCACTCTAACAGCCCAAGTATCGATCCAAAGTTGCTGCTATTTTCTGCTGTGTTCGTGACCCAAGAAAACCCTTGTGAGATCGTGATTGTTGCTGTTGATTTTTGCTTCCTGTTCAGTCCATATTCATCAACTTATTCTTGATCTCTATCCTCTACTAAGGTAGCCTAAAACCTTAGTTCAACCTTGCATTTAAATATATTACTTTTAAGTTATTTATAAGTGTTATTCATAAGTATTATGGTAATAGTTGTATGATTACGATTATAGGGTAATAAGATAAAGATTATGATTTTTTAAGAGTTATGAAGTATGAATTATGTATGAACAATAAATCTTGCATGAATAATGATAAAAAAGATTAGGGTTAGTGATTATGATTAAGTATTATGTTTAATAAGAATGGTTATAATGACTTAAGAGTACTAGGTTAAATTGAACTAGTTAATGAATCATGTATGAATTATGATTATGTTTATGGATAAGTAAATGGTTAAAAGATTATTGTATATGAATTTTATTAGTTAATGATAAATAAAAGTGAACTAGTTTATAATGTGATTAATAAGGTTAAAAGATTGTTAAACTTAAAATATTATGAATAAGTTAGATGATTAATAAAAAAGGTTAAAAGTATTTTGGTTATGAATTAGTTAGTATATTCATGTATGAAGTATGATCTCTATTATGAAGTATTAATAAATTTATGATTAGTTATTATGTTAATAAGATTAAGTGTTAATGTTATTAGGTTGAATATGATAAAAAGGTATGATTTTATGTGAGGTTGATTAATAGTTAATGATGTACATGCATGCATGCATGCATGCATGCATGCATACGTATGTATGTACATGTATACATTGTATATATGTGTGTGTGTATATGTAAATATATACATACGTGTATATGTATGTGTATATATGTATGTATATGTACGTGTGTATGTATGTATGAGTATGTATTGTATAAGTTATATAAGGTTAGTAAAACATGAAAAGTAAAGTAGTTATATATATATATATATATATATATATATATATATATATATATATATATATATATATATATATGTACCACCTTTACATTAATGTATATATATAACACTTACATATAATATATACATATATCATATAGATAAACATATACATAGTATAATAATTAAAGAGTATATGTATATGTAACATGTAGGTATGGATATATATATATATATATATATATATATATATATATATATATATATATATATATATAACACATGTATTAATGGGATTACTTAATAGTTGATTGATTAATGAATAATACTACTAATATTATTATAACTTAGTAAACCTAACTATATAGTAACACTTAATTACACTAAGTATATTATCACTTATATATATATATATATATATATATATATATATATATATATATATATAACTAATAAGTATATTAATAACATATATATATATATATATATATAGTAACACTTAATTACACTAAGTATATTATCACTTATATATATATATATATATATATATATATATATATATATATATATATATATATATATATATATATATATATATATATATATATATATATATATATATATAACTAATAAGTATATTAATAACATATATATATATATATATATATATATTTATAACTATATATATATATATATATAACAATATATATATATATATATATATATATATATATATATATATATATATATATACCACCTTTACATTAATGTATATATATAACACTTACATATAATATATACATATATCATATAGATAAACATATACATAGTATAATAATTAAAGAGTATATGTATATGTAACATGTAGGTATGGATATATATATAACACATGTATTAATGAGATTACTTAATAGTTGATTGATTAATGAATAATACTACTATTATTATTATAACTTAGTAAACCTAACTATATAGTAACACTTATATATATATATATATATATATATATATATATATATATATATATATATATATATATATATATATTTATATATATATTATATATATATAACTAATAAGTATATTAATAACTTCTTATGTGTATACACTTATAACGTGAAGGTTATAATTAAAGATAGCGTACAAAGACTACAAACATCACCGCTACTTGTGGCCTAGGGTGATCCTTGTTGCCTTATGGGAACCGCTTGTGGATTTCGAATGCCATGACTTAGATTCTTGTCAAGAATCCTGGGCACCCGGTAACAATAGGTAATTCGAGTGACTTGCATGATAGTAACGAAGTTTGGGAGAGATTGTACAACATCTTTGTTAAGAATTATAACCTGAACATTCTTAAACTAGAAGCTTACTATAAGTGGAAGCTTTCCATAAATAGTAGGTTTCCAAAAATAGAAACTTTTGAGAAATTGGAACTTTTCTCGAAAACCGTCACTGTTAATATAGTTTACTATATTAATAAACAAACTTTATTTCTGTTAGACATTAACTAATTAAATGTTATTTCTCTAGGTTGAGATCTCCGATTACATACTCCGTTCATACTATGTAGTGACCCGAACTTTTCCATGTTTATATATATTAATTGAGATTGATATTTACATGATTAAATGTTTCCAACATGTTAAGCAATCAAACTTGTTAAGACTTGATTAATTGAAATATGTTTCATATAGACAATTGACCACCCAAGTTGACCGGTGATTCACGAACGTTAAAACTTGTAAAAACTATATGATGACATATATATGGATATATATATAGTTAACATGATACTATGATAAGTAAACATATCATTAATTATATTAACAATGAACTACATATGTAAAAACAAGACTACTAACTTAATGATTTTTAAACGAGACATATATGTAACGATTATCGTTGTAAAGACATTTAATGTATATATATCATATTAAGAGATATTCATACATGATAATATCATGATAATATAATAATTTGAAATCTCATTTGATATTATAAACATTGGGTTAACAACATTTAACAAGATCGTTAACCTAAAGGTTTCAAAACAACACTTACATGTAACGACTAACGATGATTTAACGACACAGTTAAAATGAATATACATGTAGTGTTTTAATATGTATTTATACACTTTTGAAAGACTTCAATACACTTATCAAAATACTTCTACTTAACAAAAATGCTTACAATTACATCCTCGTTCAGTTTCATCAACAATTCTACTCGTATGCACCCGTATTCGTACTCGTACAATACACAGCTTTTAGATGTATGTACTATTGGTATATACACTCCAATGATCAGCTCTTAGCAGCCCATGTGAGTCACCTAACACATGTGGGAACCATCATTTGGCAACTAGCATGAAATATCTCATAAAATTACAAAAATATGAGTAATCATTCATGACTTATTTACATGAAAACAAAATTACATATCCTTTATATCTAATCCATACACCAACGACCAAAAACACCTACAAACACTTTCATTCTTCAATTTTCTTCATCTAATTGATCTCTCTCAAGTTCTATCTTCAAGTTCTAAGTGTTCTTCATATATTCTACAAGTTCTAGTTACATAAAATCAAGAATACTTTCAAGTTTGCTAGCTCACTTCCAATCTTGTAAGGTGATCATCCAACCTCAAGAAATCTTTGTTTCTTACAGTAGGTTATCATTCTAATACAAGGTAATAATCATATTCAAACTTTGGTTCAATTTCTATAACTATAACAATCTTATTTCAAGTGATGATCTTACTTGAACTTGTTTTCGTGTCATGATTCTGCTTCAAGAACTTCGAGCCATCCAAGGATCCGTTGAAGCTAGATCCATTTTTCACTTTTCCAGTAGGTTTATCCAAGGAACTTAAGGTAGTAATGACGTTCATAACATCATTCAATTCATACATATAAAGCTATCTTATTCGAAGGTTTAAACTTGTAATCACTAGAACATAGTTTAGTTAATTCTAAACTTGTTCGCAAACAAAAGTTAATCCTTCTAACTTGACTTTTAAAATCAACTAAACACATGTTATATATCTATATGATATGCTAACTTAATGATTTAAAACCTGGAGACACGAAAAACACCGTAAAACCGGATTTACGCCGTCGTAGTAACACCGCGGGCTGTTTTGGGTTAGTTAATTAAAAACTATGATAAACTTTGATTTAAAAGTTGTTATTCTGAGAAAATTATTTTTATTATGAACATGAAACTATATCCAAAAATTATGGTTAAACTCAAAGTGGAAGTATGTTTTCTAAAATGGTCATCTAGACGTCGTTCTTTCGACTGAAATGACTACCTTTACAAAAACGACTTGTAACTTATTTTCCGACTATAAACCTATACTTTTCTATTTATATTCATAAAATAGAGTTCAATATGAAACCATAGCAATTTGATTCACTCAAAACGGATTTAAAATGAAGAAGTTATGGGTAAAACAAGATTGGATAATTTTTCTCATTTTAGCTACGTGAAAATTTGTAACAAATCTATTCCAACCATAACTTAATCAACTTGTATTGTATATTATGTAATCTTGAGATACCATAGACACGTATACAATGTTTCGACCTATCATGTCGACACATCTATATATATATTTCGGAACAACCATAGACACTCTATATGTGAATGTCGGAGTTAGCTATACAGGGTTGAGGTTGATTCCAAAATATATATAGTTTGAGTTGTGATCAATACTGAGATACGTATACACTGGGTCGTGGATTGATTCAAGATAATATTTATCGATTTATTTCTGTACATCTAACTGTGGACAACTAGTTGTAGGTTACTAACGAGGACAGCTGACTTAATAAACTTAAAACATCAAAATATATTAAAAGTGTTGTAAATATATTTTGAACATACTTTGATATATATGTATATATTGTTATAGGTTCATGAATCAACCAGTGGCCAAGTCTTACTTCCCGACGAAGTAAAAATCTGTGAACGTGAGTTATAGTCCCACTTTTAAAATCTAATATTTTTGAGATGAGAATACATGCAGGTTTTATAAATGATTTACAAAATAGACACAAGTATGTGAAACTACATTCTATGGTTGAATTATCGAAATCTAATATGCCCCTTTTTATTAAGTCTGGTAATCTAAGAATTAGGGAACATACACCCTAATTGACGCGAATCCTAAAGATAGATCTATTGGGCCTAACAAACCCCATCCAAAGTACCGGATGCTTTAGTACTTCGAAATTTATATCATATCCGAAGGGTGTCCCGGAATGATGGGGATATTCTTATATATGCATCTTGTTAATGTCGGTTACCAGGTGTTCACCATATGAATGATTTTTATCTCTATGTATGGGATGTGTATTGAAATATGAAATCTTGTGGTCTATTATTATGATTTGATATATATAGGTTAAACCTATAACTCACCAACATTTTTGTTGACGTTTTAAGCATGTTTATTCTCAGGTGATTATTAAGAGCTTCCGCTGTCGCATACTTAAATAAGGACGAGATTTGGAGTCCATGCTTGTATGATATTATGTAAAAACTGCATTCAAGAAACTTATTTTGTTGTAACATATTTGTATTGTAAACCATTATGTAATGGTCGTGTGTAAACAGGATATTTTAGATTATCATTATTTGATAATCTACGTAAAGCTTTTTAAACCTTTATTGATGAAATAAAGGTTATGTTTTGTTTTAAAATGAATGCAGTCTTTGAAAAACGTCTCATATAGAGGTCAAAACCTCGCAACGAAATCAATTAATATGGAACGTTTTTAATCAATAAGAACGGGACATTTCATACTACTTGCGTGGAATTACTTACTTGCTACTAAGGTGAACTTCATAGCCCCACTTTTTACTATTTCATAAATGTTTTACAACTTTTGGGGTGAGACACATGCTTGCTTTTAAACTGTTTTTACGATTAGACACAAGTACTCGAAAACTTTATTTTGATTAGTTCAAACTGTGCTATGACATGCTTTGATTCTTGCTAAATCCCTACCATGATATCGTTAATTGCTACGTATAAACACAAACTTAGTTATTGTGAGTAGGCCTACTGAGAGTGACGTCTCTACCCATTGGCGTGAACGCCAAGGGGGTACATAATAATGATTCAACGACACGAACGTGAAGTGTTTAGGGTAACTTATGGTTAGTCTCGATATCATACACCTCAGCACTACTAACGAACTGATTAAACTTGATAACTAAATCTTGTGGTCTAAAAACTTATTATGATTATTAAACCTTTGTTGTTCACTCAACCATTTTTGGTTGACACTTTAAGCATGTTTTGTCTCAGGTGAAGATTTCTAAAGACAATTTGCTATTTAGGTTTTCCTGCTTTTGGAGTCCGCATTCTTACATTCATATTATTGCATAAAAACATTTAAGTTACATTTACATCTTGAATTTACAATTGTAATGACTTATTACTTTCCGCTGTTATAAATACATTGGTTTATATTAAAAACGTCTCATTTAGAGTCGTTCTCGTTTATACATACTTGTGTTGTGATATTTTGAAGTCATATTTCCCCGACCCTGTTTGGGGGTATGACAATATAAATGGTGGAATCTTCATCTGGTCAACAATCTTAGTATTCAAGACATGTTTGAAGGAAAGAATTCGAATATAAAGTCAAAGTGGGGATCAAATTGTGGCAAGCTATTGAATGGGTTTGTGGGTACTATATTTGGAAAAATCGCAAGCAAAAGATTTTTAGAAACAAATGGTGGTGTAGGTCAGTAATTCTATATGAAATCCAAACTAAAATTTTCGAGGATCTACAATTGTTCGCGTAAGAAAAATTAGGTTGGAACCAATGGCTCGTTAATCCGTCGATTCATTTGGATCTGTAGCATGCTGCTGACCTGCTGTTATTCTGTGTATAATAACTTGTTGAGTCCATAGGCTCTTGTAGATGTATACATGTAATTAGTTTCTTCTTAGGCTGCTCTTCCTAAAGTCCTGAAGCATAGCATGCCTAAGTGTATATAATACACTGTGTATGAATATTCTTTATAATTAATAAATATTGATTTGCCATTCAGAAAAATATTGATAATTATAAATAAAACATACAAAAAGGGATGAGATTTTCAATGTTCATACTTCATAATGGCAGCGCCGTAATTATCTCAACGTCTGGGGTAGATCCGTAATTTGCTTTTCTTATATTTAAAGAATTATTTTTCGTTCTTATCTTTATAACTTTCTTTCCCTTTCTTTTTCATTCATTTATTTTTTTTTTTACATTTAATTAACCGACTATTAACCGATCAAAACCACCCATTTCAATTAACAGACCCAAAACCATTTCACAACAAAGTGTGAGGTTTTTTCTCGTTTACAACCAAGAACTACCATCATTAAATGCAAAACTCCTCCCATCTTCACTCATTTTTCTCAAAAAATAGTCCAATATAAACGCAAAAAAATGTCCAATTTAAACCCATACCAATTTTCTAACTCAAACGATTTATCATATGAAAATTTAATGATGCTGACTGTTTAAAGTCGATATATAACGAGGCCAAGCGAAATGACTTATATATACCAGAGAGCAGTTAACGATTAAGAAATTACTTACACGAAGGTACACAGCCTAATTGGGGTATCTCGTGACCATTGATGATTTTGTTATGTTTGAACCTTTATTAAGATGCATGAAAACATAAGGGTTTAGATGTTTCAAATTTCTTATGTGTAGTTTCATTTGAGTTTGTTTTAATGGTTAGAGCTTGTTTCATTGTTAAGTCGAACAAACATTTCAATTAGATTCTATGATCTATTCAAACATACTAGTTAAGATCTAGACACTTGTAAATCAATTAGATCTTTTGATCAAACACATTTCAGTTTTTGTTTTTCGCCGAAAACAGAAACTTAAAGACAAACCAAATTGGTATGTCCACCACAAGTAGGTGGATCCGAGTCACCATATAGACAACTTTTCCTACGAGAGTGAGCCGATAAATGTTTCTGAAGAAAACAAGGCTAACAAGGCTACTCGTACAGACAAATCGTTTCGAGACGAAGTAAAAAAGTGGCTAGCAATCCAGCTTCTTTTAACGCAACGACTTTATCTAGGAGAACGAACTCATAAGAAATTGATGAGATGATGGAAAACATGTCAAGCTATAAATCCGAGATGTTAGACGCTGGAAAAAGGCGGTTGACACTTTAGCCAAACATTTGGATCATTTTCTAGGAGTTCAATTTCTATTCGTTTTAATCACAAACGTACGTTTCACCTATCAACGGGATGAAAGATGAAGTTCGTCAAGAGTTTAAGAATTACACTACACTTTTTGACAGAGACGTTGCACTTATTTTTTATAATTCTAAGATATTTTATCAACAGTGTAACCTTGTTTGATAATTACCTATAGTAAATTGTGGAGGCAAGTGGGGCGATTTCTTGCGATCGACGTGATTCTCTTCACCGTTTTCTCTAATTCATTCAATTGATTGGTGATCTTGGTTCTCAATGGGTAAGAATTCTGGAGGCACGAAGAAGAAAAAATAGTTCCTCACTATCCCGAGGGTTTTACGAAGTTGAACGATCGGAGGAGAGGAGAACTTGGAGAGTAAGAATAATAGCATTGATGGTGCACAGTCAAATTAAACATGAAAGAAACAGATGCTACAGATGATGGTGCGCAGTCTAAGTTACAGGAGACATATGATGATATCCCAAAAACTCCATTGGTTGGGACGTCATTAACCAATGCACTTGACGAGGTAAACGGTGATCTTATTAGCATCCATACTACGGATAATGATTTCTCTGATTATGAGGGTGGAAAGAACACCGTGTCTGGAGATGATAGTGATCTTCCCGTGGGAATGGGTTATATTGGAAAGCAATTATCTCCTTCATATGGTTCCACATCTAATATAGGTCGTACGAGAGAAGAAGAGCAGCATGATGTGGCGCATGAGGGTTATGATTCCTCTCGTTCTAAACAAAAAGGGTTGGGGAATTCTCTCGAAAATCATGACGATGTGTTTTGTATCAAGTCGAAGGTTCAAACGCCGATGGTAGAACAGAAATCATATTTGAATGCCGCAACTGGATGTGTTCCTAAAAAGAAGGTTAATTTCAGATTTATTCAACCTACTGATGAACTTGATGATGGTATTGACGTTGCTCTTCCAATGTCTTCAGTCATTGAAGCAACTGATAGCTATAGTAATACTCTATATGGGTATTTTGTTGGTAAGCGATTAGCATTCCCCATTGTTCAAAACTACGTTCTTAATACTTGGAAGAAATATGGGGTGGAGAAAGTTATGATGAATGCGAAGGGGTTTTACTTCTTCAAGTTTAGCTCCACTAAAGGTATGGTTGATGTACTTGAGAACGGCCCTTGGATGATAAGAACAGTTCCGATAATTCTTAACAAGTAGTCTGCCAGTATATCACTTACAAAGGAAGATTTGAATAAAATCCCAGTTTGGGTCAAACTTTATGATGTACCACTCACTGGCTTTACGGAAGATGGGTTGAGTATTATTTCGGCAAAGATTGAAAAACCTATTATGTTGGACTCATACACGAGTACAATGTGTGTAGAAGCATGGGGTCGACCTAACTATGCTAGGGTTATGATTGAGATCTCAGCTTTAACTGATTTGAAGGAAACTCTTAAGGTTGCTACGCCAGGCTTAAATGGTGAAAAAAACATTGTGGATACCGTAACTATAGAGTATGAATGGAAACCACCTCGATGTGCGCACTGTAAGGTGTTTGGTCATAAGGATAGTCAGTGCCCAAAACAGATTAGCGTTACTGAGAAGCCTAAGGAGGTGATAGATGATGGGTTTCAGTTGGTTAAAAATAAAAAGAATGTGCCTACTGGTGGGTTTAACCAACAATGTAAAACAACAGATGGGTTTCTTATGGGAAAGGCTAAGCAAAAATTTATCTATAGGCCTGTGAATAAACAAAAGGAGGTGGAAAATTCAATTCCAAACAAGCAGGTGGTAATTGGAGACGTTAGTGACCATCAGAAGGATAATAATCCTTTTGGTGTATTACAAAATTATGATGAGGAGGCTGGTCCAAGTACATTGAAATATAAATTAGTGGATGAAGATAGCGATGTTGAACAGGTGAATGATGACATGGCAAAGTTTGTTGTGAAACCAACTTCTGAGGGGGCAAGCACTCCCGAAAAAGATGTTTACGATGGTTAGTATCGCAGATTGGAATATAAGGGGTTTGAACTTAATCCCTAAACAAAAAGTTAAGTGTGTGTGCCATTCTTGAGTCACATGTAGCGGTTGATAGGTTAAGTAAAATTTGTAATGCGGATTTTCCTCATTGGAGCTGGACTTCAAACTCTAATTTGTGTGAACGCGGTACTCGAATAATACTAGGATGGGACCCTTCTATTGTTCAACTAATGGTGGTGTCGGCGTGATATCGGCTAAAAAGTCATGTTTTCACCCTGTATTAAGGCCCAAAAACAAGAAAGATTCGAACTTTGTCGGCAAAATACCCACTTCGTCGGTTAGAATTGAAGAACAAGTAATTACGAAGATGGTGCAAAAAGAATCAAGAGAATCGGAGCTAAAATGAAGATTCTAGAGCGAAAACGGTGAAAGACAAGAAATCACGTTACGATTCAGGGACTCAGCAAGCCAAACGGCTTGCCAAACGGTCTGCCAAATGGGCTACCAAATGGCCTGCCAGTGTGGCAAACGGCCTGCCAAACGGCCAGAACAAACGGCCTCGTTAAAAGGCTTGCCTCAGCAAACGGGCCCTGCAAACGGCTTGCCAAACGGCCAGCCAGCCGTTAGCCGTTTGCAGTCAAATTTTGTGCTTTTTTAAAGGGTCTTTGTCATTCATTCCAACACACACTTCAATTCACTTCTTTCTCTCTCTTGTACAATATTAGTCATACTCTCAAGGCCTTCGACTCCGTGCGGGAAACCTAGCACCCGGAGAAGAACGCCGAAGATTGTATTAGGAGCGGTCTGGAGTCTTGAAGTTGTCACTTTTGTATTCAGGACTCGTTTAATCTACTGATACTTCTATCCCTTATCTTTATATAATGTCTTCTATCATTATGTTCTGTGATATTGTTGCCATGATTAGCGAGTAGTTATCTTTAGTGTATGTTATGATGTAAGCAGTTATAATGCCGAAATAATGTTATGGTTTGTGTATGCTATTGAAATGCTTTCCGATTATGCTTTAAACTCAATCACTTTTCCAACTAATAGAACGTAGTTATTGGCTCTTTTATTGGGTATTCGCGAACCCCGATTCAGAGTACACTATCTGTGTCACCCCTTGGTAAGAGAAGTCTATCGGATACAACGTAAGATCGATTGAGGCACACCGGTTGTAGTAAGTCTATCGAGCTTTGGATTCCGACTGAGGACTCTTTCTTAGTGAAACATCTGACTATACCCTTAGTACATTGTCGGTCCCAGACCATGCTAGTGTAGTCACCAAGCATATAAACTTCGTACGTGCACGCTGAAGCACAACGGTTGTTGTAAGCTGTACCTCTGCTAAGTAAGGCCATGGAACCCGGTCAGTGTTGATTAGTACACTTTACCATAACGCGGCCTCAAGCATTGCACCCCGCTTGAGGGATTCTTAGTTAATTAACGAACTGTTTGTTTAGACACATAAAGGGTTGGCCCGTTAGGATAACCGAACGTGTTCATGGAAGTCAGCTTGACTTGGCCATGGTGTTCTTTATGGTTGAACTCTTTTTAAGGGCCTAACTATCTTTTAAAACCAATCATTAACGAAAGCATTGAAACACATCACGTCTCTCGGATATGGTAAACCATGTATTCTATTATGCTTAAGAAATTTTAGACCTTTGTGGAATGTTAATACGTCACCCAACCGAGTCGCTTAATTGGATGAGCCGTCTGAACGTGTATGCCTGTAGTCAGACTGCACGGGCGTCGGGGGTAAGAGACGTTGCTGTCTATTCAGAATTTTCAAGCCTAGCGCAGTACCCAGTGACATGTCTTATGACAGGGGCGTTTAGGACCAGTGTAATGAATACAAGGCCTCTACCTATTCATGAGCCCGAATTCCATAATCTCGGCAAAGTAACTGATGAAATCATAGTATGCGCTCACTTTAACCTTATCTGAATAACAAATTTTATCGTATTTACTTTATCTGTCTTATAAATTAGAAAATCCTAAAATTAAGTAACCACTACTCCTTCCTAACTATCTTAGGCTTAAATATAGGTTCGATTCTACTGATATCTCAAAAATACGACTCTAGGTCATACTTCCCTTACTCATTCTAAGGACTATTACGATTTAGGCCCCGCTAAATATAAATTTAAAAACAGTACCCACCCCCTTGGTGGTAGATTCTGACGTGCTGCGGCCTGACGACATCGCACAAACAAAACCGTCCATTTCGGCCGTATCAAGGGAGAGTATAGTTTTTGGCGCTGCTGCCGGGGAACTGGTATCAGGCAATACTGCTCTTTATCAAACTTATTCACAAGCAATTAGTGGTGTCTAAGAAAGACAATTATACACGGACTTGGTTGTTGGATTTTCCGAACAGTCGCCAATTATATTGGGACCAAAAGGATCCTACCTCTCCGTAGTCGGCCTGGCCACTTGGTTTGTTGAATAGTTCGTGCGGAGCTCTGTTATCGAAATACCAGGGAATCAGTAGCCAGATCCAAAAACATATTCAACCATAGGATAGTTAGTTAATTAAATTAGATTACCTTAGACTAAGACTACTTTAGATTAGGCTACCTTAGACTAGTTTAGATTACCTTAGATTACTTTAGAAATTTAGTTTATTTGCTAAAAATTAAAAATCAAAAAGGCATACCCAGTGTATGACCCAAACCCGATCTAGACCAGGGCCGTTGTTTTTCGTACCTGATCCAGACGCAATAATCTCTAAAGCACGCAAGGAAGCACGAATTAGAAATCGAATGGCGTTACGAGTCACTTTAGCAGAAAATACCAAACCCTCGATTGAAGGTCGAGGAGGACCGATCAGATTTCCAGAGATTCAGAGTTAAAACATCACATCATCAGCTCATCCAGAATAGCTGTCAGTTTCATAGATTACCGAATGACGATCCTAATTCTCACCTTGATAAATTTATATCTCTTTCGAACTCCTACAAACAGCCAGGGATATGACAAGATATATTTCGGCTATACTTGTTTCCCTATTCTCTCACTCATCATGCCCAAACCTGGTTCGAAGGATTGGAAAAAGATTCCATCACGTCATGGACGGAGATGACTACTAAATTCCTAACCAAATATTTCTCTCCTTCTAAACAAACCAAACTAAAGAATGACATCATTAACTTCAAACAAAGTTATGATGAATTTTTTTACACTGCAGGAGAGCGATTCTAAACCCTGCTAAAGAAATGCCCTAATCACCAGCTAGAACGATCAGCCCAAATTTGTACCTTCTACAATGGTCTTACGGTAAATCATAGGACGACGATCGATGCAGCAGCTCAAGGGAATCTGATGAACCAAACCGCAGACGAAGCATGGGAATTGCTCGAGAACATGACAATGCATCATCATGACTGGAATAGTGGTGAAACAACTACATCATCTGCCCCACTCTCTACACTTAACAATCAAACAGAGGCCATCAAATCCCTTACAGATAAGATGGAATCTCTTGCTAAACAACTCAGAGAATTGAAGATGCAGCCGCAGCAGGTCAACCAAGCTTAGGCTTGTGTTAATTGTACCAGCCCGCAACCTACTGAAGAATATCAAGTTGAGTACAAAAACCCTGACGGTTCAGTCTGTTACGTTCAATACCCAGCTCGTCCACCAAATTCCGGATTCAATCAACAACCTAGGGTTAATCAGTTTCAACTAAACAACCAGCCTTTTCGCTATCGCTATCTACCTTATCCAGCCCAGCAATCTCAATTGACCTACTATCAACCACTTCCACTCACTGGTCTGCCAGCTGAGGAAAATTACCCTACCACCCAAATTACAAAAGCAACTAACCCCACTCTCGGAGCTGATGATCAGTTGACTCAGTTCATTCAAGGACAACAACAGCTAAATCAGAGAACTGCAGCTAGACAAGATCAGACAGAGATACTAATGAGAAATCAATTGGCTCTGCTCAAAAGTCTGGAGATGCAGCTCGGACAGTTATCACCACGCCTTGAAACACGACCGCAGGGAAGGTTACCAAGTAATACTATCTACAATCCCCACATAAAAGAAGCAAAGCAAATAGATTCCGTAATCCCAGAGGAAGAACCACGAAGAAGGTCAGCTAAGCTCAAGAACAAATCGACATATACTCAAAAGCTGACACCTGGAAGGCTACAGGAAGAACCATCCAAGCTTGATTCCTTCAAACTTGATGGAAGATTCCTGGACACTATGTCCAAAGTCCCCAACCAGAAGAGATACATCCGAAGGTTTCTCTCTACAAAGGAAAGGATACCAGATTCTAACAAAATTACACTAAGTGAAGAATGCTCTGCATTACTCAGGAACTCTCTACCACAGAAGTTAAGAGATACGGGCCGATTCGTTTTCCCGTGTTCAATCTACCAATCTGGAACCATTCATGCGCTAGCAGATTTAGGAGCAAGTATCAACCTAATCCCCTACTCTCTCTACAAGAGATTAGAGTTAGGAGACTTGTCACCAACTAAAATGACAATCCGACTCGCCGATCACACAATTCGATATCCTAAAGGCATAGTGGAGAACGTCTTGGTAAAAGTTGACAAATTCTTGTATCCTACAGATTTCGTAGTAATGGATATTAAGGAAGACCTACACACACCAGTAGTGTTAGGAAGACCTTTCATGAATACGGCTAAGATTGTCATTGATGTGTATAATCAAACCTTGATCTTACGATCACATGGGGAGAGCGTTACCTTCAAAATTGACCGACCAACCGATCTTTCTGGATAGGCAGAGATGTTTGCTATTTCCACCAGACGGATCACTTCCGATGACGAGTCTTCACTACCAGCTGATGATATCGAGATGGGTGTCGAATCAAAGTCTGTAAACGACCCAGAAATGGAAGAAGAGGATCCCAGCGAAGAAATAGAGGAAGGGGAGGAATCTGAAGAGGAAGAGGAAATAGAAGACGTAAAAGAAACTGCGACAATACCCGCTCTAAGCACTAAGCATCATGAAGAATTTAATGCGGCTTGAGACGGAAGATCACAGTTTAATCATTCGCTTTAAGAAGAAGACCGATAAGGCTGAGGTTAAGGATATATAAGTTGATCCTGTAAGTATCAAAGTGGAGAATCAGAATATCAAAGAAACCCGTTCTTCAGACACATCCTCAGAAGAAAAATATACCGATGATGATGAGGAAGAGCAACATGAAGACATTCTGAATAACTCACACTCTACAACCGAACCAGATCAAGGGGAGCCGGACTCTTCTTCAGGCCGGATTCCGGTCATATCTACACACACAGACATGATAACCTTCATCAATGATACCGATGAATTTGAAGATATTCTCGAAGCCATCTGCAAATCAACAATTGAATTTTTGCTACGCTTAACAGAACGAATTATGGCTATCCGAGAAGAACACAACCTCTATCTCCGAAGAGAAGACAATGATGTTGAAATCCTAGAAGAATGCATTCAAGTCTTTATCAATTCTCTTCACGATCATATCTACCAAGAAGAAAGGCAACGAGAGCACAATTCAGTTGTTCGCACTATTCTTGAGACAAGATTCTGTCAAGATCGGAAGATCATTTACTCTAAGGTTTATAACGCCTTAGCTGGATCTGCACTTCCGTTCTCAGCAAACCAACGAGCACTACTGACTCTCATCCGGAAGTACATGGATCTTTCCACCGGACGCCCGACTTAATACTCTGATTTGCAAATGATCGAGGATATTCACAGCTTGTTTGCTCTCTTAGAAAGAGATAGTTTTGAAAGCACACCAGACAGACTAGTGATTTACGTAACATCACCATGCTGATCTGATTATCAAAGAGTTACGAGACGCTGTTACGGAGGAAGTAAGGCGAAACAATCCGTTCTCTCATTTTGAACCAGATCGAGTCAACATTGCCACCTATGTTGCGAAGCAGATATCACGTATCTTCCACGAATCCACAGATCCTAGTTTCACATTTAAAGCTGGATGTCGGGAGATATACTCAAAGACGGTGACATTAATGCCCGGATCAGGATTGCTGTTCACTTCTTTTCAGCTTCGCCTCTTAACAAATATGTGCAAAGCTACAGACTCTTACTGTGGAGATCACCATTCCGAAGACTTCGAGATTCTAAAGATACAGTTTCTAACATTGTTTGAAGACCTCCGAAATGAGCATCCCATCAGAGAAACAATCACCACCAGCACTGCTTCTATGATTGACATTCATGGGTCAACCAGCAGAGCAGTGGATCACATTCTCACCGGACTTCAAGACTTATCAAGAGCCGAAACTGCGCACTACTTATCTTTCAGAAGATCTTCAAGAAAAGTACCGGATCTTCTACCACTATTGGTCCGACACTTTCTCAGGATTTACCCGTCAAGACTCACATTCCCCCGAGAAGAACAAGATTACAACCATCAGCGAGGAATGTTTGCTTTTTAAAACATCACTACGGTCGAGCCAACAACCTTAAACAAAAGCGCTTCTCGGGAGGCAACCCGTGCAATAAAGTAGAGTAGAAGAATAAAAGCTGACAAATGAGCCGATCAATAAAAGACGCAAGGAAGCCAGCCGCATATGCTAGGGGTATTTCTTTCTTTTTGCTACTAGCTCAAGATTCGAACTATGCCACATCCTAGCTTATCACTAAGTGTGGGATAACAACCCAATTAAAACACTAGACAAATAATCCTAAATCTTCAACTAAAACTCCTAAGTGTGGGATACACTAGTAACATTGAGGACAATGTTCGTCTAAGTGTGGGATGTTGGTATAATCTTTTTATGCTATATTAGAATAACCTATTACGAAGATTCCAAGTCCTTAAGCCAACTTTCAAAAATTTTTTGCAAAAGAAAGCCTTTTCGAAAAAGTATTTTTGAAAACCTGAAACGTTTGTCAATAAAAATAAGGCTTAAGTAGGGTGGAAACCTTGTTAGGTTAAACCAAATCTCTAATAGAGCATTGCATGACTAAGGCATTATCGACCTAAATTGATTATGGTGAGGCACCCTAAATAAGACCAGCATTCATCTTTAATGCTTCACTATTTTCCGTTGAGAGTGCCGATGTCTGTGCTCAGAATCAGAACTTGCTTTAGATCTACATTTCCAAGCAGCGAAACATGATTCGGTTATAATCAGAAGAGCTAGCCATTTGTCAAAAATAAGCCTTCCGCACCTCCACTACTTCTACTCCACCACCACATCCACATCATCTTTACTATTACTCAAAAAATCCAGAAAACAAGATTCCTTCCGAAAACCCTGATATTGGTCCAATTATACATATCTTTAGTCGCAATATCGAGTTCTATTGATATTCATTTCGTATGTAAACATTGTATTTCCGTTTGTGTTTCATATCATTGTAATCTAGTCTAAAATCATGGTTAACTTGAAGAAACATTAAAGAATATAGATGATACAGCTCAGGGAACGAAAACAAGACAAAAAAAACCAAAAACAGTACAGTGCGCGCCGTGCACAGTATCCGCGCACTCAACCGCGCACGAGTAATTTGATCAGAGAACGAGAAAAAAAAAATAAACAAGAGTGTGCCTCGCGCAAAAAAACCAGAGCGCGTCGCGCACCCCTCTGCGCACTTTGACCTGGAAAGCAGAACTGAGCGTGCGATCGTTGGCTGTAAAGTAAAGTAGGTTAGGTGAATAGTGCACTCCGCGCACCCCTTTTGTGAGCACTGCGCACTGTGCATTTCAACTACTTTCCAGCCTATTTAATGTCCTTTCCAATTTAATTCTAAGGACACCAGTTTCTTTTCTGTTCTGAGACTAAAACATACGAATCAAAGTAATTCTTGGGCTTATCAAAGTGCATCTAAGAACTCAAATCATTGAAGAATCAAGGATCATTCAAGAGCTTCATCCAAGATTACTCCAAAAAGGTCAATCTTGTATTACAATGAATTCTATCTTTGTTACTGTTTTGTTTAAGTTTTCAAGCATGATTGTTGGCTAGTCCATTTTATGTTCATCTAGATAAATAACCGAAAAGTTGAATGTTTACTATTGATTTATTGTTATTATGCAAGATAGTTTGATGTTTAAATACAAGAACCATTCTTGTTAAGTGTAATCCTTTCAATTCAACTAGTTGATATATTCATTTGATTTAGAAACGCCATCTTGTTAAGTTAGTATATTGATTTACACCTAGTGACATGTGTTTATCCGTCTTTTACCAAAATGGATAAGTTGAGTTCAAATGGTTAATTTACAAAAGAATGTAAGAACGACTCTTGTAGATACTTTGGAATAGCTTAGTTAGTATGTGTAATTGTTTAGGAGAATGGCCAATTCCTTATAATATGTTATACACACTTTCAACTACCTAGTTCCATTAATTAACATGTGTTAGTGATTTGCCTTATCTAGTGACGTTTATAGGGATCTTATTATATCATTTAGTTAATTACTTAGGTTGGGTGAATTGAGCATTTAACCGGACCACGGGAATGAACTAAGTTAAACCATTAGTTGATATAGGAGTGGATCACGTACAACACACCATTGACTTGATCACTCTTCAAGTCTTCAAACTAGTTGAATTAGTTGATTACAAATAGGAGGTCTTAGATGACAAGAACATCACTTGCATCGTGTAATCCCGTTTGAGTGTTTGCGCAAGACTACTCTTGGTAAACCAATTAATTAGTTCTCGTGCATAACCAATCAATCTGATCTTAATCCTAAATAACATTCAACATTGAGGGTAAAAAGTCTAGATGAGCATATATCCTTAATTTGATATCAAAACTATCTTTTTACTTTCATAACCTTAAAATACCAAAAACATTGTCTTTTAATCTTATTCATCTCTTGATTCGTCCATCGTAAAAGGGCAAACCAAATTATCTTGTAATTGTAATTTTCTTAGTTAATCACAATTTAGTTTATAATCCTAATTTGACTTAGATATTGTCCTTGGAATGATACACGGATTTTACCATTTACTATACTACCACACCATCGGGTACACTGCCCGTTAGTGTGTAGCAATCTTTATTCGGTATTTTTCCATACTATTTCATACAATAATTCATATACCACATTTCGTACATCAAGTTTTTGGCGCCGCTGCCGGGGACAGTTGTGTCAAGATAAGAATTGTTGTCTAAGTTGTGATTATTATTTTTCAGATTTTATCATTTTTTCGTAGAATTTTTATTATTTTTTTTATCACTGTTTAGTGTCGGTGCTTTTATTCTTTTATAGTTTTTGTCAGTTGCATGGAAATGGTTGACCACAAGAATATGACAATGGGTGAGAGAATGAGAGTAGAACGAAGGAAACTAATCGAATTATATTTATCTCCTAGTGTTACCAACAAGGGGTACCAAGAGAAAGAAGAAGATGAAGTTGTGGTTAACACTAAAAACATGTCTATGAAAGAGAGGATGATATCGAAGGTTTCTGCCCGTGTTTTTATGGGTCTTGGCAATGTTGCATGAATCCGGACGTAAAACATTCGAGTCCCCTACCCACTATGCAATTTGCTATCGATCATTATTCACCGTTGATTCTGTTTCCGGAACATTCAAATGTGACAGAATCCAGTCCAGCTCCACAACTTATAACTTCACAATCTATTGTGAAAAATGAACTGGTTGTTGAAAAATGTACTCGTTTAGATCCACTTTCTGAGCTTTTGCAGGATTTCCCCGAGTTATATTCTTACTCTTCTAGTTATATAGATGAGATTGTGGTAAAGGAGGAAGACAGTTTGCTACTCGTTCTCATGGATAATGGTTATGAACCTATAACTGAAGAATTAAAGGAATTGAAGCTGGAAATTGAGCCCCGCTCAATAGTTGAGATTTACAGCGGGTCCACGCTTATTCCAGAGGATGTCAATTTAGAGAAGACAATCTATAAAGACCCATTTGACCAAGATCCACCAATAAAAATAAAAGTTTTACTGAAAACCGCACTTGGAGGGGAGTCATGTGTTAACCCTCGGGTTAGGTCATCCTTTTTCGAGAAACTAAAAAAGGATTTATCACATATAATATACACCACCCGAGGTGTAAATGATTGGCTCACCATTATGATTCGCCGAAATTTTTCCACCGACTTCACATCTCGTCTGATAAAGTGTGGGGGAGTTTAACCCCACTAGGCATTAAATTTGGGGTCGAGTCGAGTGCATAACGCGTTAATAAAAGTGCATGATGTGTTTCAAGGTTTTAGTGATGCTGGCATTAAGGTACCATCAACTTGGAATTTGTGTGATAAAAATCGAGGAATGAATGATGCACCATCGCTCACCTAAATTCCACGATCTTCGACTTTTGAGCCTAGGTTATTCGAAATCCCTTTGCACTTGCTGTCCTTTTGAATTTAAATTTTATCTAATTTCATGTAATGAGGGCATTACTTGATCTTAATTGTGGGGGGAGGATATAAATTCTCTCGGGTCTATTCAACTTGGCTTATTTCACATTTAATGGAAAATTTAAAAATTTTTGGAACTAAAAGACTTAATGAAAAAGCCAAGTGTGGGGGATTCTACCATCTTTTCAAATTACTATCACCAAATTTTGCTAAGAAAAATGTTTAAAATACTTTTGGCTTGAAAGGAAAAAGAATAAATGTCACTAAACTTAAAGGATGCATATAGTTCATCCATAGAGGAAGTAAAGTCTTCCAAATTTTTGCCTTACTTGATATAGCAAACTTCCTAAACTATATCACTTCATACCAATATCATATCACGATATAAAGGTAGAGTGGGAAGGGAAAGTCTTGAACTTTCAAACCCGAAAATAAACTTGGTAGGGTAAATCCAAGTCGCTATCCAGTGCAAGACCGATTATGGTGCATAAGCTGGAGCAGGATTTGTCCCACGTGATAGCTTAGTCTTCGCAGTTTTAACCCTTGATCTAAAATGTACAAATTGTCATGAAAGACCGATATTAATATCGCGTCAGGGGGCACCCGGTTAAGAGTTCCATGATACTATAATCATGGGGGCGGATAGCTTGCTAATCGCCGACTGAGACTTCGGTTTTCAGTTACCCTCAACCGGAATTTGAGGTTAAAACCGGAAAACATGTCTAGTGTAAAACTAGCATTGATATTTTAAAAATCTTAAAACGTTTTCACAAGATCCAATTTTTCCCTAAGGATAAAAATTTTTAAAAGAACTTTCACTGAAGTTCGTTTCTCCCAAACAATCCAATGTGTGCGTGTGTTTCATATATTGTACGTGTACCTCAACGAGTGTGTATTCCATTTGTGTAATATGTGTTCCATATAGCGTGAGTTTGTGTTCCAAAATAATGTGTGTATTTTGCGTGCTTCGTGTGATTAGTGTGATGTTTATTTAAAAAAAAATAAAAAAAATTGTGTGATTCATATATATTATTGTTTTGTATACGGATGATTTGAACAAGACTTGCTTGAGGACAAGCAAGAGTCAAGTATGGGGGATTTGATATTGCTCCAATTAGACATAACTTTAGTCACAATATCGAGTTCTATTGATATTCATTTTGTATGTAAACATTGTATTTCCGTTTGTATTTCATATCATTGTAATCTAGTCTAAAATCATGGTTAACTTGAAGAAAAATTAAAGAATATAGATGATACAGCTCAGGGAACGGAAACAAGACAAAAAAAGCCAAAAACAGTACTGTGCACGCCGTGAACAGTATCTGCACACTCAACTGCGCACGAGTAATTTGATCAGAGAACGAGAAAAAAAATAAACAAGAGTGCGCGCCGCGCAAAATAACCAGAGCGCGCCGCGCACAGTGAGCGCGCCGCGCACAGTGAGCGCGCCGCGCACCCCTCCGCGCACTTTGACCTGGAAAGCAGAACTGAGCGTGCGATCATAGGCTGTAAAGTAAAGTGGGTTAGGTGAATAGTGCGATCTGCGCACCCCTTCTATCAGCGCCGCGCACTGTGCTTTTCAACTACTTTCCAACCTAATTAATGTCCTTTCCAGTTTCATTCTAAGGACACCAGTTTCTTTTCTGTTCTGAGACTAAAACATACGAATCAAAGTAATTCTTGGGCTTATCAAAGTGCATCTAAGCACTCAAATCATTGAAGAATCAAGGATCATTCAAGAGCTTCATCCAAGATTACTCCAAAAAGGTCAATCTTATATTACAATGAATTCTATCTTTGTTACTGTTTTTTTTAAGTTTTCAAGCAGGTTTTTGGCTAGTTCATTTTATGTTCATCTAGATAAATAACCAAAATGTTGAATGTTTACTATTGATTGATTGTTATTATGCATGATAGTTTGATGTTTGAATACAAGAACCATTCTTGTTAAGTGTAATCCTTTCGATTCAACTAGTTGATATATTCATTTGATTAAGAAACACCATCTTGTTAAGTTAGTATATTGATTTACACCTAGTGACATGTATTTATCCATCTTTTACCAAAAGGGATAAGTTGAGTTCAAATGGTTAATTTACATAAGAATGTAAGAACGACTCTTGTAGATACTTTGGAATAGCTTAGTTGGTATGTGTAATTGTTTAGGAGAATGACCAATTCCTTATAATATGTTATACACACTTTCAACTACCTAGTTCCATTAATTAACATGTGTTAGTGATTTGCCTTATCTAGTGACGTTTATAGGGATCTTATTATATCATTTAGTTAATTACTTGGGTTGGGTGAATTGAGCATTTAACCAGACCAAGGGAATGAACTAAGTTAAACCATTAGTTGATATAGGAGTGTATCATGTACAACACACCATTGACTTGATCACTCTTCAAGTCTTTAAACTAGTTGAATTAGTTGATTACAAATAGGAGGTCTTAGATGACAAGAACATCACTTGCATCGTGTAATCCCGTTTGAGTGTTTGCGCAAGACTACTCTTGATAAATCAATTAATTAGTTCTCGTGCATAACTAATCAATCCGATCTTAATCCTAAATAACATTCAACATTGAGGGTAAAAAGTCTAGATGAGCATATTTCCTTAATTTGATATCAAAACTATCTTTTTACTTTCATAACCTTAAAATACCAAAAACATTGTCTTTTAATCTTATTCATCTCTTGATTCGTCCATCGTAAAAGGGCAAACCAAAATATCTTGTAATTGTAATTTTCTTAGTTAATCACAATTTAGTTTATAATCCTAATTTGACTTAGATATTGTCCTTGGAACGATACACGGATTTTACCATTTACTATACTACCACACGATCGGGTACACTGCCCGTTAGTGTGTAGTAATCTTCAATCGGTATTTTTCCATACTATTTCATACAATAATTCATATACCACATTTCGCACATCAAACCCGATATTATAAACCTCTCAAGTATCATGGTAAAGGTCTTGAAAAAGTTACCGGCAAAAAGTTTCTCGAGATGAAATCTCCAAATATATATATATATATATATATATATATATATATATATATATATATATATATATATATATATATATATATATATATATATATATATATATATATATATATATATATATTTCAAGAAGGAGCAGAACGTAATAAGAGAAATGCCGAAGAAGAACTTGACCATAAATGCCTATCACTTCAAAGAAGAAAAGTTCAAAAGTGCTTCTCAAACACTTCAGCACTCCTATCTATCCAAAAGTTCAAAAGTGCTTCTCAAACACTTCAGCACTCCTATCTATCCAAAAGTCTGTATAAAGACTACATTACCCTTCTATCTCACCCCTCAAAAACAACTTCACTACCACTCCAGAATTCCTTTTCCATCATTGACAAATGACCTAGAAGCTAAGATTACTACCGTTCTCGTGTTAGCAGCAAGGATTTGAGCCTTTATCAAGCCTATGACGATGGGTGCAGCATGACTGGCTATGAGTGATTTCATTTCTTATATCTATAGGGAACCCTAAACACTTGTGTGATTTGAGTGACCCTTGAAAGCTAGCCTATGTCATGTAACCTCCTCGCATGCTTACAGAAATAGTTTCAATCATAACTTAGATGACTCACCTTATCTTTTGCTCTTATAATAAAAGAAAACCGCTTAGGCTATTAGAAAAGAAACTCCGAAAAGATTCTTAAGGAAATGAGAGTTTGCTTGAAGACAAGCAAAGTCTAAGTGTGGGATATTTGATATCGGCTAAAAAGTCACGTTTTCACCCCAGTATTAAGGCCAAAAACAAGAAAGATACGAACTTTCTCAGCAAAATACCTACTTCGTCAGTTAGAATTGAAGAACAAGTAATTACGAAGACGGTGCAAAAAGAATCAAGAGAATCGGAGCTAAAATGAAGATTCTAGAGCGAAAACGGTGAAAGACAAGAAATCAAGTTACGATCCAGGGAATCAGCAAGACAAACGGCTTGCCAAACGGCCTGCCAGTGTGGCAAACGGCCTGAACAAATAGCCTTATTAAACGACTTGCCTCAGCAAACGAGCCCTGCAAACGGCTTGCCAAACGGCCTGCCAGCCGTTTGCAGGCAAATTTTGTGCTTATTTAAAGGGTCTTTGTCATTCACTCAAAAACACACTTCAATTCACATCTTTCTCTCTCTCTTGTACAATATTAGTCATACTCTCAAGGCCTTCGACTCCATGCGGGAAACCTAGTACCCGAAGAAGAACGCTGAAGATTGTATTAGGAGCGGTCTGGAGTCTTGAAGTTGTCACTTTTGTATTCAGAACTCGTTTAATCTACTGGTACTTCTATCCCTTATCTTTATATAATGTCTTCTATCATTATGTTCTGTGATATTTTTGCCATGATTAGCAATTAGTTATCTTTAGTGTATGTTATGATGTAAGCAGTTATAATGCCGAAATAATGTTATGGTTTGTGTATGCTGTTGAAATGCTTTCCGATTATACTTTAAACTCAATCGCTTTTCCAACTAATAGAACGTAGTTATTGGCTCTGTTATTGGGAAGTCGCGAACCCCGATTCAGAGTACACTATCTGTGTCACCCCTTGGTAAGAGAAGTCTATCGGATACAACGTAAGATCGATTGAGGCACACTGGTTGTAGTAAGTCTATCGAGCTTTAGATTCCGACTGAGGACTCTTTCGTAGTGAAACATCTGACTAGACCCTTAGTACATTGTTGGTCCCAGACCATGCTAGTGTAGTCACCAAGCATATAAACTTCGTACGTGCACACTGAAGCGCAGCGGTTGTTGTAAGCTGTACATCTGCTAAGTAAGGCCATGGAACCCGGTCAGTGTTGATTAGTACACTACACCATAACGCGGTCTGAAGCATTGCACCCCGCTTGAGAGATTCTTAGTTAATTAAGGAACTATTTGTTTAGACACATAAAGGATTGGACTGTTAGGATAACCGAACGTGTTCATGGAAGTCAGCTTGACTTGGCCATGGTGTTCTTTACGGTTGAACTCATTTTAAGGGCCTAACTATCTTTTAAAACCAATCACTAACGAAAGCATTGAAACACATCACGTCTCTCGGATATGGTAAACCATGTATTCTATTATGCTTAAGAAAGTTTAGACCATTGTGGAATGTTAATACGTCACCCAACCGAGTCGCTCAATTGGATGAGCCGTCTGAACGTGTATGCCTATAGTCAGACTGCACGGGCGCCGGGGGTAAGGGACGTTGCTGTCTATTCAGAATCTTCAAGCCTAACGCAGTACCCAGTGACATGTCTTATGATAGGGGCATTTAGGACCAGTGTAATGAATACAAGGCCTCTGCCTATTCATGAGCCAGCATTCCATAATCTCGACAGAATAACTGATGAAGTCATAGTATGCACTCACTTTAACCTTATCTGAATTACGAATTTTATCGCATTTACTTTATCTATCTTATAAATTAGAAAATCCTAAAATTAAGTAACCACTTGTCATAACCCGTCCTTAACCATAAGAACGCGTTAGATAACGTATGATTTCATTGCGAGGTATTGACCTCTATATGAGACATTTTTGAAAGAAAACTGCATATATTATACATTACAAACCATAACCATTATTTTTGTTACAAGCTTAAGACAATAAAAAGAAGATTAACGTTTAGCGATAATCTTCGACTTACAAACTTTACAAATGATGACAACAACACGGTTTCTAGCATATTTTACAGTACAACATCTTGGATATGCAGTTTTATTTTTGACACAAACATGCGTACGCAAGATCCTGGTTAGATCCAACATGATGCAGCGGAAGCTTTAGAAATCACCT
Source organism: Rutidosis leptorrhynchoides (assembly GCF_046630445.1). Lineage (NCBI taxonomy): Eukaryota > Viridiplantae > Streptophyta > Magnoliopsida > Asterales > Asteraceae > Rutidosis > Rutidosis leptorrhynchoides. The sequence continues at coordinate 359,472,639 of NC_092343.1, forward strand.
GAGAATAGACATGTTTTAAAAAGGTCAACATAAAGTTGGTGAGATATAGGTTTAATGCCGGCAGCAATATATATATATATAGACCACAAGATTTCGTATATAAACAGTTTAATAAAAGTATTCTAAGTGGTTGAGCACTCGGTAACCATACTTAACATTTTCACGTCGCATATTCCCTTTAATATGAAATCTTACTACACCGTACCAAGTGTAGTCACAAAACGAAGTACTGTGCAACCGTTGAATACTGGTCGTCCAGTCCGGTTGGGGTTGTCAGGCCCGATAGATCTATCAACAGGATTCGCGTTTACAATACCGCTGTAAATATTAGTTACCAAGCTACAGGGAAGTATGCCAGTGGTACAACTCAACGTAGAATATATTTTTCAGTTACTTGTGTCCATAGCGTAAAACATAAAGTACATGTATTCTCATCCCGAAATATTTAGAGTTTAAAAGTGGGACTATATACTCACTTTTGTCTTGATGATATAAATAATTTGACTCGGTCTTCCGGTTGATATCACGAACCTATCCATATATAATATATCAATATGTTTTCATTTTAAACAAACGTTATATATATATACTTGTTATACTTTTAATACTTTGAATATTTCCTTAGTCCGAAAGTTAGCAGTCCGAGGTTAGCAATTCAATTTTTAATGGTTCATTTTTAGATGTTTAATATACCCGCAATGAATAAATACAACCCCCAACGAAATAAATAAAACTCCCGTAAAACCCCATCATAAATGTATTGGTCGAGATTAATCTTGACCCATGGTACCGGTGTTGTCAAATGACGTGTTGCGTACAATCATGGGATCTTATGATTAATCTTCTCGTGTTGTTTACGGGTGATCCTGAACCATATAAAATTGAATTATAAGTACATATATATAAAATATCATGTTATCTTAGAAGTATGTGATTTTATGTAAATTTTTCCAATGAATCCCGAAGTCATTTAAGCCTTGGATAACCAATTTTGTTTCGGTCATAGTTTCTTCGTTACAAGTCCGTTTTCGTTGATTCAACTTGCCATCTCCTTGGATCGAGTCCCTCTTTAAGACTATGAACTGTAAATACCTTAGTTTGTATTCAAAATCACACGGCATAGGTCAAACTTTAGTGAAACTTATGAAGTTAATCATTTTCGTTACAACAAAATCATTTAATGACCATTTTTCTAAAAATACTTATACTTTGAAAAACCAAGTTTTACCTTGTTAAATTAGCATATACATAAGTTATATTACAGGTCTTGAAGTATTTTAAAAGTTAAGTTAGAAGGATCTATTTAGTTTGCAAACAAGTTTGAAAACATTCAAACTATGTTCTTGTTGTTAAACTTGTATACCACAAAATATGATAGCTATATATATATGAATCGAATAAGGTTATGAACATAGTTACTACCTCAAGTTCCTTGGACAAGATTGCTGTAAAAGAGGAGTAAGAAGCTAGAATCAAAAGGGTGATAGAAGTGGATGAAAGATTGGAAGTAAGTTGGTGTTCTTGGAGGGTTTTCTTGAAGTGTTTTTGTATGGTTTTCTTATGGTGTTTAACTAAGGTTTTTATGGCTAGATCTTTAAGGTTTCTTGCTGGATTGTTATGGAGTTTAAAGAGTAAGAACAAGTGTGTGTTTAGCTTAAGAAATTTGAAGTAGAAATGAATCAAAATGAGGATACATGTTGCTCTTTAAAAACGTGATTATGGGGGTATTATGGACAAAATTTGTAGTTTGTAATCTTGTGTATTTGTCAAACAATCATACAAAAGTAGTTACCTAGCTCTAAGGGCATGAATAATGGCTGGTTAGGTGGTGATTTTGATGTGTATTTACTATTAGTAAATACGTATAGGAGCTAGGTATGATACGAGTACAAATACTCTAGGTATACGTATAGAAATTTTGTGAAAAATGAAATGAGGATTCAAATATAGCTATCTTTTGTGAATACACTTATATGGTTTTATGTATTTAAGTTCTTTAAAAGTAATTAAATACATTACTTATACAATATATGTATAACATTATAAGTCTTAAGTATATATGTCAAATAACGTTACGTATTGTTATCGTTTTGAAAACTTAAGTTAGTAGTTTCAAAATACACATATAACTTGTTGTTATTAATACAAAATGAGATATTAAAACATTTATTAATCATGTTAAATATGTATATATACATTTATATACACAAACGTACAATTATCATATATTGTATAGTTCGTGATATCATCGGTCAAACTAGACGGTCAAACGTTGTGTAAAACTCTTTTCGGAAATATAAATCTCGACAATTTGGATTGCTTATCATGTTGGCAAGGTTTAATTTATGTAAATATTAATCTTATAAGTATAGAATGATCGAAAAAGTGCGGGTCGTTACATTACCTCCCCGTTAAATAAATTTCGTCCCGAAATTTTAAAATTGTACCTATTTTGCGTCATCGAGAAACAAGTGTGGATACTTTTGCTTCATCTGATCCTCTCGTTCCCAAGTAAACTCGGGACCTCTTCTAGCATTCCAACGAACCTTAACAATCGGTATATTGCTCTGTTTGAGCTGTTTAACTTCACGGTCCATGATTTCGATTGGTTCTTCGACGAATTGTAGTTTCTCGTCGACATGGATTTCCTCAAGAGGAATGGTGAGGTCTTCCTTTGCAAGACACTTCTTAAGGTTTGAGACGTGAAAGGTATTATGTACTCCGGCGAGTTGTTGTGGTAACTCGAGTCGATAAGCTACTGGTCCAATGCGTTCGATGATCTTAAACGGGCCTACGTATCTTGGGTTCAGTTTACCCCTTTTGCCGAAACGTATTACACCTTTCCAAGGTGACACCTTTAGCATAACCATGTCCCCGACCTGAAACTTTAATGGTTTCCTTCGGACATCGGCGTAGCTCTTTTGGCGACTGCGGGCTGTTTTTAATCTCTCCTTGATTTGCACTATCTTCTCAGTCGTTTCATGTATGATCTCGGGACCAGTTAATTGTCGATCTCCTACTTCATTCCAACAGATAGGAGATCTACACTTCCTTCCATACAATGCTTCGAATGGCGCAGCTCCAATGCTCGCATGATAACTATTATTATACGAGAATTCTGCTAACGGTAGATATTTATCCCAACCGTTTCCAAAATCGATCACACATGCCCTGAGCATGTCTTCAAGAGTCTGAATTGTTCTTTCACTCTGCCCGTCGGTCTGCGGATGATATGCGGTACTCATATCCAAACGAGTTCCTAATGCCTCCTGTAGTGATTGCCAAAACTTTGAGGTAAATCTACTATCACGATCGGATATAATGGAAATAGGTATCCCATGCCTTGAAACAACTTCCTTTATATACAATCGTAATAGTTTCTCCATTCTATCCGTTTCCTTTATAGGCAAGAAATGTGCAGACTTGGTGAGACGATCAACAATCACCCAAATGGTGTCGTATCCCCAGGCAGTCTTTGGTAACTTCGTGATGAAATCCATGGTAATACCATCCCATTTCCATTCTGGGATTTCTGGTTGTTGAAGTAACCCTGACGGCTTCTGGTGTTCTGCTTTAACTTTGGAACAAGTCAAACACTCCCCAACATATGTTGCAACGTCGGTCTTTAAGTTAGGCCACCAATAATGCGTCTTAAGATCTTGGTACATCTTTCCAACTCCAGGATGTATCGAATATCTTGTCTTATGTGCCTCGTTCAATATCAACTTCCTTAATCCACCCAACTTCGGTACCCAAATACGATTTGCAAAATATCGAATTCCATCTTCCCGCATAACGAGTTGCTTCTCATACTTCTTCATTATTTCATTTCCTATATTTTCTTTAGTAAGTGCTTCTCGTTGAACTTCTTTGATTTGTGAGTTGAGATTCATGCGAATTTTTATGTTCATCGCTCGTACTCGAATTGGTTCTCGTTCTTTTCTGCTTAAAGCATCAGCCACCACGTTTGCCTTCCCGGGATGATAACGAATTTCACAATCATAGTCGTTTATCAGCTCGACCCACCTACGTTGCCTCATGTTCAGCTGTTTCTGATCAAAAATATGTTGAAGGCTTTTATGATCAGTAAACACAGTGAATTTAACCCCATACAAGTAGTGTCTCCACATCTTCAATGCAAACACGACTGCTCCCAATTCTAGATCATGCGTCGTATAATTCCGCTCGTGAATCTTCAATTGTCGAGATGCAAATGCAATTACTTTCTTTCGTTGCATAAGAACACAACCAAAACCTTGTCGCGAAGCGTCACAATATATTTCAAAATCATCGTTCCCTTCAGGTAACGATAAAATAGGCGCCGTAGTTAACTTCTTCTTCAGTAATTGAAATGCGTTCTCCTGCTCCGAGGTCCATTCGTATTTCTTCCCTTTTTGCGTTAATGTTGTCAGCGGCTTAGCTATTCGGGAAAAATCTTGAATAAACCTTCTATAATAACCGGCTAAACCCAAAAATTGACGTATCTGCGTTGGTGTCTTAGGAGTCTCCCATTTTTCAATAGCTTCAGTTTTTGCTGGATCAACCTGAATTCCTTCGCTATTAACAACGTGACCAAGAAATTGCACTTCTTTCAACCAGAAAGCACACTTAGAAAATTTAGCATAAAGTTGTTCTTTTCTCAACAACTCCAGTATCAACCTTAAATGCTCTTCATGCTCTTGCTCATTCTTGGAATAGATAAGAATATCATCAATGAAAACGATAACAAACTTATCTAAATACGGACTACAAACTCGATTCATGAGGTCCATGAATACAGCTGGCGCATTCGTCAATCCAAACGGCATAACCAAAAATTCGTAATGACCATAACGTGTCCGAAAAGCAGTTTTCGGAATATCCTCTTCTTTGACGCGTAGTTGATGATAGCCCGATCTTAAGTCGATTTTTGAATAAACACATGATCCTTGCAATTGATCAAATAAGTCATCAATTCTCGGTAGTGGATACCGATTCTTGATAGTTAACTTATTTAATTCACGATAGTCTATACACATCCTAAAAGATCCATCTTTCTTCTTAACAAATAAAATTGGAGCTCCCCACGGTGAAGTACTCGGTCGTATGAATCCACGGTCCAGTAATTCTTTTAACTGACTTTGAAGTTCTTTTAACTCGGACGGTGCAAGTCTATATGGAGCACGAGCCACTGGTGCAGCTCCTGGTACTAAATCTATTTGAAATTCTACCGATCTAAATGGAGGTAATCCCGGCAACTCTTCCGGAAAAACTTCAGGAAAATCTCTTGCCACAGGCACGTCGTTGATGCACTTTTCTTTCTTTTCGACTTTATTAACATGTGCTAAAATAGCGTAACATCCCTTTTCTAAACACTTCTTGGCTTTCAAACAGCTAATGAGTTTTAGCTTTGACTTACCCTTCTCTCCATAAATCATCACCGGTATTTTATCCTTACCAGGAATACGAATTGCCTTCTTGGCACAAACAATTTCCGCTCCTATTTTGGACATCCAGTCCATGCCGACTATTACATCAAAACCTCCTAATTCCACGGGTATTAAGTCGATTTTAAACGTTTCTCCGGCTAGATTTATTTCACAATCACGACAAATTTTATCGGCTTTAATTAGCTTACCATTAGCTAACTCAATCAAGTACTTAGCATCTAGAGGTAATGATGAACAATTCAATTTAGTGTAAAAATTTATACACACGTAACTTCTATCGGCGCCAGTATCAAATAAAATAGATGCTGATAAGTTATTAATGGTAAACATACCCGTAACAAGCTCCGGGTCTTCTCGTGCCTCTCTAGCATTAATAACAAACGCTCTTCCACGTGCAGGTCCGCCATTCTTTTCTGGATTCGGGCACTGACTCTTATAGTGACCTTGTTTTCCACACCCAAAACAAGTAATGTTAGCCAAAGCAGTTCTATTTGCGTTGGTGGCAGGAGTCTTGTTACCATTTGCATTTGTAACGAGAGCCTTACAATCTTCAGCAAGATGTCCCTGTCTATTGCATTTAGTGCACAACACACTACAGTAACCAAAATGATGTTTGTGACAACGGTTGCATAAAGGACTTTGTCCTTTGTAACCAAAGCCTGAACCGCTACCCGCACCTTTCGTGGTTTCTTGTTTCTTATAAGGTTGTTGTTGGTTACCTCGATCATAACCTCCATTCCACTTTTTCTTGTTCCCCAATACCTTCACCTCAGTATTGAATGCTTTCTTGTCCAAAATGACCTGATCCATTAGCTCGTTTGCCATGGTTATAGCTTCATGAATTGTCTTAGGTTTCGATGCTGTAACGTTTGCCTTGACCTTTTTGGGCAAACCACCTTTGTACATTTCAATCTTCCGTGCTTCGGTTGGAACCAATTCAGGACATAGTAAAACTAATTCCATGAATCGCTGGTTGTAGTTGGTGATTTCAGTACCAACCACCTTCAAACTTCGTAACTCATCTTCTAACTTAATAACCTCATTCCTTGGACAATACTCGGTGATTATCATTGCTTTGAATTCTTCCCATGGAGTATCATAAGCTACATCTCCTCCTACCGCCTTCACATAATTCTTCCACCATGTGAGTGCACTATCTTGTAAAGTGCACGATGCATACTTGGTCATGTCTTTTTCATCACAACCGCTGATTTTGAACACCGTCTCCATCTTTTCTATCCATCGGGTTAAACCGATAGGTCCTTCCGTTCCACTGAATGATGAAGGTTTGCAAGCTTGAAACGTCTTGTAGGAGCATCCTACGCGAGGATTTGGATTAACTGCAGTAGCTCTTGCAGCTTCGACCCATAGCATTCTATCGTTGACTCGTTGGTTGATGAAGTTCTCGACTTCTTGTTCCGTCATTCGGTTCAATCGCGCCATTTCCTAATGAAAGAAAATAATTATTCACATGGATTATTATAGATGTAGTGTGTATTTATAGTACATTTATAGCTTGTTAATAATATGAACCAGGTATTATTATAAAAGCCTTTTCTTCTTATTAGCGTTTTATAATTATATCTTGGGTAGTACCTACCCGTTAATGTTCATACTTAATAGCTTAGTACAGAATCAATTACTACAATCTAAATAATACTTAACCATGGAAAATTATTGCATTTCATACTTCGCTATTTTACATATGCTTATCTTACATCAAACTTTAAGCAAACCACACTAATAATATTATACAAAACATTATATGATTCCATGGCTTAATACGGCAGTGCATCGTTCGGTCTATTTTCTAGGGCGTTTAGTTCCAATGAATGGCCTAACGCTTATCCTAGCTGTCTGCCTACGTTTTGGCTGAGGAGCCGAAGAACTAGATGCGGGGATTGCACTAATAGGAATAGCGGGAATAGGGGTGGTAGTGTTGAGTGGAATTGGTGCTACGTCATTCTTACTAAGTTCGGGATTTGAATTTTCTAATTCATTCGCTTTTCGTTTCTTTCCTTGATCGAATTTTTCTTTCGTAATTTCTAGTATTTCTTCCTCGGGTTCACTTTCCTCTTCGGGTTCACTTTCCTCCTCGGGTTCACTTTCCTCTTCGGGTTCACTTTCCTCCTCGGGTTCACTTTCCGATATTTCTATAGTTGGTTCATCTGGAAATTGTGAGTCTTCCCCAAAAATACCATTTTCGTCATCGGATATGTTAATGACTGAAACACAATCTGAAGATTCTGGTTCGGAATCGCTGAATGTGATAACAAGTTTTGAGCCCGACATCTATCATATAACAACTAACCCATTAGTACTACATAATATTTACATATAAATTTTAACCAACAATGATAAGCAATGGTTTTTAAATCAGACCCGGTCAAAGTCCAGACTTACTAATGTATCCTAACGACTTATCGGTTAGACACACTAATGCAAACCTGGTTCGCTAAGACCAACGCTCTGATACCACATGTCATAACCCGTCCTTAACCATAAGAACGCGTTAGATAACGTATGATTTCATTGCGAGGTATTGACCTCTATATGAGACATTTTTGAAAGAAAACTGCATATATTATACATTACAAACCATAACCATTATTTTTGTTACAAGCTTAAGACAATAAAAAGAAGATTAACGTTTAGCGATAATCTTCGACTTACAAACTTTACAAATGATGACAACAACACGGTTTCTAGCATATTTTACAGTACAACATCTTGGATATGCAGTTTTATTTTTGACACAAACATGCGTACGCAAGATCCTGGTTAGATCCAACATGATGCAGCGGAAGCTTTAGAAATCACCTGAGAATAGACATGTTTTAAAAAGGTCAACATAAAGTTGGTGAGATATAGGTTTAATGCCGGCAGCAATATATATATATATAGACCACAAGATTTCGTATATAAACAGTTTAATAAAAGTATTCTAAGTGGTTGAGCACTCGGTAACCATACTTAACATTTTCACGTCGCATATTCCCTTTAATATGAAATCTTACTACACCGTACCAAGTGTAGTCACAAAACGAAGTACTGTGCAACCGTTGAATACTGGTCGTCCAGTCCGGTTGGGGTTGTCAGGCCCGATAGATCTATCAACAGGATTCGCGTTTACAATACCGCTGTAAATATTAGTTACCAAGCTACAGGGAAGTATGCCAGTGGTACAACTCAACGTAGAATATATTTTTCAGTTACTTGTGTCCATAGCGTAAAACATAAAGTACATGTATTCTCATCCCGAAATATTTAGAGTTTAAAAGTGGGACTATATACTCACTTTTGTCTTGATGATATAAATAATTTGACTCGGTCTTCCGGTTGATATCACGAACCTATCCATATATAATATATCAATATGTTTTCATTTTAAACAAACGTTATATATATATACTTGTTATACTTTTAATACTTTGAATATTTCCTTAGTCCGAAAGTTAGCAGTCCGAGGTTAGCAATTCAATTTTTAATGGTTCATTTTTAGATGTTTAATATACCCGCAATGAATAAATACAACCCCCAACGAAATAAATAAAACTCCCGTAAAACCCCATCATAAATGTATTGGTCGAGATTAATCTTGACCCATGGTACCGGTGTTGTCAAATGACGTGTTGCGTACAATCATGGGATCTTATGATTAATCTTCTCGTGTTGTTTACGGGTGATCCTGAACCATATAAAATTGAATTATAAGTACATATATATAAAATATCATGTTATCTTAGAAGTATGTGATTTTATGTAAATTTTTCCAATGAATCCCGAAGTCATTTAAGCCTTGGATAACCAATTTTGTTTCGGTCATAGTTTCTTCGTTACAAGTCCGTTTTCGTTGATTCAACTTGCCATCTCCTTGGATCGAGTCCCTCTTTAAGACTATGAACTGTAAATACCTTAGTTTGTATTCAAAATCACACGGCATAGGTCAAACTTTAGTGAAACTTATGAAGTTAATCATTTTCGTTACAACAAAATCATTTAATGACCATTTTTCTAAAAATACTTATACTTTGAAAAACCAAGTTTTACCTTGTTAAATTAGCATATACATAAGTTATATTACAGGTCTTGAAGTATTTTAAAAGTTAAGTTAGAAGGATCTATTTAGTTTGCAAACAAGTTTGAAAACATTCAAACTATGTTCTTGTTGTTAAACTTGTATACCACAAAATATGATAGCTATATATATATGAATCGAATAAGGTTATGAACATAGTTACTACCTCAAGTTCCTTGGACAAGATTGCTGTAAAAGAGGAGTAAGAAGCTAGAATCAAAAGGGTGATAGAAGTGGATGAAAGATTGGAAGTAAGTTGGTGTTCTTGGAGGGTTTTCTTGAAGTGTTTTTGTATGGTTTTCTTATGGTGTTTAACTAAGGTTTTTATGGCTAGATCTTTAAGGTTTCTTGCTGGATTGTTATGGAGTTTAAAGAGTAAGAACAAGTGTGTGTTTAGCTTAAGAAATTTGAAGTAGAAATGAATCAAAATGAGGATACATGTTGCTCTTTAAAAACGTGATTATGGGGGTATTATGGACAAAATTTGTAGTTTGTAATCTTGTGTATTTGTCAAACAATCATACAAAAGTAGTTACCTAGCTCTAAGGGCATGAATAATGGCTGGTTAGGTGGTGATTTTGATGTGTATTTACTATTAGTAAATACGTATAGGAGCTAGGTATGATACGAGTACAAATACTCTAGGTATACGTATAGAAATTTTGTGAAAAATGAAATGAGGATTCAAATATAGCTATCTTTTGTGAATACACTTATATGGTTTTATGTATTTAAGTTCTTTAAAAGTAATTAAATACATTACTTATACAATATATGTATAACATTATAAGTCTTAAGTATATATGTCAAATAACGTTACGTATTGTTATCGTTTTGAAAACTTAAGTTAGTAGTTTCAAAATACACATATAACTTGTTGTTATTAATACAAAATGAGATATTAAAACATTTATTAATCATGTTAAATATGTATATATACATTTATATACACAAACGTACAATTATCATATATTGTATAGTTCGTGATATCATCGGTCAAACTAGACGGTCAAACGTTGTGTAAAACTCTTTTCGGAAATATAAATCTCGACAATTTGGATTGCTTATCATGTTGGCAAGGTTTAATTTATGTAAATATTAATCTTATAAGTATAGAATGATCGAAAAAGTGCGGGTCGTTACACCACTACTCCTTCCTAATTATCTTAAGATAAAATATAGGTTCGATTCTACTGATATCTCAAAAATACGACTCTAGGTCATACTTTCCTTACTCATACTAAGGAGTAGTACGATTTAGGCCCCGCTAAATAAAAATTTAAAATAGTACCCACCCCCTTGGTGGTTGATTCTGACGTGCTGTGGCCTGACTGAAAGGACCCGTTCATATACATTATAAACGATTCACAATAGTTGATTACATTGCGAGGTATTTGACCTCTATATGATACATTTTACAAACATTGCATTCATTTTTAAAAGACAAACTTTCTTTACATCGAAAATTGACAGGCATGCATACCATTTCATAATATCCACTATCCAACTATAAATTGATTTAATAATAATCTTTGATGAACTCAATGACTCGAATGCAACGTTCTTCGAAATATGCTATGAAAGACTCCAAGTAATATCTTTAAAATGAGCAAATGCACAACGGAAGATTTCTTTAACACCTGAGAATAAACATGCTTTAAAGTATCAACCAAAAGGTTGGTGAGTTCATTAGTTTATCTTAATCATTTATTTCTATCATTTTAATAGACCACAAGAATTTCATATCCAGTTCTCATAAATATACGTCCCATGCATAGAGACAAAAATAATCATTCATATGGTGAACACCTGGTAACCGACATTAACTAGATACATATAAGAATATCCCCTATCATTCCGGGATCCTCCTTCGGACATGATATAAATTTCGAAGTACTAAAGCATCCGGTACTTTGGATGGGGTTTGTTAGGCCCAATAGATCTATCTTTAGGATTCGCGTCAATTAGGGTGTCTGTTCCCTAATTCTTAGATTACCAGATTTTAATAAAAAGGGGCATATTCAATTTCGATAATTCAACCATAGAATGTAGTTTCAATTACTTGTGTCTATTTCGTCAAACATTTATAAAAGCGCATGTATTCTCAGTCCTAAGAATATAAAGGGTAAAAAGGCAAATAAAACTCACCATACTGTATTTCGTAGTAAAAATACATATAACGTCATTGAACAAGTGCAAGGTTGGCCTCGGATTCACGAACCTAAATTAATTATATATATTTATGTGTTGGTCAATATTTGTCTAACAAATTAGGTCAAGTCATAGTGTACCACAATCCTAATGCTCGAGACTAATATGTAAAAGTCAACAAAAGTAAATTTGACTCAAAATAATTTCCAAAAATCTATACATGATTAATATATAGTTTAAATATCGTCGCTTTATATTTTTAAATATTTTTAAAAGATTTATTAGAGTAAATAATATAATTTATTTATTAATAAATAAAATTTTATATTAAATTTATATAATAAAATATACTTTTATATATATTAAGTAATAAAATTTATAGGGTTCATTTAATATCATAAAGATAATATGATAGGTATTATTAAAGTAAGTTATTACACGTAGTAAAATATGTTTGTATCACATACTTATTTGATAAAATAATATCTATAATGATAGTAAGTAAAAGTTGTATTATTTTGTAATAATAATTATTATTATAAAAATATCAATATTTATAACTACTAAGATGATATTATGATAAAACGATAATTCTAATTATGATAACTTTAGTATTTACGATAATTTTTAATATTATCTTTAAAATAATAATTCTATTTAAAATAATAATAATAATAATAATGATATTTTATAGTAACAATGACATTTCTATTAAAATGATAATTTTTGTTAAAATGATAGTTTTAATACTAACGATACTTTTAATAATAATAGTAATGATAAAAATAATAAGAACGATAATTTTATCTAAATCAATATCTTATAATATTTTAATTTCATCATGATACTCTTACTCATTATTTCATAATCATTTCGTTTAATAGCTTTTAATCGTCTTTTATATCGTGTTCATAATAATGATAATAATAGTAATCAAAATAATTATGTGTTACAAATATTTGTTATAATTATACTAATATTAATAATGATAGTTACTATAACATTATTAACGATAATACTAATAATTATCTTAATGATAATATAGTAATAATAATAATAACAATAACAATAACCATTTTTAAATAATGATATATATATTAATAATGATAATAATAATAATAATAATACTGATAATAATAATAATAATAATAATAATAATAATAATAATAATAATAATAGTAATAATAATAATTGGATAATAATAATAATACTAAATATAACTTTAACGATAATAACGATAGTAATAATAAAAAAAATAACAATTTTTAATGATAAATCCATTTTATTGATAAAGATAATAATAATGATAATAATAAGATAAAACTAGAACGACGATAAAAACGACGATAATAATAATCATTTTTAATAAAAATATCGAAAATTCAATTGATTATAACTTCTAATCCGTTCATCGAAACCATTCGATATCTAAAGGAAAAGTTCTTAATTTTTCGCTAGCTTTCCAAGGACATGCATATCTTATACCTTATCTCAACCGCAAGTGTAACTAATTCAAGATTCAACCTAACCTGTTTAAGGGCAATATCAAAAGTACAAGTATGCATAATCCTAAATACTCGAGCACTAGTCAGGGATACACTATTAGTATGTAAAAGTTAAATTATGAGTACTCACGTATCAAAATTGAGATTCAATATTGCAGGAAAGGTACGTAGACGCAACGGAAATGATAAACACTATATTGACCTCACGAGCATACCCATGAACCATACTCAATCACCTCCATAGCTATAACCCATAATTTCCTTAATCCTATCCTACTCGAAAAACAATTTCGAAATCACTCGGACAGCACTCCGTCGTAATATTTTATGTATACTAATAATATTTTGAAATAATACGAAGTAAATATATATATATAAATCGATTGAGAGAGTTTATAGAAAAATATTTTCAAGTTTCTATGAAATAATGAAACCTATTGAATTCTATTTATAATAGATTTTTGAATTATTAAAGTGAATTATTAAAATATGAATTATTAAAGTATGAATTATTAAAGTGAATTATTAAAGTATGAATTATTAAAGTGAATTATTAAAGTATGAATTATTAAAGTGAATTATTAAAGTATGAATTATTAAAGTGAATTATTAAAGTTAAAGTAAAGTAAAAATAAAGTAAAGGTAAAGTTTAAGTATATTAAAAGTATAAAACTATGTACATATAATACGCGTATAAATATATATAATATTAATTTAAATCGTTAAATATATTTAATAAAATAAAATATAAATATCGTTATCTTTATCATACTAGTTAAGTAATGAGTTGTCAAAAGTGGTTCTAGATATTTATGAAAGTTATATACGTTTTAATAATAAAGTTCTTTTTAAACTGAAAACATTTTTTGTACGTTTGAAACTAAATAGATCAATCGAGTCTTTATGAGATTCAATCTTCCACTATCCTTTGTCTAGTTCTCAATGATTGACAATTTGTTCTTATTTATAAATCACTTTACCATTTTTCGAATATTGTTAAAATGGAAAGATTTCTCAAATCGACGTGGGCCTTTCAACAGAGACTTGTAATCATAATTCAATATATCTGATAATTCAATCATTTGATCTTATCTTCTAATTCCATTGATAAATATTTTGAAACAGATACAATCATATAAAGTATTTAATCTAATATTTTGTTTACATTTCAAATTATAATATATATACACATATACATATATAATCATATTCATTTAATGGTTCGTGAATCGTTGGAACTTGGTCGAGGTTGAATGAATGTATGAACATAGTTTAAAATTCTTGAAATTTAACTTAACAAATATTGCTTATCGTGTCGGAAACATATAAAGATTAAAGTTTAAATTTGGTTGGAAATTTCCGGGTTGTCACAGTACCTACCCGTTAAAGAAATTTCGTCCCGAAATTTGAGTGGAAAGGTCGTGAATGATAATAAGTATGTTTTCATGATACATTCGGGCTGAAAATTAGAGTTTTATCATCAGCGAATAATTTGGATAAACAATCCATTTATATGAAGAGTACGAATGAAGCTAACATAGAAGAGTGAAATGAGTAAGTATAGATTCATCTTATCATTTGACGTAGATATGATTGATTCCCAGATTTCAATGGATTTGAAGAAAATCTTCTTAATAAGATTTGACTCTCCGGTAATCAAGGGAATTAGGATCCGCTTTAAATGCGATCGTCCATTTTAATTGTTCTGTCGGAGATTTTCTTATAAATTCACTTCCTTCATTTCCTTACAACTCACACCTTCTGTTGATGCATTTTATGCAAGTCCCTAGACATCTACCCACATCCATTGCAGGTACAACAGTTTACAGGCCACCATGATTGCTCGTTATTATCCTATCCGTGTTTGTATGTGGTTACAGGAACTGCAGGAATGAGATTTAGATGTTTAACTATGTTAGACTTAGTCAGACGTATGAGTGAAGCCTCACTAGTATGGCTGACAGGCTCATACGCACGGTTGATGCTGAGCTAAGTCACAATTACAACCTAAATGAGAAGACACGAGTGAGTGATCACCCGTACGGATGATGAAGCCAACTCGTACGTGTGATGAATGAATCGTATGGGTGAGTCAACAGCAGGGGTATATAAAGTCTTATGTTCTTCATTTTAGGTTAAGCCTCTCATTTGTTACACACATTCAGATCTAGTGAGCTCCTCCGATTCTCTCTCAGTCCAAATCACCTAGGTGGTGAATAATAGCTCTAGGTGTTGATCTAATCACACTTGATTTAGTTATGGTTTGACTAAATTAATCAAAAAAAAAACTTAACATATTTACTAGAGGGTTTGATTCACTTGTTCCGCCATTGTGTGAGTTAAATATGGTGATTTCTAAGTTCCTAGTCATGTTTCATCACCTTCTATTATTTCCCCCTCAACTCATATTTTAAAGTATTCATCAATATGCTCCATACAGTTCTGATTCTCGATATACTTCTAACTTTCATATCGGTCATTCTTCTTTTTCATCTACCACCGGAAGAATCTATTTACTTCTACTATACTCTTGGTTTTATGGTGTTTCTAGTTCTCCCGTGTCTTTATATGCATCGATATATATGGTTTATAATTTCTGGTTTGTCGTTAGGCTTTATATGTTCCCTTATATTTCAAAGTCTCTGCTTCTGTCTTCTATAATCATTATCATTCACAGTTAATGCTCTCTTTTATTTGCTGCAATTTATACCTCATTTTCTATTTCGGAGTTTTATCCTTTCGTTTCTTCTTCTTACGATTAAGCACCGCTTGTAATGGTCCAGAATTCACAGATATGAATTTTGGAATGAACATTGTTAATGTTCTAGGAAGGAAATTGTGATGGCACGATCTTGACTTGTCAAATTACTAGAATACCTTGGAAAAGGCCGAATCATCAAGAAATATTTTCTTGATATTTTAGAGGTTAAATAGAATACAAGAGTCGTATAACATAGCACATGATGATGTTATGATCTGTGAATCATCACGTTTCATTTAGAAACTCAGCATGACTTACTGTAATATAATCACATTGATCAAGTGTCATTATATTATACTAATTCATGCTTTAGTTCCCAACACTACTTCAAAATATTCCTATTTTAAACTTGAATGTTTCAGAATTTAGAAACTAAAATAGTTTCTTTTATGATGTAATACAGATAGCGCGAAGAGGTAAATGATTTCAAATAAGAAAAATTAAGAAAATATCTTCAGAAATATAGAGGATATTTATAATGAAAGATATGATGATATTTTAGAATTTCTAATATCAGAGGATGATGAAGAATATTGTCCGCAGGGGTTTAGAGTCAGGAGCAAGGTATTCGTTAATGACTTCAGCAGGTACTGAATCATTTGGATCCTTTAAAGTCAGGTTCAGTCTTTGTAATTTGTCCACAGCCTCCTTCTTACTTTGCTCAATCTGTTTTCCAGTTCCAAAACTTCTCTTTTTCTGCGCTTTGCCAGCACACTTCATCATTATCATCCAGCTTTTACCGTTTAAAGTCGTTTATAGTTTTTGCTGCTTCATCAGCATTTTTTTACCATTTTCGGAGAACCAATTCGTAGTTCGGAGTGTTTTTCAGAAACTTCACATTCAAATTAAGTCCAGAAGATAGACGTTATATATACGCATATAACTGTTGGCGTAGACATGCTGCGAGATTTCAAAATACTGATTGCTAATTCCCAATGATTCGTATGGCAATTCTCATTACAAGATGCGAATGAGTAAATGATGGGGTTTCAATGAATAATTATAATGACTTTTTGGAGAGGCTAAAGTCAAAGGGTAATGAAGTTGTTGGTACATTTGCTAATAATGTGGTGGAATGTAAAAGGTTTCCTGGTAACGATGGTGTATATCTTAAGGTTATAATAAGGTTAGTCTGACTGAAAAGTCGAAGTTGACTTGCTGGAGCTGTTACAAAACTGGCTACTTTGAATAGGAGTCGCAAAGTTATTTTTGCTAATAAATGCCAAAGAATCTGACGCGGATACGTTGTTTAAACTTTTACTTTAGTTTCAAGAGTTTTTCGGGTACATAACTGTGGGTAACATGTGGTTGGATCATCATCTCGATTGCTCATCATTCGAAGTGTCTTCAGAAATTTTCGAAGGGTTTGAACACAGATTGTAATCGTTAACATACATTTGATGCTCTAACACAGTTTTGAAGTTAAAATATAGCTTGTAAAAGATGTAAGGATCTAAGAGTGATGATTTTGGTCATATCTCAAGTTGAATTTTAAGATTTCAAAATCAGAATATGTAATTAAATTTTGAATGAGTATGGTTGTTTTGATTTCTATAAAAGAATGTATATTGTTGTGAAAGTAGGGAGTATAATGGATGATTTGCTGAATCAGATTCGAAGAATGTAACATATTAATTGTGAATTTATATATCTCTCGGGTATTACCTACCCGTTAAAAAAAATTTCACAATTAATATTTTGTACAAAAGAATTTTATTACAGTCTTTATGAAAATATATATATGTATATTTTCTTCAGATGTAACATAGATTTAATGAGTTAATATTAAATTAAACTCATTTGATTTACGGTTGAAACTAGAATTGAATAATCCCTAAAGGATTTAAAAGGTACATAACTTTTACGCAGTATTTCTTTAATGACATTGAAATTATGAATCAATACTTCGTTATTTGTTGATGTATGATGTTCGGTTCGTGGAATTCTTGTGAATTTCGCAAAGTACGAATGATGTTATCTGAAAAGTTTCTGGTACATCGATGATGAAAGTGTAAAATCAAATATATACTTGATTTATTATGAATTGGAATTTGTTGAATTGCGACAGAGATTGTAGTTAACGCTGGTTAAGTTGCGGCCGAAGGACATACATTATTACATATTTGTAATATGAATTAACCGAGTAGTTAAGATTCATACACAATAGCTTAGCACAGAAAGATTTATTTCAAAAAATATATATATATATATAATATACATATAATTTCTTCAGAGGGAATGAGTTAATTCTTCATAACTCGTTGATACAATATACACGTTATTGATTCGTAATAATGTCCACAGTGATTCTTGAACTGACGGAGTTTGTGATGTTATCAGTGTTGTTGATTCGGATGTTGATTGTACTGACGATGCTGGTAACGCTGACGGTACTGTTGATGCTGTTGGTAAAGCAAGTTTAGCTTGTTAATCACACACCATTTTTGTCAGGGTTTCTACTCTTCCTTCTATCATTTTGGTTCACTTAACTGATTTATGGTTAGGGCTAGATTAGATAATCTCTAAGACTTTAGAGATTACATAATCGCCGCAGAATGTTTCTCCAATGAAGTTATGAATTAATACTTCATCAGTTATTGTTGTTGGTACTCCTTGGTATCTATCGTGCGTATGACGTTGATGCTCGTGGGACAGATTGTGAAGTTGAGGTTTACGAAGCGGTTGTGGTTGGAGGTGGTAATGGTACTGTTGGCGTTGATGATGGTGGTACTGGTTATGCTGCTGATGCTGCTGCTGGTGTTTGTAATCTCTACACCATATTCTCCAAAGCCACTACCCGAGCGCGAAGCTCGTTGACTTCTTCTATTACACCGGGGTGATTGTCGGTTCGGACGAGCGGATAAATAAAATCTAAAATTTGATGTAATATATAATCGTGACGAGATACTCTGGAAATGAGCGAGAAAATGGTGTTTCGGACAGGTTCACCGGTAAGTGCTTCAGGTTCTTCATCAAGAGGGCAATGTGTTGGATGGAAGGGATCACCTTCTTCTTCTCTCCAATGATTGAGGAGGCTACGAACCCATCCCCAATTCATCCAGAATAGGTGATGACTAATTGGTTGATCTATTCCGATCACACTACTTTCGGAGCTTGAATGGGATTCCATTTCGGAATCTGAGTTACATGAACTGATGATGAATTCCATTTCGTACGATTGGATAAAGGATTTTTTTTTATTTGAAATGATTTTGGCTAACGGATGGTATTCTAATTACATAGAATATATATATATATATATATATATATATATATATATATATATATATATATATATATAGATCAAAAGATTTCGTAGATTACGGAGGACTTTGCGGGATATGTCAGGCAAAGTTTAAAGTAACAGATACGATAAGATATGATTTAGCAGATATGCTAAGATATGAATTTTTGTCTATACACTATTCATGCAATCAATGCAGCAAGACGGGTCTTAGACTAAAAATGATAAGCAGGTAATTTCCTGAAATGATAAGTAGTTAATTTTCGACACAAAATGATAAGCAAAACTGTTGACATGCAGACACGGTCGAAGTCCAGACTCACTAATGCATCCTATCGACTTATCAGTTAGACACACTAATGCAGACCTAGTTCGCTAAGACCACCGCTCTGATACCAACTGAAAGGACCCGTTCATATACATTATAAACGATTCACAATAGTTGATTACATTGCGAGGTATTTGACCTCTATATGATACATTTTACAAACATTGCATTCGTTTTTAAAAGACAAACTTTCTTTACATCGAAAATTAACAGACATGCATACCATTTCATAATATCCACTATCCAACTATAAATTGATTTAATAATAATCTTTGATGAACTCAATGACTCGAATGCAACGTTCTTCGAAATATGCTATGAAAGACTCCAAGTAATATCTTTAAAATGAGCAAATGCACTGCGGAAGGTTTCTTTAACACCTGAGAATAAACATGCTTTAAAGTGTCAAACAAAAGGTTGGTGAGTTCAATAGTTTATTATAATCATTTATTTCTATCATTTTAATAGACCACAAGAATTTCATTTCCAGTTCTCATAAATATACGTCCCATGCATAGAGACAAAAATAATCAATCATATGGTGAACACCTGGTAACCGACATTAACTAGATACATATAAGAATATCCCCTATCATTCCGGGATCCTCCTTCGGACATGATATAAATTTCGAAGTACTAAAGCATCCGGTACTTTGGATGGGGTTTGTTATGAAATGTCCCGTTCTTATTGATTAAAAACGTTCCATATTAATTGATTTCGTTGCGAGGTTTTGACCTCTATATGAGACGTTTTTCAAAGACTGCATTCATTTTTAAACAAACCATAACCTTTATTTCATCAATAAAGGTTTAAAAAAACTTTACGTAGATTATCAAATAATGATAATCTAAAATATCCTGTTTACACACGACCATTACATAATGGTTTACAATACAAATATGTTACAACAAAATAAGTTTCTTGAATGCAGTTTTTACACAATATCATACAAGCATGGACTCCAAATCTTGTCCTTATTTAAGTATGCGACAGCGGAAGCTCTTAATAATCACCTGAGAATAAACATGCTTAAAACGTCAACAAAAATGTTGGTGAGTTATAGGTTTAACCTATATATATCAAATCGTAACAATAGACCACAAGATTTCATATTTCAATACACATCCCATACATAGAGATAAAAATCATTCATATGGTGAACACCTGGTAACCGACAATAACAAGATGCATATATAAGAATATCCCCATCATTCCGGGACACCCTTCGGATATGATATAAATTTCGAAGTACTAAAGCATCCGGTACTTTGGATGGGGTTTGTTAGGCCCAATAGATCTATCTTTAGGATTCGCGTCAATTAGGGTGTCTGTTCCCTAATTCTTAGATTACCAGACTTAATAAAAAGGGGCATATTCGATTTCGATAATTCAACCATAGAATGTAGTTTCACGTACTTGTGTCTATTTTGTAAATCATTTATAAAACCTGCATGTATTCTCATCCCAAAAATATTAGATTTTAAAAGTGGGACTATAACTCACTTTCACAGATATTTACTTCGTCGGGAAGTAAGACTTGGCCACTGGTTGATTCACGAACCTATAACAATATATACATATATATCAAAGTATGTTCAAAATATATTTACAACACTTTTAATATATTTTGATGTTTTAAGTTTATTAAGTCAGCTGTCCTCGTTAGTAACCTACAACTAGTTGTCCACAGTTAGATGTACAGAAATAAATCGATAAATATTATCTTGAATCAATCCACGACCCAGTGTATACGTATCTCAGTATTGATCACAACTCAAACTATATATATTTTGGAATCAACCTCAACCCTGTATAGCTAACTCCAACATTCACATATAGAGTGTCTATGGTTGTTCCGAAATATATATAGATGTGTCGACATGATAGGTCGAAACATTGTATACGTGTCTATGGTATCTCAAGATTACATAATATATAATACAAGTTGATTAAGTTATGGTTGGAATAGATTTGTTACCAATTTTCACGTAGCTAAAATGAGAAAAATTATCCAATCTTGTTTTACCCATAACTTCTTCATTTTAAATCCGTTTTGAGTGAATCAAATTGCTATGGTTTCATATTGAACTCTATTTTATGAATCTAAACAAAAAAAGTATAGGTTTCTAGTCGGAAAAATAAGTTACAAGTCGTTTTTGTAAAGGTAGTCATTTCAGTCGAAAGAACGACGTCTAGATGACCATTTTAGAAAACATACTTCCACTTTGAGTTTAACCATAATTTTTGGATATAGTTTCATGTTCATAATAAAAATCATTTTCTCAGAATAACAACTTTTAAATCAAAGTTTATCATAGTTTTTAATTAACTAACCCAAAACAGCCCGCGGTGTTACTACGACGGCGTAAATCCGGTTTTACGGTGTTTTTCGTGTTTCCAGGTTTTAAATCATTATGTTAGCATATCATATAGATATAGAACATGTGTTTAGTTGATTTTAAAAGTCAAGTTAGAAGTATTAACTTTTGTTTGCGAACAAGTTTAGAATTAACTAAACTATGTTCTAGTGATTACAAGTTTAAACCTTCGAATAAGATAGCTTTATATGTATGAATCGAATGATGTTATGAACATCATTACTTCCTTAAGTTCCTTGGATGAACCTACTGGAAAAGAGAAAAATGGATCTAGCTTCAATGGATCCTTGGATGGCTCAAAGTTCTTGAAGCAAAATCATGACACGAAAACAAGTTCAAGTAAGATCATCACTTGAAATAAGATTGTTATAGTTATAGAAATTGAACCAAAGTTTGAATATGATTATTACCTTGTATTAGAATGATAACCTACTGTAAGAAACAAAGATTTCTTGAGGTTGGATGATCACCTTACAAGATTGGAAGTGAGCTAGCAAACTTGAAAGTATTCTTGATTTTATGAAACTAGAACTTTTGGAATTTATGAAGAACACTTAGAACTTGAAGATAGAACTTGAGAGAGTTCAATTAGATGAAGAAAATTGAAGAATGAAAGTGTTTGTAGGTGTTTTTGGTCGTTGGTGTATGGATTAGATATAAAGGATATGTAATTTTGTTTTCATGTAAATAAGTCATGAATGATTACTCATATTTTTGTAATCTTATGAGATATTTCATGCTAGTTGCCAAATGATGGTTCCCACATGTGTTAGGTGACTCACATGGGCTGCTAAGAGCTGATCATTGGAGTGTATATACCAATAGTACATACATCTAAAAGCTGTGTATTGTACGAGTACGAATACGGGTGCATACGAGTAGAATTGTTGATGAAACTGAACGAGAATGTAATTGTAAGCATTTTTGTTAAGTAGAAGTATTTTGATAAGTGTATTGAAGTCTTTCAAAAGTATATAAATACATATTAAAACACTACATGTATATACATTTTAACTGAGTCGTTAAGTCATCGTTAGTCGTTACATGTAAGTGTTGTTTTGAAACCTTTAGGTTAACGATCTTGTTAAATGTTGTTAACCCAATGTTTATAATAACAAAAGAGATTTTAAATTATTATATTATCATGATATTATGATGTACGAATATCTCTTAATATGATATATATACATTAAATGTCGTTACAACGATAAACGTTACATATATGTCTCTTTTCAAAATCATTAAGTTAGTAGTCTTGTTTTTACATATGTAGTTCATTGTTAATATAATTAATGATATGTTTACTTATCATAATATCATGTTAACTATATATATAACCATATATATGTCATCATATAGTTTTTTTACAAGTTTTAACGTTCGTGAATCACCGGTCAACTTGGGTGGTCAATTGTCTATATGAAACCTATTTCAATTAATCAAGTCTTAACAAGTTTGATTGCTTAACATGTTGGAAACATTTAATCATGTAAACATCAATCTCAATTAATATATATAAACATGGAAAAGTTCGGGTCACTACAGTACCTACCCGTTAAATAAATTTCGTCCCGAAATTTTAAGCTGTTGAAGGTGTTGACGAATCTTCTGGAAATAGATGCGGGTATTTCTTCTTCATCTGATCTTCACGCTCCCAGGTGAACTCGGGTCCTCTACGAGCATTCCATCGAACCTTAACAATTGGTATCTTGTTTTGCTTAAGTCTTTTAACCTCACGATCCATTATTTCGACGGGTTCTTCGATGAATTGGAGTTTTTCGTTGATTTGGATTTCATCTAACGGAATAGTGAGATCTTCTTTAGCAAAACATTTCTTCAAATTCGAGACGTGGAAAGTGTTATGTACAGCCGCGAGTTGTTGAGGTAACTCAAGTCGGTAAGCTACTGGTCCGACACGATCAATAATCTTGAATGGTCCAATATACCTTGGATTTAATTTCCCTCGTTTACCAAATCGAACAACGCCTTTCCAAGGTGAAACTTTAAGCATGACCATCTCTCCAATTTCAAATTCTATATCTTTTCTTTTAATGTCAGCGTAGCTCTTTTGTCGACTTTGGGCGGTTTTCAACCGTTGTTGAATTTGGATGATCTTCTCGGTAGTTTCTTGTATAATCTCCGGACCCGTAATCTGTCTATCCCCCACCTCACTCCAACAAATCGGAGACCTGCACTTTCTACCATAAAGTGCTTCAAACGGCGCCATCTCAATGCTTGAATGGTAGCTGTTGTTGTAGGAAAATTCTGCTAACGGTAGATGTCGATCCCAACTGTTTCCGAAATCAATAACACATGCTCGTAGCATGTCTTCAAGCGTTTGTATCGTCCTTTCGCTCTGCCCATCAGTTTGTGGATGATAGGCAGTACTCATGTCTAGACGAGTTCCTAATGCTTGCTGTAATGTCTGCCAGAATCTTGAAATAAATCTGCCATCCCTATCAGAGATAATAGAGATTGGTATTCCATGTCTGGAGACGACTTCCTTCAAATACAGTCGTGCTAACTTCTCCATCTTGTCATCTTCTCTTATTGGTAGGAAGTGTGCTGATTTGGTGAGACGATCAACTATTACCCAAATAGTATCAAAACCACTTGCAGTCCTTGGCAATTTAGTGATGAAATCCATGGTAATGTTTTCCCATTTCCATTCCGGGATTTCGGGTTGTTGAAGTAGACCTGATGGTTTCTGATGCTCAGCTTTGACCTTAGAACACGTCAAACATTCTCCTACGTATTTAGCAACATCGGCTTTCATACCCGGCCACCAAAAATGTTTCTTGAGATCCTTGTACATCTTCCCCGTTCCAGGATGTATTGAGTATCTGGTTTTATGAGCTTCTCTAAGTACCATTTCTCTCATATCTCCAAATTTTGGTACCCAAATCCTTTCAGCCCTATACCGGGTTCCGTCTTCCCGAATATTAAGATGCTTCTCCGATCCTTTGGGTATTTCATCCTTTAAATTTCCCTCTTTTAAAACTCCTTGTTGCGCCTCCTTTATTTGAGTAGTAATGTTATTATGAATCATTATATTCATAGATTTTACTCGAATGGGTTCTCTGTCCTTCCTGCTCAAGGCATCGGCTACCACATTTGCCTTCCCCGGGTGGTAACGAATCTCAAAGTCGTAATCATTCAATAATTCAATCCACCTACGCTGCCTCATATTCAGTTGTTTCTGATTAAATATGTGTTGAAGACTTTTGTGGTCAGTATATATAATACTTTTGACCCCATATAAGTAGTGCCTCCAAGTCTTTAATGCAAAAACAACCGCGCCTAATTCCAAATCATGCGTCGTATAATTTTTTTCGTGAATCTTCAATTGTCTAGACGCATAAGCAATCACCTTCGTTCGTTGCATTAATACACAACCGAGACCTTGCTTTGATGCATCACAATAAATCACAAAATCATCATTCCCTTCAGGCAATGACAATATAGGTGCCGTAGTTAGCTTTTTCTTCAATAACTGAAACGCTTTCTCTTGTTCATCATTCCATTCAAATTTCTTCCCTTTATGCGTTAATGCAGTCAAGGGTTTTGCTATTCTGGAAAAGTCTTGGATGAACCTTCTGTAGTAACCAGCTAGTCCTAAAAACTGGCGTATGTGTTTCGGAGTTTTCGGGGTTTCCCACTTTTCAACAGTTTCTATCTTTGCCGGATCCACCTTAATACCTTCTTTGTTCACTATGTGACCGAGGAATTGAACTTCTTCCAACCAAAATGCACACTTTGAAAACTTAGCGTACAATTCTTCCTTCCTCAATACTTCTAACACCTTTCTCAAATGTTCACCGTGTTCTTGGTCATTCTTTGAGTAAATAAGTGTGTCATCAATGAAAACAATGACAAACTTGTCAAGGTATGGTCCACACACTCGGTTCATAAGGTCCATGAACACAGCTGGTGCATTAGTTAAACCAAACGGCATGACCATAAACTCGTAATGACCGTAACGTGTTCTGAAAGCAGTCTTTGGAATATCATCTTCTTTCACCCGCATTTGATGATACCCGGAACGTAAGTCAATCTTTGAATAAACAGACGAGCCTTGTAGTTGATCAAATAAGTCGTCGATTCTCGGTAGTGGGTAGCGGTTCTTGATGGTAAGTTTGTTCAACTCTCGGTAGTCGATACACAACCTGAATGTACCATCTTTCTTCTTGACAAACAAAACAGGAGCTCCCCACGGTGATGTGCTTGGTCGAATGAAACCACGCTCTAAAAGTTCTTGTAATTGGCTTTGCAGTTCTTTCATCTCGCTGGGTGCGAGTCTGTAAGGAGCACGAGCTATTGGTGCAGCTCCTGGTACAAGATCTATTTGAAATTCAACGGATCGATGTGGGGGTAATCCCGGTAATTCTTTCGGAAATACATCGGGAAATTCTTTTGCAATGGGAACATCATTGATGCTCTTTTCTTCAATTTGTACTTTCTCGACGTGTGCTAGAACAGCATAGCAACCTTTTCTTATTAGTTTTTGTGCCATCAAATTACTAATAAGATGTAGCTTCGTGTTGCCCTTTTCTCCGTACACCATTAAGGGTTTTCCTTTTTCTCGTATAATGCGAATTGCATTTTTGTAACAAACGATCTCCGCTTTCACTTCTTTCAACCAGTCCATACCGATTATCACATCAAAACTCCCTAACTCTACTGGTATCAAATCAATCTTAAATGTTTCGCTAACCAGTTTAATTTCTCGATTCCGACATATATTATCTGCTGAAATTAATTTACCATTTGCTAATTCGAGTAAAAATTTACTATCCAAAGGCGTCAATGGACAACTTAATTTAGCACAAAAATCTCTACTCATATAGCTTCTATCCGCACCCGAATCAAATAAAACGTAAGCAGATTTATTGTCAATAAGAAACGTACCCGTAACAAGCTCCGGGTCTTCCTGTGCCTCTACCGCATTAATATTGAAAACTCTTCCACGGCCTTGTCCATTCGTGTTCTCCTGGTTCGGGCAATTTCTAATAATGTGGCCTGGTTTTCCACATTTATAACAAACTACATTGGCATAACTTGCTCCGACACTACTTGCTCCGCCATTACTCGTTCCGACACCATTTGTTCCTTTCGTTCTATTAACCCCTGGTCCGTAGACCTCACACTTCACCGCGCTATGACCATTTCTTTTACACTTGTTGCAAAATTTGGTGCAGAACCCCGAGTGATTCTTTTCACACCTTTGGCATAGCTGCTTCTGATTGTTGTTGTTGTTGCGGTTATTATTGTTGTTGGGATGATTGTTGTAGTTGCTGTTGTTGTTGTTGTTGTTGTTGTTGTTGGGCCGTTTGTTGTAGTTGCGATTGATGTTGCGATTGTTAGGATAATTGTTGCGATTATTGTTGTAATTGCTGTTGTTGTTGTATTGGTGATTCTTATCACCGTTTTCCTCCCACTTTCTTTTGACTTGCTTCACATTGGCCTCTTCAGCAGTCTGTTCTTTAATTCTTTCTTCAATCTGGTTCACTAGTTTGTGAGCCATTCTACATGCCAGTTGTATGGAGGCGGGCTCGTGTGAACTTATATCTTCTTGGATTCTTTCCGGTAATCCTTTCACAAACGCGTCGATCTTCTCTTCCTCATCTTCGAATGCTCCCGGACACAATAGGCACAATTCTGTGAATCGTCTTTCGTACGTGGTAATATCAAATCCTTGGGTTCGTAACCCTCTAAGTTCTGTCTTGAGCTTATTGACCTCGGTTCTGGGACGGTACTTCTCGTTCATCAAGTGCTTGAATGCTGACCACGGTAGTGCGTACGCATCATCTTGTCCCACTTGCTCTAGATAGGTATTCCACCATGTTAACGCAGAACCTGTGAAGGTATGCGTAGCGTACTTCACTTTGTCCTCTTCAGTACACTTACTTATGGCAAACACCGATTCAACCTTCTCGGTCCACCGTTTCAATCCGATCGGTCCTTCGGTTCCATCAAATTCCAAAGGTTTGCAGGCAGTGAATTCTTTGTAGGTGCATCCTACACGATTTCCTGTACTGCTAGATCCAAGGTTATTGTTGGTATGTAGCGCAGCCTGTACTGCAGCTATGTTTGAAGCTAGAAAAGTACGGAATTCCTCTTCATTCATATTCACGGTGTGTCGAGTAGTCGGTGCCATTTCCTTCAAAATAGTTAAATGGAACAAGTTAATCATACAGAATATTAAGAGTAGTTAATAGTATTTCGTAGCATAATATGAACTCATTTATAAAAGCTTTTTCTTCATATTAGCGTTTTATAAGTTTACATTCGGGTAGTACCTACCCGTTAAGTTCATACTTAGTAGCTAATATACAATTCAACTACTACAATTCTATATGAAAAACTGATTATAATAATATTTCGCGTTCAAACTTTTATACAATATTTTACAAACTTACAATACCGCTTATTTTACATAAAGCATGAAATATAGCACACATTAACTTTGATACAAGATAGTTGTGAAGACAATTCTAGCTAGTACACAAGTCGTTCAGCAAAGGCAATAAAGACACGTAATTCATACGTCCAGAAACAAGTCATGCATTCTGGTTTTACTAGGACTACTTCCCATCCTTGGTCTTGTGCAACATAACCGTTATGGCCGTTTATAAGACAGCGTGTTGTAACGTCATCAAAGGGACGAGGGTTACGTAATGTCCAACAGTCCCGTAATAATCTAAAAACCTCATTTCTTACCCCAATTACCGACTCCGTCACTTGTGGAAACGTTTTGTTTAATAGTTGTAGCCCGATGTTCTTGTTCTCACTTTGGTGAGAAGCGAACATTACTAATCCGTAAGCATAACATGCTTCTTTATGTTGCATGTTAGCCGCTTTTTCTAAATCACGAAGTCCAATATTCGGATATATTGAGTCAAAATAATTTCTTAACCCGTTGCGTAAAATAGCATTTGGGTTCCCCGCAATATATGCATCAAAGTAAACACATCGTAACTTATGGGTTTCCCAATGTGATATCCCCCATCTTTCAAACGAAAGTCTCTTATAAACCAAGACATTCTTGGAACGTTCTTCGAATGTCTTACAAACTGATCTCGCCTTAAATAGTTGTGCCGAAGAATTCTGGCCGACTCTAGACAAGATTTCATCAATCATGTCTCCGGGTAGGTCTCTTAAAATATTGGGTTGTCTATCCATTTTGTGTTTTTAAACTGTAAAATAGACAAGAGTTAGATTCATAAAAAAAAATACTTATTAATACAAGCAATTTTTACATATATCATAAAGCATAAGAACACTATATTACATATATTACACCACACGAATACAACTATCTTATTCCGACTCGCTCGTTTCTTCTTCTTCTTCGGTTTTGGTTCGTTTTGCCAAGTTTCTAGGGATATATGATGTTCCCCTAATACGAGCCGTCGTTGTCCACATTGGTTTAGAAAAACCTGGTGGTTTAGAGGTTCCCGGGTCATTGTTACAACTTAAGGACTTCGGGGGTTGACGATACATATAAAGTTCATCAGGGTTGGAATTAGATTTCTCTATTTTTATGCCCTTTCCCTTATTATTTTCTTTTGCCTTTTTAAATTCAGTTGGGGTAATTTCTATAACATCATCGGAATTCTCGTCGGAATCCGATTCATCGGAGAATTGGTAATCCTCCCAATATTTTGCTTCCTTGGCGGAAACACCATTGACCATAATTAACTTTGGTCGGTTGGTTGAGGATTTTATTTTACTTAACCGTTTTATTATTTCCCCCACCGGTTCTATTTCTTCATCCGGTTCCGATTCTTCTTCCGGTTCCGATTCTTCTTCCGGTTCCGACTCTTCTTCCGGTTCCTCTTCGGGAACTTGTGAATCAGTCCACAAATCATTCCAATTTACATTTGACTCTTCATTATTATTAGGTGAGTCAATGGGACTTGTTCTAGAGGTAGACATCTATCACATAATATCAAACACGTTAAGAGATTAATATATCACATAATATTCATATGTTAAAAATATATAGTTTCCAACAAAAATGTTAAGCAATCATTTTTAAAGAAAACACGGTCGAAGTCCAGACTTACTAATGCATCCTAACAAACTCGATAAGACACACTAATGCAAATTTTCTGGTTCTCTAAGACCAACGCTCGGATACCAACTGAAATGTCCCGTTCTTATTGATTAAAAACGTTCCATATTAATTGATTTCGTTGCGAGGTTTTGACCTCTATATGAGACGTTTTTCAAAGACTGCATTCATTTTTAAACAAACCATAACCTTTATTTCATCAATAAAGGTTTAAAAAAACTTTACGTAGATTATCAAATAATGATAATCTAAAATATCCTGTTTACACACGACCATTACATAATGGTTTACAATACAAATATGTTACAACAAAATAAGTTTCTTGAATGCAGTTTTTACACAATATCATACAAGCATGGACTCCAAATCTTGTCCTTATTTAAGTATGCGACAGCAGAAGCTCTTAATAATCACCTGAGAATAAACATGCTTAAAACGTCAACAAAAATGTTGGTGAGTTATAGGTTTAACCTATATATATCAAATCGTAACAATAGACCACAAGATTTCATATTTCAATACACATCCCATACATAGAGATAAAAATCATTCATATGGTGAACACCTGGTAACCGACAATAACAAGATGCATATATAAGAATATCCCCATCATTCCGGGACACCCTTCGGATATGATATAAATTTCGAAGTACTAAAGCATCCGGTACTTTGGATGGGGTTTGTTAGGCCCAATAGATCTATCTTTAGGATTCGCGTCAATTAGGGTGTCTGTTCCCTAATTCTTAGATTACCAGACTTAATAAAAAGGGGCATATTCGATTTCGATAATTCAACCATAGAATGTAGTTTCACGTACTTGTGTCTATTTTGTAAATCATTTATAAAACCTGCATGTATTCTCATCCCAAAAATATTAGATTTTAAAAGTGGGACTATAACTCACTTTCACAGATATTTACTTCGTCGGGAAGTAAGACTTGGCCACTGGTTGATTCACGAACCTATAACAATATATACATATATATCAAAGTATGTTCAAAATATATTTACAACACTTTTAATATATTTTGATGTTTTAAGTTTATTAAGTCAGCTGTCCTCGTTAGTAACCTACAACTAGTTGTCCACAGTTAGATGTACAGAAATAAATCGATAAATATTATCTTGAATCAATCCACGACCCAGTGTATACGTATCTCAGTATTGATCACAACTCAAACTATATATATTTTGGAATCAACCTCAACCCTGTATAGCTAACTCCAACATTCACATATAGAGTGTCTATGGTTGTTCCGAAATATATATAGATGTGTCGACATGATAGGTCGAAACATTGTATACGTGTCTATGGTATCTCAAGATTACATAATATATAATACAAGTTGATTAAGTTATGGTTGGAATAGATTTGTTACCAATTTTCACGTAGCTAAAATGAGAAAAATTATCCAATCTTGTTTTACCCATAACTTCTTCATTTTAAATCCGTTTTGAGTGAATCAAATTGCTATGGTTTCATATTGAACTCTATTTTATGAATCTAAACAAAAAAAGTATAGGTTTCTAGTCGGAAAAATAAGTTACAAGTCGTTTTTGTAAAGGTAGTCATTTCAGTCGAAAGAACGACGTCTAGATGACCATTTTAGAAAACATACTTCCACTTTGAGTTTAACCATAATTTTTGGATATAGTTTCATGTTCATAATAAAAATCATTTTCTCAGAATAACAACTTTTAAATCAAAGTTTATCATAGTTTTTAATTAACTAACCCAAAACAGCCCGCGGTGTTACTACGACGGCGTAAATCCGGTTTTACGGTGTTTTTCGTGTTTCCAGGTTTTAAATCATTATGTTAGCATATCATATAGATATAGAACATGTGTTTAGTTGATTTTAAAAGTCAAGTTAGAAGGATTAACTTTTGTTTGCGAACAAGTTTAGAATTAACTAAACTATGTTCTAGTGATTACAAGTTTAAACCTTCGAATAAGATAGCTTTATATGTATGAATCGAATGATGTTATGAACATCATTACTTCCTTAAGTTCCTTGGATGAACCTACTGGAAAAGAGAAAAATGGATCTAGCTTCAATGGATCCTTGGATGGCTCAAAGTTCTTGAAGCAAAATCATGACACGAAAACAAGTTCAAGTAAGATCATCACTTGAAATAAGATTGTTATAGTTATAGAAATTGAACCAAAGTTTGAATATGATTATTACCTTGTATTAGAATGATAACCTACTGTAAGAAACAAAGATTTCTTGAGGTTGGATGATCACCTTACAAGATTGGAAGTGAGCTAGCAAACTTGAAAGTATTCTTGATTTTATGAAACTAGAACTTTTGGAATTTATGAAGAACACTTAGAACTTGAAGATAGAACTTGAGAGAGTTCAATTAGATGAAGAAAATTGAAGAATGAAAGTGTTTGTAGGTGTTTTTGGTCGTTGGTGTATGGATTAGATATAAAGGATATGTAATTTTGTTTTCATGTAAATAAGTCATGAATGATTACTCATATTTTTGTAATCTTATGAGATATTTCATGCTAGTTGCCAAATGATGGTTCCCACATGTGTTAGGTGACTCACATGGGCTGCTAAGAGCTGATCATTGGAGTGTATATACCAATAGTACATACATCTAAAAGCTGTGTATTGTACGAGTACGAATACGGGTGCATACGAGTAGAATTGTTGATGAAACTGAACGAGAATGTAATTGTAAGCATTTTTGTTAAGTAGAAGTATTTTGATAAGTGTATTGAAGTCTTTCAAAAGTATATAAATACATATTAAAACACTACATGTATATACATTTTAACTGAGTCGTTAAGTCATCGTTAGTCGTTACATGTAAGTGTTGTTTTGAAACCTTTAGGTTAACGATCTTGTTAAATGTTGTTAACCCAATGTTTATAATAACAAAAGAGATTTTAAATTATTATATTATCATGATATTATGATGTACGAATATCTCTTAATATGATATATATACATTAAATGTCGTTACAACGATAAACGTTACATATATGTCTCGTTTCAAAATCATTAAGTTAGTAGTCTTGTTTTTACATATGTAGTTCATTGTTAATATAATTAATGATATGTTTACTTATCATAATATCATGTTAACTATATATATAACCATATATATGTCATCATATAGTTTTTTTACAAGTTTTAACGTTCGTGAATCACCGGTCAACTTGGGTGGTCAATTGTCTATATGAAACCTATTTCAATTAATCAAGTCTTAACAAGTTTGATTGCTTAACATGTTGGAAACATTTAATCATGTAAACATCAATCTCAATTAATATATATAAACATGGAAAAGTTCGGGTCACTACATGTTAGGCCCAATAGATCTATCTTTAGGATTCGCGTCAATTAGGGTCTCTGTTCCCTAATTCTTAGATTACCAGACTTTAATAAAAAGGGGCATATTCAATTTCGATAATTCAACCATAGAATGTAGTTTCAATTACTTGTGTCTATTTCGTCAAACATTTATAAAAGCGCATGTATTCTCAGTCCCAAAAATATAAAGGGTAAAAAGGCAAATGAAACTCACCATACTGTATTTCGTAGTAAAAATACATATAACGTCATTGAACAAGTGCAAGGTTGGCCTCAGATTCACGAACCTAAATTAATTATATATATTTATGTGTTGGTCAATATTTGTCTAACAAATTAGGTCAAGTCATAGTGTACCACAATCCTAATGCTCGAGACTAATATGCAAAAGTCAACAAAAGTAAATTTGACTCAAAATAATTTCCAAAAATCTATACATGATTAATATATAGTTTAAATATCGTTGTTTTATATTTTTAAATATTTTTAAAAGATTTATTAGAGTAAATAATATAATTTATTTATTAATAAATAAAATTTTATATTAAATTTATATAATAAAATATACTTTTATATATATATTAAGTAATAAAATTTATAGGGTTCATTTAATATCATAAAGATAATATGATAGGTATTATTAAAGTAAGTTATTACACGTAGTAAAATATGTTTGTATCACATATTTATTTGATAAAATAATATCTATAATGATAGTAAGTAAAAGTTGTATTATTTTGTAATAATAATTATTATTATAAAAATATCAATATTTATAACTACTAAGATGATATTATGATAAAATGATAATTCTAATTATGATAACTTTAGTATTTACGATAATTTTTAATATTATCTTTAAAATAATAATTCTATTTAAAATAATAATAATAATGATATTTTATAGTAACAATGACATTTCTATTAAAATAATAATTTTTGTTAAAATGATAGTTTTAATACTAACGATACTTTTAATAATAATAGTAATGATAAAAATAATAAGAACGATAATTTTATCTAAATCAATATCTTATAATATTTTAATTTCATCATGATACTCTTACTCATTATTTCATAATCATTTCGTTTAATAGCTTTTAATCGTCTTTTATATCGTGTTCATAATAATGATAATAATAGTAATCAAAATAATTAGGTGTTACAAATATTTGTTTTAATTACACTAATATTAATAATGATAGTTACTATAACATTATTAACGATAATACTAATAATTATCTTAATGATAATATAGTAATAATAATAATAACAATAACAATAACCATTTTTAAATAATGATATATATATTAATAATGATAATAATAATAATAATAATAATAATAATAATAATAATAATACTAATAATAATAATAATAATAATAATAATAATAATAATAATAATAATAATAATAATAATAATAATTGGATAATAATAATAATACTTATTATAACTTTAACGATAATAACGATAGTAATAATAAAAAAAAAATAACAATTTTTAATGATAAATCCATTTTATTGATAAAGATAATAATAATGATAATAATAAGATAAAACTAGAACGACGATAAAAATGACGATAATAATAATCACTTTTAATAAAAATATCGAAAATTCAATTGAGTATAACTTCTAATCCGTTCATCGAAACCATTCGATATCTAAAGGAAAAGTTCTTAATTTTTCGCTAGCTTTCCAAGGACATGCATATCTTATACCTTATCTCAACCGCAAGTGTAACTAATTCAAGATTCAACCTAACCTGTCTAAGGGCAATATCAAAAGTACAAACATGCATAATCCTAAATACTCGAGCACTAGTCAGGGATACACTATTAGTATGTAAAAGTTAAATTATGAGTACTCACGTATCAATATTGAGATTCAATATTGCAGGAAAGGTACGTAGACGCAACGGAAATGATAAACACTATATTGACCTCACGAGCATACCCATGAACCATACTCAATCACCTCCATAGCTATAACCCATAATTTCCTTAATCCTATCCTACTCGAAAAACAATTTCGAAATCACTCGGACAGCACTCCGTCGTAATATTTTATGTATACTAATAATATTTTGAAATAATACGAAGTAAATATATATATGTAAATCGATTGAGAGAGTTTATAGAAAAATATTTTCAAGTTTCTATGAAATAATGAAACCTATTGAATTCTATTTATAATAGATTTTTGAATTATTAAAGTGAATTATTAAAATATGAATTATTAAAGTATGAATTATTAAAGTGAATTATTAAAGTATGAATTATTAAAGTGAATTATTAAAGTTAAAGTAAAGTAAAAATAAAGTAAAGGTAAAGTTTAAGTATATTAAAAGTATAAAACTATGTACGTATAATACGCGTATAAATATATATAAAATTAATTTAAATCGTTAAATATATTTAATAAAATAAAATATAAATATCGTTATCTTTATCATACTAGTTAAGTAATGAGTTGTCAAAAGTGGTTCTAGATATTTATGAAAGTTATATACATTTTAATAATAAAGTTCTTTTTAAACTGAAAACGTTTTTTGTACGTTTGAAACTAAATAGATCAATCGAGTCTTTATGAGATTCAATCTTCCACTATCCTTTGTCTAGTTCTCAATGATTGACAATTTGTTCTTATTTATAAATCACTTTACCATTTTCCGAATATTGTTAAAATGGAAAGATTTCTCAAATCAACGTGGGCCTTTCAACAGAGACTTGTAATCATAATTCAATATATCTGATAATTCAATCATTTGATCTTATCTTCTAATTCCATTGATAAACATTTTGAAACAGATACAATCATATAAAGTATTTAATCTAATATTTTGTTTACGTTTCAAATTATAATATATATACACATATACATATATAATCATATTCGTTTAATGGTTCGTGAATCGTTGGAACTTGGTCGAGGTTGAATGAATGTATGAACATAGTTTAAAATTCTTGAAATTTAACTTAACAAATATTGCTTATCGTGTCGGAAACATATAAAGATTAAAGTTTAAATTTGGTTGGAAATTTCCGGGTTGTCACACTGACGACACCGTACAAACAAAACCGTCCATTTCGGCCGTATCACGGCGACTGATCAAGTTGTACATTGCTTACTTAACTTTATGAGTACTGATATGAAGCTCTTTGTGTCTGTTATTTACGCAGCAAATAACTATGTTTATCGTAGGAATTTATGGAACCAGTTGCGTCTACATAAAGAGTTTGTTGGAGAATTCCCATGGGTCATTATGTAAGATTTTAATTCATCGCTTAGCATGGAAGAATCTACGGCTAGTTCATCATATATCTATTGCTATGCGCGAATTTAAGGAATGCATTGAGCAATTCATATGGATGATGTGAATCATACGGGTCTTCAATACACATGGAATCAGCGACCACACTCGACGTCGGGTGTGTTGAAGAAGACTGATCGAGTTATGACAAATGAAAGTTTCATAAGTAAGTATAATAATTCATATGTCATATTTCAACCTTATAGGATATCTGATCATAGTCCTATGGTGCTCAAGATCCCCACTGTCATGGTAACAAAACCAAAACCTTTTAAATTTGGAAACTATGTTATTGAGAATGCTGAATTTCGTAGTACTATACTGGAGGATTGGGGTAAAGATGTAGAGGGTCATTTAATGTTTAAGGTTGTAAAAAGACTTAGAATGTTAAAGACCCCTCTTAGTAAACTGATGTGGTGCAAAGGGGATTTACATAAGCGAGTGGATTCGTTGTGTCTTGCCCTTGATATAGCGCAAACATAGTTGTACAAAAATCCATTTTCTCATCATCATCGAGAGCAAGAAAGGAATGCTCTTGTTGAGTTTAATGAAGCAATTATAGAAGAAGAGCGTTTCTTGAAACAAAAAACAAAGGTAGAGTGGTTATGAGTAGGTGATTGTAACACGAGTTACTTTCATAAAGTTGTAAAAGGAAGAACAAATCGCAATCATACTCATGCCATCATTAATCATAACGAGAACATGGTGGAAGGGGCGGACGTTCCTATGGTGTTTGTCAATCACTTTGAAGACTTTTTGGGTAATGCTACTCATTGTGAAAACATACAGGATCCTCAAACTTTATTTCAAGCTCGCATTCCTACTGAAAAAGTTGCTTAAATGGTTAGGCCAATTACTAATGATGAAGTGAAGAGTGCTATGTTTGATATTGGAAATGAAAAGTCGCCCGGGCCGGATGATTACTCTTCCGCTTTCTTTAAGAGAATTTGGGATATTGTTGGAACGGATGTATCTGATGCTATTAAAGCTTTTTTTTTAATGGCCAGATGCTTTCAGAGATAAATCACACGATCATTTCCCTTCTTCCGAAAAACCAGACTCCATGTAAAGTGACAGATTTTAGGCCTATCTCATGTTGTAATGTTTTATATAAATGCATAAGTAAGATCATCACTAATAGAATCAAGTCATGCCTGGAGGATCTAATTGGGGAAAACCAGTCAGCTTTTGTTTCGGGTAGGAGGATTTCAGATAATATTCTTCTCACTCAGGAGCTTATGCAAAATTATCATCGTGATAAGGGTATATCTAGATGTGCTTTTAAGGTAGATATTCAGAAAGCCTATGATACCGTAGATTGGAATTTTCTTGAGGCTATTCTAAAGCATTTTGGTTTTCATAGAACAATGGTTAAATGGATCATGAAGTGCGTTCGTACTACTTCTGTAATGACCCGACTTTTTCGACTTGCTTTTGTGCATTGTGCTTTCTGCGAAACTGCGTATTTGTGCGTACTGAACTATATTATGCTCTGGGAACTTCCTACATGTTGATTACTTTCGTTTATATGTTAAAACGTATCATTAAGTACGTAGGATACTTAACTTAACCCCCGAAAGCGTTTATGACCGTTAGTTTTACTTGACGTTTTTAACGAACTGCGTACTACGTACACGTTTAACTTTTTTCATAATCGGAATTTTATGACTACGAAATACTAATTGTTATTTTATAATAACGATTACTTGGGCTTTTGGATGCTTAATTACGCTTAGTAATTTACTAGAGCACACTAGTTAGTCTTGTTGGACTTTTTACTGTGACGATCCGGAAATTTCCGACCAAATTTAAACTTTAATCTTTATATTATTCAGACACGATAAGCAAAGTTTGTTAAGTTAAATCTCAAGAATTTTAAACTGTGTTCATACATACATTCATTATAACCTCGACCAAATTCCGACGATTCACGAACCGTTATATATAAATAGATATGTATATGTAAATATATATTATAACTTGAGAATATTAATAAAGTATTAAACGTATAATACTTTACATGAACGTATTTGTTTCAATATGATTTTCTACGAAAAAAAATATATATTAAATGATTGAATTATCAGAAACATTGAATTATGATTACAAGTCTCTGTTGAGAGGTCCACTATGATTTGAGAAAATCTATTCCTCTTAATGATATTCAGAATAATTTGTAAAGCTATTTATAAATAAAAACCAAAAGTGTCATTTACGAAAGTTAGACAAAAGTTAGTGGAGAATTGGTTTCCATAATATTCTATTAATCTATTTTCAAACGTACAAAGACGTTTTCAGTTTAAAAAGAACTTTATTATTAAAACGTATATAACTTTTATAAATATCTAGAATCACTTTTGACAACTCATTACTTAACCAGTATAATAAATATAACGATATTTATATTTTATTTCATTAAATATATATAACGATTTAAATTAATATTATATATATTTATACGCGTATTATACATACATAGTTTTTTATACTTTTACTATACTTTAACTT
Organism: Rutidosis leptorrhynchoides; assembly: GCF_046630445.1. NCBI lineage: Eukaryota > Viridiplantae > Streptophyta > Magnoliopsida > Asterales > Asteraceae > Rutidosis > Rutidosis leptorrhynchoides. The sequence continues at coordinate 359,511,744 of NC_092343.1, forward strand.
TACCTTTACTTTACTTTTACTTTACTTTAACTTTAATAATTCATACTTTAATAATTCACTTTAATAATTCATACTTTAATAATTCACTTTAATAATTCATACTTTAATAATTCACTTTAATAATTTATACTTTAATAATTCACTTTAATAATTCATACTTTAATAATTCACTTTTATAATTCAAAAATCTATTATAAATAGAATTCAATAGGTTTCATTATTTCATAGAAACTTGAAAATATATTTCTCTAAACTCTCTCAATTGATATATATATATATATATATATATATATATATATATATATATATATATATATATATATATATATTTGCTCTGTATTATTTCAAGATATTATTAGTATACATAAAATATTACGACGGAGTGCTGTCCGAGTGATTTCAAAATAGTTTTTTTTTTTGAATGAGTCGAAGCTAAGGAAATTATGGGTTATAGCTATGGAGGTGATGGGTATGGTTCATGGGTATGCTCGTGAGGTCAATCTAGTGTTTATCATCTCCGTTGCGTCTACGTACTTTCCTGCAATATTGAATCTCAATATTGATACCTTCGTGAATCCGAGGCCAACCTTGCACTTATTAAATGACGTTATATGTATTTTTACTACGAAATACAGTATTGTGAGTTTCATTTGCCTTTTTACTCTTTACATTTTTGGGCTGAGAATACATGCAAATGCTTTATTAACTTTTTTACAATATCTATATGCGTGAGTTTCATTTGCTCCCTTTTATATATATTTTTGGGACTGAGAATACATGCGCTGATTTTATAAATGTTTTACGAAATAGGCACAAGTACTAAAACTAATTCTACGTGGGTTTAAACCAGAAATATACCCTTAGCTTGGTAACATTAAACTACTTGTCTATGTACGGTAGGCGCGAATCCTAAAGATAGATCTATTGGGCCTGACAAACCCCATCCTGACTATGGGATGCTTTAGTACTTCGAGGTTATTTTAAACACACCTGATCTGGTGTACTTCAGAGGGTAAAATATGAACGTTAAGGCTTGTTACCGGGTGCCTACAACTTATAGAATACTTTTATACACTTGCGAGTGTACATATATTTATAAATGGAAATCTTGTGGTCTATTAATATATTGAAATGATTGTTATGATAAACCTGTGAACTCACCAACCTTTTGGTTGACACTTTAAAGCATGTTTATTCTCAGGTATTAAAGAAATCTTCCGCTGTGCATTAGCTCATTTTAAGGATATTACTTGGAGTAATTCATGGCATATTTTGAAAGACATTGCATTCGAGTCATTGAGTTCATCAAGATTATTATTAAGCCAATTATAGTTGGATGTATTATGAAATGGTGTGCATGCCGTCAACTTTCGTTGTAAAGAAAGTTTGTCTTTTAAAAACGAATGCAATGTTTGTAAAATGTATCATATAGAGGTCAAATACCTCGCGATGTAATCAACTATTGTGAATCGTTTATAATGTATATGAACGGGTCCTTTCAGTTGGTATCAGAGCGGTGGTCTTAGCGAACCAGGTCTGCATTAGTGTGTCTAACTGATAGTCGTTAGGATGCATTAGTGAGTCTGGACTTCGACCGTGTCTGCATTTCAAAAGTTTTGCTCATCATTCTTGTCGAAAATTACCTGCTTATCTTTCTTAGTCTAGACACATCTTATTGCATTGATTGCATGAATAGTGTATAGACCAAATTCATATCTTAGCGTATCTGCTAATTCATATCTTAGCGTATCTGTTACTGTAAACTTTGCCTGACATATTCCGTAAATTCCTCCGTAATCTACGAAACCTTTTGCTCTATATAATTAGAATACCACCCGATAGCCGGAAAATCATTTCATATCGAAAAATTCTTTATTCAATCATACGAAATGGAATTCGTCATTAGTTCAAGTCCCTCGGATTCCGAAATAGAATCTCACTCAAGTTCCGAAAGCAGTGTGACCGGAATGGATCAACCAATTAGTCATCATCTATTCTAGATGAATTGGGGATGGGTTCGTAGCCTCCTTAATCATTGGAGACAAGAAGAAGGTGATCCCTTCCATCCACCACATTGCCCTCTTGGCGAAGAACCTGAAGCACTTACCGGCGAACCTATCCGAAACACCATTTTCTCTCTTATTTCTAGAGTATCTCGTCATGATTACATACTACACCAAATTCTAGATTTTATTTATCCGCTCGTCCGAACCGACAATCACCCCGGTGTAATAGAAGAAGTCAACGAGCTTCGCGCTCGGGTAGTGGCTTTGGAGAATATGGTGCAAAGGTTACAAATATCAGCAGCAGCACCAGCAGCATAAACAGTACCACCATCAGCAACACCAACAGTACCATCACCACCACCACCACCAACAACATCCACATCCCACACCGCAACATCACAATATGTATCTCAAACATCAACGTCATACGCCCTGTAAATATCCAGGAATATCAACAACAACAAACGATGAAGTATTAATTCATAAACTTCATTGAAGAGATATCTCTGCGGCAGTTATGTAATCTCCAAAATCTTAGAGATTATTTAATTCTGACCGTAAATCGGATGAGTGAACGGAGATGGTAGAGTAGAAACTTTGATCGAAAATGGTGTACGATTTACAAGCTAGAATTGTTTTACCAACAGCATCAACAGGACCGTAGCATCATCAACACAGTCAGTGCCGTCAGTATCGTCAGAATCAACAGCACCTGTAACATCACAAACTCTGTCAGTTCAAGAATCATTGTGGACATCATTACGAATCAACAACAAATATATTGTATCAACGAGTTATGAAGTATTAACCCATTTCCAATCGAAAGATTTATATGTATATTTTATATGTATAAATTTTTAAACCATAATAAATCTTCCCGTACTAAGCTATTATGTGTGAATCTTAACTACTCAGTTAATTCATATTACAAATATGCAATGATGTACGTCCTTCGTCCGCAACTTAACCATCGTTAATTACAATCTCTGTCTCAATTCAATAAAAAATCCAATTTATAATAAATCAAGTGTATTATTCGAATATATGTTTGATTTTACGCTTTCATCATCGATGTACTCGAAACTTTTCAAATAACATCATTCGTACCTTGCGAAGTTCACAAGAATTTCACGAAAACCAACAAATAACAAAGTAATGATTCATAATTTTAATATTATTGAAGAAATACTTATGCAATTTATAAAGTTTTAGGGATTACTCAATTCTAGTTTCAACCATAAAACAAATGAGTTTAATTTAATATTAACTCATTAAATCTATATTACATCTAAAGAAAATATACACATATATTTTCATAAAGACTGTAATAAACTTCTTTTGTACAAAATATTAATTGTGAAATTTTTTTAACGGGTAGGTAATACCCGAGAGATATATAAATTCACAATTAATATATTACATTTTTCAAAACTGATTCAACAATCATCAACTATACTCCCTACTTTCACAACAATATCCATTCTTTCATATAAATCAAAACAATCATACTCATTCAAATTCAATTACATATTCTGATTTTGAAATCGCATAATTCAATTCGAAATATAACCAGTATCATCACTCTTAGATTCCTATATCTTTCAAAGCTATACTTTGACTTCAAAACTGTATTAGAACATCATATGTATTAACGATTACAATATGTGCTCAAACCCTTCGAAATTCCTGAAGACAATTCAACTAAGGAACAATCGAGATGATGATCTAACCACATGTTACCCACAGTTATACACCTGAAAAACTCTCAAAACCCAAGTCATAGTTCGACACGTATCCGTGTTAGACCCTTTGGCATTTACTAGCTAAAATAACTTTTCAATTCCGTTTCAAAATAGACAGTTTTGTCACAGCTCCAGCAAGTCATCTTTGACTTCTCAATCAAAACAGTCTTATTATAACCTCGATAGATACGTTGCCCTTTCGCCAACGTTACCGGGGAATCGTTTATATTCACCACATTAGCAATAAACTTACCAACAACTTCATTGATCTTTGACTTTCCAAAAAAAAAAATCATTATAATTATCGAAACCCTATCATATACTCATTCGTACCTTATAATAAGAATTGCCATACCAATTATTGAGAATCAGCAATCAGTATTTTGAAACCTCGCAGCATGTCTACATCAACAATTACATATACACACAACGTCTACCTCCAAGACTTACATTCTTTGAATGAGAAATTTCTGAAAAACACCCTAAACTGCGAACCAGTTCTCGAAATTTTGAAAAATGCTGATGAAGCAACAAAAACTGTAAACGACCTTAACAGTAAAAAGTTGGATGATAAAGGATAGTATATTGGCAAAGCTCAGAAAAAGAGAAGTTTTGGAACTGGAAAACGGATTGAGCAAAGTATGAATGAGGCTGTGGACAAATCACAAAGGCTGAACCTGCCTTCAAAGAATCCAAATGATTCAGTACTTGCTGAAGTCATTAACGAATACCTTGCTCCTGACTCTAAACCCTTGCGGACAATATCCTTCATCATCCTCTGATATTAGACATTCTAAGATATCATCGTATCTTTCATTATAAATATCATCCATACTTTTGAAGATATTTTTATAATTATTCTTATCTGAAATCATTTATCTCTTCGTGCTATCTGTATTATATCATAAAAGAAACTATTTTAGTTTCTAAATTCTGAAACATTCGAGTTTAAAATAGGAATATTCTTGAAGAAGTGTTGGGAGCTGAAGCATGAGTTAGTATAATATAATGACACTTGATCAACGTGATTATATTACAGTAATTCATGCTGAGTTTCTAAATGAAACATGATGATTCACAGATCATAACGTCATCATGTGCTATGTTACACGACTCTTGTATTCTCTTTGATCTCTAAATATCAAGAAAATATTTCTTGATGATTCGGCCTTTTCCGAGGTATTCTGGTAATTTGACAAGTCAAGATCGTGTCATTACAATTTCCTTCCTAGAACATTAACAATGTTCATTCCGAAATTTATATCTGCGAATTCTGGACCATTACAAGCGGTGCTTAATCGCAAGAAGAAGAAACAGAAGGACAAAGCTCCGAACTAGAAATGGGAGTATAAATCATAGCAAATAGAAGAGAGCATTAACTGTGGATGACAATGATTATAGAAGAAGCAAGGACTTTGAAATATAAGGGAAGATATAAAACCCAACAACAACCCAGAAATCACAAACCATATATATCAATGCATATAGCAATATAAAGACACGGGAGAACTAAAAACACTATAAAACCAAGAGTATAGTAGAAGTAAATAGATTCTTCCGGAGGCAGATGAAAAAGAAGAGCGACAGATATGAAAGTGATGAGTATATCAAGAATCAGCACTGGATGAAGCATATTGACAAATACTTTAAAATATGAGTTGAGAAGGTGTGAGTTGTAAGAAAACAAATGAGGTGGATTTATAGTGAAATATCCGACAGAGAAATCAAAATGGATTATCGCATTAATTCGAAGAGCATCATAATTTCCTTAATCACCGAATAATCAAATCCAATATAGATTACAAAGATTTTCTTTTCGGAGATCAATCGTGATGACGTCAAAAGATACGACGAATCACTATTATCTTATTTCATTCATTTACGATAACTTCACTCATACGCTTCGAGTAATCGAATTATTTTATCCATTCTTCTTGAACATGATAAAACTCTATAATCGTTATAATAACATTCTCATTGTTAGTCATGACGATCTCTATCAGATTTCGGGGACGAAATTTCTTTAACGGGTAGGTACTGTGACGACCCGGAAATTTCCGACCAAATTTAAACTTTAATCTTTATATTATTCAGACACGATAAGCAAAGTTTGTTAAGTTAAATCTCAAGAATTTTAAACTGTGTTCATACATTCATTATAACCTCGACCAAATTCCGACGATTCACGAACCGTTATATATAAATAGATATGTATATGTAGATATATATTATAACTTGAGAATATTAATAAAGTATTAAACGTATAATACTTTACACGAACGTATTTGTTTCAATATGATTTTCTACGAAAAAAAATTATATTAAATGATTGAATTATCAGAAACATTGAATTATGATTACAAGTCTCTATTGAGAGGTCCACTATGATTTGAGAAAATCTATTCCTCTTAACGATATTCAGAATAATTTGTAAAGCTATTTATAAATAAAAACAAAAAGTGTCATTTACGAAAGTTAGACAAAAGTTAGTGGAGAATTGGTTTCCATAATATTCTATTAATCTATTTTCAAACGTACAAAGACGTTTTCAGTTTAAAAAGAACTTTATTATTAAAACGTATATAACTTTTATAAATATCTAGAATCACTTTTGACAACTCATTACTTAACCAGTATAATAAATATAACGATATTTATATTTTATTTCATTAAATATATATAACGATTTAAATTAATATTATATATATTTATACGCGTATTATACATACATAATTTTTTATACTTTTACTATACTTTAACTTTACCTTTACTTTACTTTTACTTTACTTTAACTTTAATAATTCATACTTTAATAATTCACTTTAATAATTCATACTTTAATAATTCACTTTAATAATTCATACTTTAATAATTCACTTTAATAATTCATACTTTAATAATTCACTTTTATAATTCAAAAATCTATTATAAATAGAATTCAATAGGTTTCATTATTTCATAGAAACTTGAAAATATATTTCTCTAAACTCTCTCAATTGATATATATATATATATATATATATATATATATATATATATATATATATATATATATATATATATATATATATATTTGCTCTGTATTATTTCAAGATATTATTAGTATACATAAAATATTACGACGGAGTGCTGTCCGGGTGATTTCAAAATAGTTTTTTTTGAATGAGTCGAAGCTAAGGAAATTATGGGTTATAGCTATGGAGGTGATGGGTATGGTTCGTGGGTATGCTCGTGAGGTCAATCTAGTGTTTATCATCTCCGTTGCGTCTACGTACTTTCCTGCAATATTGAATCTCAATATTGATACCTTCGTGAATCCGAGGCCAACCTTGCACTTATTAAATGACGTTATATGTATTTTTACTACGAAATACAGTATTGTGAGTTTCATTTGCCTTTTTACTCTTTACATTTTTGGGCTGAGAATACATGCAAATGCTTTATTAACTGTTTTACAATATCTATATGCGTGAGTTTCATTTGCTCCCTTTTATATATATTTTTGGGACTGAGAATACATGCGCTGATTTTATAAATGTTTTACGAAATAGGCACAAGTACTAAAACTAATTCTACGTGGGTTTAAACCAGAAATATACCCTTAGCTTGGTAACATTAAACTACGTGTCTATGTACGGTAAGCGCGAATCCTAAAGATAGATCTATTGGGCCTGACAAACCCCATCCTGACTATGGGATGCTTTAGTACTTCGAGGTTATTTTAAACACACCTGATCTGGTGTACTTCAGAGGGTAAAATATGAACGCTAAGGCTTGTTACCGGGTGCCTACAACTTATAGAATACTTTTATACACTTGTGAGTGTACATATATTTATAAACGGAAATCTTGTGGTCTATTAATATATTGAAATGATTGTTATGATAAACCTGTGAACTCACCAACCTTTTGGTTGACACTTTAAAGCATGTTTATTCTCAGGTATTAAAGAAATCTTCCGCTGTGCATTAGCTCATTTTAAGGATATTACTTGGAGTCATTCATGGCATATTTTGAAAGACGTTGCATTCGAGTCATTGAGTTCATCAAGATTATTATTAAGCCAATTATAGTTGGATGTATTATAAAATGGTGTGCATGCCGTCAACTTTCGTTGTAAAGAAAGTTTGTCTTTTAAAAATGAATGCAATGTTTGTAAAATGTATCATATAGAGATCAAATACCTCGCGATGTAATCAACTATTGTGAATCGTTTATAATGTATATGAACGGGTCCTTTCATTTACCTTGTTGGACCTTAGCCCACCCTACACTAATTAATGGACCTATAATTAGCCCAATTATAAATAACTAGTGACCCATTAATAAGTAAGACAAATGCCCATTTATTAGAGGGAACATACTAGCATTTTTGTCAAGTATTATCCTTAATGTTGCATTAGATCCTAACATAAGCACCAACTTTAGACAACCATTAACCAAAAAGTGAAAAAGGTGTCCCCCTTATCTCCTTGGAAACCCACGGCCACACTACCCCCTCCCTCACCTCACCACCTATAAATACAAGCCTTATTCCATCCATTTCACACTTGCTCTCATTTGCATTTTACACACACTTACTCTCTAATTCTTTCTCTAGTCTTTCTCTCTCTAAAAAGTGTAAGTATTTGATTTTTCTTCTTCTTCTTCCCTTCACTTTCACGAAATCATCATCATCATCAAAGGGTCTAGCTTTTTATCTTTGTTCTTGATTGCATCTTGTAGATTCAAACATGGATTTGAATCCTTCAAGAACATGGAAGATTCAAGATTTCTAGCTTTGAATCTTCACCTACTTTGTAGATCTAAATCTTTTAGCTTTAATCTTGTTATTTTGTTATAAAGATTCAAACTTGTGTTTGTAATCTTCATGTAACTTAAAGATCCAAGCTTTATGCTTCAAGATCTTTAAGAACAACCAAGATTCAAGCTTTCTAGCTTTGAATCTTCATATCTTTTGTTGGATCTAAGTTTTCTAACTTATGATCTCATTACTTTGTTATAAAGATCAAAACTTGTGTTTATGGTCTTCATGTAACTTAAAGATCTAAGCTTTATGCTTCAAGATCTTCAAGAACA